>NC_092709.1:335541290-335846009 GCF_047496885.1 Scyliorhinus torazame
AATTGTGTTGCTTTATGTATTCCTTCATGGGATGGGAGCGTCGCTGACAAGGCCACCATTGCCTGGATTGACTTTGGATCTGAGTGGTTTGCTGGGCCTTGTCGAAGGGCGCTGTTAAGACTCAATCACATTGCTGCGGGTCTGGCGTCTCCGGTCGAACTGCAGATTCCCTTCCCTAAAGGACATTAAGCGAACCAGATGGATTGTCAAAAGTAATCAGTGATAGTTTCATGGTCACGATTACTGAGACTAGCTTTATATTCCAAATTTCATTAATTGAATTTAATTCCGGCAGCTGCCGTGGTGGGATTTGAACCCTTGTCCCCGGAGCATCAGCTTAGACTTTTGGATGACTAATCCAGTGACATGACCACTATGCCACTGGTTGAAGCTGTCCAGACCAATTACAATATTTCACCACATAAGATTTGAGCCCAGATCAAGGGACCAAGCTATTCTCAATCGGTCTTAGCCTGTAGGTTGTGGACTCAAAGCCCATTCCAGAATGTAGGTGCATATGTTAGGAATCTCCTCAGAGTCAATCCTCCTTGACTGACGGAAATAAAGGGGGGTTCCACTCAAATTACGGAGGTGAAGTTGAAAAAACCTCCCAAGAAATTCCCAACCACAATCTCGGCAATAGTGAGAGTTGTTGTTATTTATCTTCCCACTCCAAATGGACTTCCATCTGATTGCACGGCAAGTTTTACCCTCAACAGGCCATTCGCCTGTCGCCAGAGACTATTGCTTGAGGAGCATCGCTCCACATCAAGCATGGCTGACCAGGAGTCTCTCCCACCTGCCATTGGTGGTTGGAAGGAATTTACCGGTTTGGCCACGTTTCTTGGCCATCAAGTCCTGGGGTGGGACTCAAACCCAGAGTTTCCAGCTTAGAGGTAGAGATGCTACCAAATGCACCACAAGATCTCCGATGACTGAGGGAGTGCTGCAGTGTTAAATTGAGCTTCTATTTTCACCCCCTGGATCTGACTTCAATCCTCACTCCACAGAAGCATCACGACACTGTCAGACCGGATGCCTGTTCAGACAAATAGTTAAACCGCTAAGCTATTTTGGCGGATATCCCACTCGACAATTCAAAGAAGGGCAAGGGACTTCACTCAAAAAGACATGAACTAGTCAGTCACCCTACTTGTTATTTGTAGGATCTTGCTGTTCAGAAATCGGCGGTCCCATTTATCTGAAAAAGCAGCAGTGACGATATGTCTAAGAAGGTCATTTGTTGGCCTTGGGACCTGAGGATGTGATAAGTTTTTTTAAAATAAATTTAGAGTACCCAATTCATTTTTTCCAATTAAGGGGCAATTTAGTGTGTTCAATTCACCTACCTTGCATATCTTTGGGTTGTGGGGGCGAAACCCACGCAAACACGGGGAGAATGTGCAAACTCCACACGGACAGTGACCCAGAGTCGGGATCGAACCTGGGACCTCGGCGCAGTGAGACTGCAGTGCTACCTCGGCGCCACCGTGCTGCCCTGAGGATGTGATAAGTTGCTACATAAATGTAAATGCTTTCTTTCGTTGCAACGATTCCGCAGAAGATTTCATCAAGGAGGCAAAAATGAAAATCCTTTTAGCTCCAAGAATCCATCACATCGTAGCCCTCTGTCAAGGCTTGTGTGAAACATATTTTCAGTAATGATATACAGGACAGATATACATGACAGATTGTTACAAGGAACAGGCATCGGGTTAAATCATGGTGCTTTTTCTCCTTCTTTGATTCTCCCAGTTCTTTATTTTTCACTTCCGAAGGGATTGATTGACTCTCTGATTCATCCAGAGTGGAAACATTCCAGGTTCAATCTCTGGCCAGTGACAGGGAGTGGTTGGCTTAAGACAGGTTGGTACGAGGAGTGTGACAATTGGCTCGGGTGTTGGTGCACCTCCCCTTCTCTTTAGGCACAACCTTATAATTGGAAACAAGGCCATTAAGAGGTGATGTCAGCAAACTGCAAGAGCAGCTCATTTAAAAATGTCTTATTATTCATTCTTATGTTAAACATTCCGAATTGCCCTTGAGAAGATGGTGGTGAGCTGCCTTCCTGAGCCGCAGCAGCGAGTAACTCGCCTCCTGGGTCCGCGACGCCTATCCGCCATCTGCAAGGCATAAGTCCGGAGTGGGATAGAACATAGAAAAATAAAGCACAGAACAGGCCCTTCGGCCCACAATGTTGTGCCGAACTTTTGTCCCAGATTAAGAACAAATTAATCTACACCCCATCATTCTACCGTAATCCATGTACCTATCCAAATGCCGCATGAAGGTCCCTAATGTTTCCGACTCAACTTCTTCCGCAGGCAGTGCATTCCATGCCCCCATTACTCTCTGGGTAAAGAACCTACCTCTGACATCCCCCCTATATCTTTCACCCATTCACCTTAAATTTATGTCTCCTTGTAATGGTTTGTTCTACCCGGGGAAAAAGTCTCTGATTGTCTACTCTATCTATTCCCCTGATCATCTTATAAACCTGGCCTCCAATACTCTCCACTGGCCTGGATAAGTGCAGCTCCAACAACACTCAAGAAGCTCGACACCATCCAGGACAAAGCAGCCTGCTTAATTGGGACCCCATCCACCATCTTCAACCTCCACTGCCTCCGCGTGTGCCATCCACAAGATGGACTGCAGCAACTCGCCAGCCCTTCTACAGCACCTTCTAAATCTCTACCACCTAAAAGGCAAGAGCAGCCGACACATAGGATCACCACTACCTGCGTGTTCCCTTCCAGGCCACACGCCGTCCTGACCTGGAACTATATGACCGTTCCTTCACAGTCACTGGACTACAAACCTGGAAAGCTCTTAACTTTTTTGGGGCATAGGTTTAAGGTGAGAGGGGCAAAGTTTAGAGTAGATGTACGAGGCAAGTTTTTTACGCAGAGGGTAGTGGGTGCCTGGAACTCACTACCGGAGGAGGTAGTGGAGGCAGGGACGATAGGGACATTTAAGGGGCATCTTGACAAATATATGAATAGGATGGGAATAGAAGGATACGGACCCAGGAAGTGTAGAAGATTGTAGTTTAGTCGGGCAGTATGGTCGGCACGGGCTTGGAGGGCCGAAGGGCCTGTTCCTGTGCTGTACATTTCTTTGTTTCTTTGTTCTTTGTAATAGCACTGAAGGCACACAGACACCATGGGGGACTGTGTTTCAAGAAGGGTAGCTCACTACCATCTTAAGTGCAATTCGGCAATAATTGCCTCTCCAGTGTATCCCAATAACTAATTTTAAAAAAACTTCTTCACACAAAGGATTGAGGAAATCTGGAACTCTCCTTCAGAAATCCGTTATGACGGTGGGGGATGGGGGGTAGCTGGTCAATTGAAAGTTTTAAAACTGTGATTGATAGGCAACGGTATGAAACAATGTGGAGCAAAGGCAAGTAGTTAGAGCTGAAATAAAGAAAGTAAAGACTTGCATTTATATCGCGCTTTTCATAGCCACCAAGCGCCTGAAAGTGTTTTACAACCAACAAAGTATTTTTTATAATGCAGTCAACTGTGCGCAATTTACCCCAAATTGCACAGAATGTTGGATCAAGCGAGAAAAGCTGTGTGAAACTCGCCTGCTTCACAGAAGCCTTCTCTCGCCTGATTTAACAGCATTCTGCAATTTCAAACTGCAGACGAGGATCACACAACCAACTGGTGGGGTGGGGTGGGGCCTAAACACGCCAGCAAAGCCAGGATTCTGAGAGAATAATCTTTATTAGTGTCACAATAATAATCTTTATTAGTGTCACAAGTAGGCTTACATTAACACTCCAATGAAGTTACTGTGAAAATCCCATATTCCCCACATTCCGGCACCTGTTCGGGTACACAGAGGGAGAATTCTTAATGTCCAATTCACCTAACAGCACGTCTTTCGGGACTTGAGGGAGGAAACCGGAGCACCCGGAGGAAACCCAGGCAGACACGGGAAGAATGTGCAGACTCCACACAGACAGTGACCCACGCCGGGAATCGAACCCGGGTCCCTGGCGCCATGAAGTAACAGGGCTAACCACTGTGCTACCAGCCAATTTCAAGGGCTTTTCAGGGCGCCTTTTCAAACATCAAACTAGAGTTACATTTACACCTGTCCCACCCCCACCAGGAGATCGGGAACCCCCCAAACATTAGGTCGCCATCCCCCCTCCACAACATCAACAGCCGGGCACACCCTCTCACCCCCAAACCCCGCAGGAACTGGAGCTCTTTCCCTCCCCCTACCCCTTACAGGTATTTGGTCTCTTCCTCCTCACCACACATAAGGGGAACCCCACCCCCAAATGAAGGAGGGAAAACCTCCTGCCAGAGCCCCCTTGTTACTGCCCTTTAGCATTGCTAGAGTGCTGGGGCAATGCCCAGCCTTGTCCCTTAAACCCCAGGGCCAACAGGCACCTCCACACCCCCCACTTGATCATTGTGACTGTTTTTCTCTTTTGAAAACCAGTAGTGATTCACGCCGGAGTGACGTGCCCCCCCCCCCCGCCGCCCCCACTGGGAGATGGATGACATGTTGTGGGAGACCACTACGGCACCAAACCCAGTAATTACACTTACATTTATTTAAATATATGGAAATTAAGTTAACGGGGGAGTGAACCTGATCATGTCACTGACGGGGGACTGGGAAGTTCTCAAGCTGAGATCTTGCCGGCACAAATCCCCTTTCCGGCCACTTGCAAAATTTAGCGGCTATTACGGGATTGGCACCTACGTTAACTAGATTGTGGCCAACGTGGTATTTCAGGAAACAGAGCAGAGTAACATTTTTAAATTTCATGAATGGGATGTGGGCGTCCCTGACTTCTCAATATGTCCACTCCTACTAGCTCTCTGCTAACTTTTGTGATGTTGATTGAAGTTTAAATATTGGCCAGGGCATCAGGCGTAACTTCCCTTCTCTTCGAAATAGTGCCATGAATCTTTGACATTCACCGAACCGGGCCTCAGTTTAATGTCACACTCTCAGTACTGAAATGGAACATCACCCTGGAACGATGTGCTCAAACCCTGGGGTGGGACTTGAATCCAGAACTATGTAATTTAGCAGTGAGCATGCTACCAACTCAGCCACAGCTGCACACTCCTGAAGAACAGATCAACCGTGATTGAGCTGAATAGTGGAACCTGCTCAAGAGGCTGAATGAGCTTGTCTTCCCTTATTTCTTACTGCGTTTAACCCAGTATCAGGGGCAGATCTTTGCAATGTCCTTGGTTCTTCTACTAAAACCGATCCTTAATCCCTTCCTATAGAAAAACAGAAAATGTTGGACAAAATCAGCAGGTCTGGCAGTATTCTTGCAGAGGGAAACAGAGTTAAGGGGCTGGATTTACCGGCTGTTCACACTTGTGGGATATTTGGGTTTATTGTCACGCGTACCGAGGTACAGTGAGAAGTATTGTTCTGCATTCAATCAAGACAGATCGTTCCATACATGAAAAAACATAGGACATACGATAGATCACAATGTAAATATATAGACACAGATCAGATATCGGGTGGAGAGTACAGGAGCTGCATGCCCATTGGCTGCCATGTTTCCTGCGGGGCAACACTTCAGAAGTACGTCATTGGTTCTAAAGCACTTTGGGACATCCTAAGGCCATTATAAATGGGAATTCTATCCTTAACCATCGCCGGGTGCTTTTGCGTAAAGAACAGAGGTACTTTGGATGATGGCCCAGTGGACTCTGGACACCACCAAAACCAGGCAAATAATGGATGGGGGAATGTGCTGGAAGGGCTTAAATGTGCTGAATTCTGTCGTTAAGTAAACATTTCACAAAAGAGTACAAAATTGTTTTCAGAGGTGGAAAGCTAATTTCTGACAAGTCCAAACCATGATTCAAAAGACGGGAATGTTGTCAGTGTAAATTCATCCGCTGTGGCTGATGAGAGTTTGGATGGACTGATTATAGTGGTTTTCTGACGTGATCACTTCCTGGATACATAATTTGTGTCGCAGCTTATTATTTAAATGGCATGGAGCGCAAAGTGGAACGTCTAGATTTCACAATGCTGCTCGGTGGAATGTAAACCAGGAAACTGCAAAGTCATTATTATGTTAATTTGAAAAAGATTCTTCCTCTTGATAAATATTTAAATTGCATTGTGTTCACTGAGGGTTAACTATGCAGCTTGTGGGAACCCATTAGTAAAGATTACTGCAGTATCAGAAGGGTTGCAAGATAGAGCCACAGCAATGAAATGACTGACGCTGGTGTAGCATCTTTCCCAACCTCCTGAAGAGAATCCAGGAAAGGAAGAACCAATTTATGCGCAGCAAAGTCCTGTACTTACAGCAGTGTGACTAGAACCAAGTAATCTGCTCTTTTAAAAAAAAATGATGTTGGTTGGTTCCTGACAACTGACTAGATTAGCAGACTACTTGACTGTCTTCCAGTCCTGGGTGAGCAAGACTTTTCTCCAACAAATAAATGGGAGCACCAAAGGCCATTGGTTTTGGTGCCCGCCACAAACTCCATTCCCGTGCGACCGATTCCATCCCTCTCCTTGTCAACTCTCTGTGGCTGAACTAGGCTCTCCGCAACCTGGCTGGCTGAGATGAAGAGCTGACCACACCCCCGAGTCGGCATTTACTCCCCGATTTCTGCCTCCGCAGCATTTCCCGACTCCAGCCTTGTCTTTCGAGACTCTAATGGTGCCAAGGGGTATGGGTGGGTGAGATAGAGGATCAGACATGATCATATTGAATGGTTGAGAAGGCTCGAAGGGCCGAATGGCTTGCTCCTGCTCCTATTTTCTGTGTTTTTTACATTCCAGCTCACCTTCTACTGAAACCCTCGTTTGCTACCTCTTGGTTCAACTATTCCAATGCATTCCTGTCCAGCCTCACAACCTCTATTCCCCATAAACTTGAGTTCATCTGAAACTATGCTGCCGGTGTCCTAACTCCCGCTCATTCCCTGCTTTACATTGGCTCACAGCTAAGGAATGGCTTGATTTTGCTAAAAGGACAAAATATTGCCAATATGAAACAGCTCTGGGAGCATTTGTGAACAGGGCAACAGAGATAGCATTTCAGCTCTGTGACATTTCACCAGAACGGAGCCTTGATTTTAAATTTCCCATCCTTGTTTTCGAATCCCTCCATAGCCTCACCTCTTCCTATCTTTATAATCTCCGCTCGGCCTACAACACACTGGGATACCTGCTGCCATTCTAACTTCTTGAGCATCGCCACATTGAATCGCTGCACCACCACATGCTGTACTTTCAGCTACCAAGGGCATAAGCTATGAAATTTCCTCCCTAAACTCTCCGTCTCTCCACCCCTCCTTTCTCCTTTAAGATGACCTAAAAACCTTCCTCTTTGCCAAGCTATCAGTTATCTGCCCTTGAACCTTGTGTCGCTCGATGTCAAAACCTGTTTCATAATTCTCCAATTAAGTGACTTTGGCCATATTATTACATCAAAGTGCAAGGACTTGTTGTTGAGGGCTGCAGGGCCTGATTATTTGACTGAAGTTAAAGTCCGCTGCTACGGTGCGTTTATTGGGGTGTTTCTGGTGGCTGCCATTTTATTTTGGCCTCGTGGAGTTTCTCCCCACCGAGGCCCCACTGATTGGCACTGAAGCTCGCCAGTAGGAAAGGCTCCTTGGAGATCAGAGTGGGTCGGGTGACTCGCGTTCGGCCTGGCACGGAGCACGATTTGGTGCTCGCGTGCGATTCCGGCATTGCGCCCGGATCCACAAGCGGGCTCAATGAAATCACTAAACCGCGCCCAAAGTGATAATTAGGACAGCGGGGAGGCCTTTACAAAATTGTGCCATGGGATCTTGCACATCCACCAGAGAGGGCAGATGAGTCCGCAGTCATCTGAAAGATAGCACCTACGACAGGGCAGCATCCCCTCAGCACTGCATTTTGGAATGTCAGCATAGAGTTAGTGCCCGTGTCTCTGGAGTGGGAGCTTTAATCCACAAGCTTCATACTCGGAGGTGAGAGCGCTGCCCATTGAGCCAAGGCTGACACTGTGATGAATCACATTGGGAGGAGGTAGAATTCCAATTAGGGTTTGATTGTCTTGGAATGAAAATGCTCACTGGTGTTGGGTCCAAATCAGCCTGCCTAGCCTTCAATCTTTTCACCTTACCTGGTATCAATCAGATGCCTTCGCACCTTCTACAGCTTGGCTTTTTATTAAGCCATTGGTGACTGAAAGTGACAACGCATGTGGATAAGGTGGCCAAGAAGGCATGCTGGCCTTCATCGGTCGGGTTTACCCCTTATCCTCAAACTATGACCCCTAGTTCTGGACCCCCCCATCATCAGGAACATTCTTCCTGAATCTACCCTGTCTAATTATATAGCTGAAAGATAAATTTCACACACAAGTACAATCCAGTCTCTCACCAGCTAGCAAATGCAATGAGCAAAATCGAAATATTAAAACCCTTTTGCATGAACCAGTGTTTTGACAGTCGCTTCAAATAAATAATAAAGAGTGAGAGACAGGCCACACCCCAGCTCCATGACAACCAGAATGATCATGGCCATTGACCACATCCCAACTCCATGAGAACTGCTGTAACCAATAACAATCAGGAGAATTGCACAGCCCAACTCCATGCCAACCACTGTAACCAATAACAATCAGGAGAGTTGAGCATCCCAGTTGTATGGGAACCCACAGGAATGAAGAACAATACAGACCATTGTGCATCCCAGCTCAGTGGACCCACTATAAATAACGATAGTTGTGAACACTCTCCATGACAATGGTGAACACATTTACTGGGTCAATAATCCCCAGTGTAATCTGGAAACCCTCCATTTGACCCACTTCAAACCTTCCATTTTGCGAACATGAGAAGACCAAATAGAAGTGAAAAGAATTTGAAAAAGAACAGTAACTTCAAGGCTGATTGCCGAATGTTCATTTTTATCTGGTGCAGTTGAGCAGCGATGGGAGGAGGGTATAAACTATTCTCATACATAACGTCTTTAAAAAGGCTTTCATCGCAATCCAAAAAAAGGCAAATTTCTGCCAAATCACAACTGGTAAACTAAGAGGCCATGTGCTGAATTCGAGCAATACCAGCTTGACTTTTAATATCACCGAGCAAAATTAGGCACCTTCATTGTTGATTTCTATGAACCAAATAGATATCTCTTTGACCTCTCCAGCTCATCCGATCTCTCCAACAAAAGGAGATCTAGGAGTATAGGTTCATAGCTCCTTGAAAATGGAGTCACAGGTGGACAGGGTGGCGAAGAAGGCATTCGGCATGCTTAGTTTCATTGGTCAGAACATTGAATACAGGATTGGGACATCTTGCTGAAGTTGTACAAGACATTAGTAAGGACACACTTGGAATACTGTGTACAGTTCTGGTCACTCTATTATAGAAAGGATATTATTAAACTAGAAAGAGTGCAGAAAAGATTTACTAGGATGCTACTGGGACTTTGTGGTTTGAGTTATAAGGAGAGGATGGATAGACTGCAAATTTTTTCCCTGGAGCATAGGAGGCTCAGGGGTGATCTTATAGAGGTCTATAGAGGGGCGTAGATAAGGTAGATAGTCAACATCTTTTCCCAGAGGTAGGGAAGTCTAAAACTAGAGGGTATTGGTTTAAGGTGAGAGGGGAGAGATACAAAAGGGTCCAGAGGGGCAATTTTTTCACACAGAGGGTGGTGAATATCTGGAACGAGCTGCCAGAGGCAGTAGTAGAAGCGAGTACAATTTTGTCTTTGAAAAAGCATTTAGACAGTTATATGGGTAAGATGGGTAGAGAGGGTTATGGGCCAAATGCGAGCAATTGGGACTAGCTTAGTCGTAAAAAGTGGGCAGCATGGACTAGTTGGGCCGAAGGACCTGTTTTCATGCTGTGAACGTGTATGACTCTATGACTGTAATTGCAAGCCTAATTTAGAACATATCACATTCACTCTTAGCCTGTCCCTACTTAGAATCTTGCCCTTTCTTAATCTAGTCCGATCCATATCTCCCAATTATTACGTGACTGAGCTGGCATAGAATTTTATAGGACAAACAGAGGCCTCAAAATTGAGGCCTACAGGAGGCAGCTCTTAAGAGGCCAATAATTGGCTGCTTAAGGGCCTCAACTGAGAGGATGGTGGGTGCACTGCACCAGGCCATGTCTGAGGCTTCAGTTGGCCACCAGGTCAGAGGGGAGCAGATGGACGATGGGAAGGCCATGTGAGGTACTTTACAGACCCCCCTCACCGCTACCTGCAGGGCCCCATAAAATTCTGCCCATAAAATTGGAGCTAGGTGGTTGATGGATGATGTCAAGAAACACTTGTTCGCACAAAGAGCAGTGGAAATCTGGAACTGCCTCCCAAAGAGCTGTTGAGATTGATCGCAAAGTCAAGTGAAAAATTCAAAATTGAGACCAACAGATTTTAGTTTGCTAAGGGATAAAGAAGCAAGAAAGGGATAAAGCAGGTCGTTAGAGCTAAGATACAGATCAGCCATGATCTCACCCTTTGGCACAACAGGATTGAAGGGTCTCCAGTTCCATTGTTCCATCACCGTTAGCTTCCTTGTTAAGTCACGTGATTAAGACACCAAATGTTGACCGCCCCATATAGAATGATTTGCTAACGAGAGATTACTCGCACTTTCAAAAGGAGCACAGGATGCTTGAGAGAGTCAGTTTGCTGAAGAGATATTGCAGTATCAGGTTTCCAATTGCTAGGACTCTGACTGCTTGAGAAAGCTCAAGTAACGGCCTTGGAAAAATGAACCTGACCACCTTTAAATGTCAATAGAGTGAGAAAGCTGAGCTGATGTAGAAGACTGGCCATGAACTAATAGCAGAACAAGCTTAACCGGCCACATGGCCTAATTCTGCTTCTATTTCTTACGCTCTCAAACATTTTCAATGCATTCATTGGCCGGGCAGCACGGTGGCACAGTGATTAGCACTGCTGACTCACGGTGCCGAGGTCTCAGGTTCGATCCCGGCTCTGGGTCACTGACTGTGTGGACTTTGCACATTTTCCCCGTGTTTGCATGGGTTTCGTCCCCACAACCCAAAGATGTGTAGGGTAGGTGGATTGGCCATGCTAAATTGCCCCTTAATATGAAAAATTTGAATTGGGTACTCTAAATTATTTTTTTTAATGCATTCATTGGCCACTGTCACCAGAATCACAACCAAACAAGGCTTAAACAGTCTGAAACATTCAAAGTCCCTGCTTTGACATGAAGCTCTTAAAGGTTACTCCATTAGGATGCTAACAACCCTACCTAAAGTAGCTCTGACTTTAAAACTTTGAAGAGAGCTCAGCAAATCTTGAAAGCAAAACCTTCTTCAAAAATAACATTTAACCATTAGTATGAAAGCAGGAGTCAAACAGATTAGTTGCTAACTTTGATGCTGTGTTTCCCTTCCAACATGTCCTATATTCATCAGCGGAATTGGCAAAATGAGTAATAGGAAGTATCAGAAATCTCACACCAATCGGTTCCTGTATTGTTTTTTGAATCTATCGAGAGAAAAGACAGAGGGCTGCCAGGCAATGTAATGGGACCAGATTCTTTCAGCTCTCATTATTTTGCAAAGCATGTGAGGGCCTTTGACCTGCTATTGAGATAAAAGAGAGGGGGAGATTCAGCTGCAATTGGAGGAGATGGCAGTATTTTATCTTCCAGAACCATTTTGCTTTATGCCTCGCTCTCTGTCCCATTTCTGAATTTCTGGTGAGTGTCGCAGCAATTCAGCCCCCTGATTGAAGGCATTTTTAACCCATTAAATACCACATGATTGCAAACACAATTTTCATTTACCTTTAGAATGCCCAAAATGCAAAAGGCTTTATCCGGGTTACTTGATTAATGTTTTAACTCACAATTTTCTTAAGGTTCAGAATTGTGCGCTAGAGCTTGTTATTCATGGAAAAGCCTGGCCAATGACTACATCAGGGTTTGGGAACATATGGGTAAAAAATCCAAACTATATCACTCACTTAACATCCTCACATAAGCACCTTCCATTAACAGCAATAATAATAACTTATATTTACAGTAGTGGGTGATTCTCCGAGCCCCGCGCCACGATGCCCCGACGCCGGCGTGCGATTCTCTGAGGTGCGGAGAATTTGCGCCGGCGCGTTTGGCGCGGCGCTGGCCGCGGGCTGCTGGAATCGTCGGGGCCGCCGTTTCTCCGGCCCGGATGGGCCGAGCCGATACGACAGAGTCCCGCCGGCGCCGTTCACCCCTGGTCGCTGCCGGCGGGAATTCTTCGGGAACAGTCGGGGGCGGCCTGTGGGGGTGGGAGGGGGGCTCCATCACCGGGGGGGGGGACCTCCGATGGGGTCTGGCCCACGATCGGGCCCACCATGGCCTCTTCCCTCCCCCCCGGCCTACTTTCTGGCACGGCCGTCCCCTGAACACCGACTCCATCTTGAGTCGGGGCCGGCGCGCTAAAGAAATCCCCCGCGCAGGCGCAGGATGGCGCGGCGCCCATTTGGCGCCGCAAAAGGAGGCTGGAGCGGCGTGAACTGCTCCAGCGCCGTGCTAGCCCCCTATGGGGGCCAGAATCGTACGTAACCGGGCCCGGTTCGTGCCGTCGTGAAACGCGATGGTGTTCACTACGGCGCGAACTCTTGGGCCCAATTTTTGAGAATTGCCCCCAATGCCTTTTAATACAGTTAAAAACTTCTCAATATGTTTTCAGACATTGTTTTGACACTGAGCCACATTAGGCAATGTCGGTGACAAATAGCTTGGTCCAAGGAAGTACGTTTCAGTGAGAACTTGAAGAAACAAAGAGAGGTGGAGAGTTTATGGCCAAACGATGAGGGAGCTGCCTCACAGATTCAATTCCAACCTCGGAAGACTGTGGAGTTTGCACATTCTTCCCATGTCTGCGTGGGTTTCCTCCGGGTGCTCCAGTTTCCTCCCACATTACAAAGATGTGCAGCTGAGGTGGATTGGCCATACTAGATTGCCTCTGGTTGGGATTACGGGGATAGGGTGGAGGATTGGGCCTAGGTAGTGTACTCTATCAGTGGGTCGATGCAGATTCACAGAATAGAATCATTACAGTGCAGAAAGAGGCCATTCGGCTCATCGAGTCTGCACCAACCCTGGGAAAGAGTACCCTACCTAAGCCCACACCGCGACCCCATCCCCATAACTGAGTAATCCCACCTAACCTTTTTGGACACAAAGGGGCAATTTTAATATGGCCAATCCACC
This sequence comes from Scyliorhinus torazame, assembly GCF_047496885.1. Classification (NCBI taxonomy): domain Eukaryota; kingdom Metazoa; phylum Chordata; class Chondrichthyes; order Carcharhiniformes; family Scyliorhinidae; genus Scyliorhinus; species Scyliorhinus torazame. The sequence continues at coordinate 335,554,507 of NC_092709.1, forward strand.
TAACCCGCACACCTTTGGACTGTGGGAGGAAACCGGAGCACCCGGAGGAAACCCATGCAGACAAGGGAAGAATGTGCAACCTCCACACAGAAGTCGGAATTGAACCTGGGACCATGGAGCTGTGAGACAGCAGTCTAACCATTGGCCACTGTGCCACCCATTTCGCACAAAAATAAAAGCTTGATGGGCTAAAAAGCCTCATTCTGCAGTGTAGGGATTTTACAATTCAATGAATATTGATAATTGGTGATACACAAGAGGGCTAGAATTAGAGGAGGGTTTTGTGGCTGGAGGAGTTTATAGAAATAGTTTACTATTCAGGCCACAAAGCCTTGACCTTCTATTTACTAACCCACCACTTCAGGTAGAATTATAATAGGCCTAATGCCACCACAAAGTTGGGATCAACTAACTTAACTATTGAGCCCTTCTTATGAATGGGCAAAGCAGCTTGTGTCATATTATACACCAGTATATCATGGTGCAGACACACACTGATGGACACACAGTGGGACCAATCAACACACACAACACCGCAGCCAATCACCAGTTAGAGCACACGCACTATAAAGACAGGGGGCATCAGAGTTCCCGCTCATTCGAGCTGCAGCTAGCTAGGAGGACAGAGCTCACAGCCTGCAGCACAGACATTCACCATGTGCTGAGTGCATCAACTGGTTAGGACAAGGCAAAGGTCTTTAGTTAAAGCTAGTATCATGTTAACCCACAGTCAGAGTATGTTAAACAGTTAATGATTCAATAAAACAGTGTTGCACTATTTCAAGTGTCGGTGGCCTGTATGAGTTCCACGGATCCAGAGCACCCAACACAACAGCTTGTACTTTGATTCAGACGTTAAGGATATTATTCCATTGCGAGGTAACAGGTCAGTGAAATTGAAGATACTTCTGTTATTAGGAATTGGAGTCGTTTGTCTTCACGTAAAGTGTGATGGACGCTCTAAGTAGACTTCTGAAGGGCAAAAGCTCCGTTGCATAAGAAACAATTAGTTTCTGTGACAGTGATTTTAGTTCGATACACTAGAATGGAAAGAACAGCCTTTCTCCATCCATAATTCAGGAAGCTGAGTAAATTGATGACTATGGTGACGGATCCAAATACTAAGTTTAAATAGCTCAGAATGGAAAATAGGCAAAGTTTCTCACACCAAACGATCACAGACTACTGTGGTGGCTTACCACAGGAATGGCTGAAGCTTCGGTAAAAGCAAGTTCAAGGGGCAAATTGGGTGCTGATTGGAAGAGGAAAACGATTGAAGATTTTGGGGGGAAGCAGTTATGAACATTTCCATTAACCATTTCCGCCTTCAGATTTGTTTGCCATTAACTTTGGACAATCTGTTGAGAGACAGCAGCATAGTGGCTCACCCGGCATGGCCTTTTAAAAGGCTTACATATCAAAACAATCCGTACGTCATACCATCTGTGGGTAAAGATAGTTGGAACAGCACAGGAGAGGGAGGTAAGGCTACCAGGAGCTCACTAGCTGAAGCCAGGCAAGTGTGCCAGCCGTCAAAATCAGCCAGACCATTCCCCCTAACCAATCCATGGTTACAACTTGTCTTGGCACTTAAACACATGGTGCTCTTAGCATCTGCTCAGCCTTGCCAATAACTTGATGCAATCCTATATTGCCCTTCTTACCAACAGTCATAGTGCAATCAAAAATGCATGATGACTTGAAAAGCCCTAATGGATTAATTCAAACATCTTTTTCCTAGTGACTCATAAAATTGAGGTTATTCCTTTCTTTGTTTTTTTAATATGTTTCATTTGCTCCCCGAACAGGTGCCGGTATGTGGCGACTAGGGGCTTTTTACAGTAACTTCATTGGAAGTCTACTTGTGACAATAAGCGGGTTTCATTTCATTTAATTTCATTTATGGTCAGGAAAAATATTATTTATTTCTTCTAAAAATGCTTGTCTTTTCCTTTTGTCACATAATATTCAGCAAGTCAGTGTTTGGGTAAGCATTAGCTTTGCACCCCGTGTTGGTGTAAAGCTTACGAACATACGGGTTAGGAGCAGCAGTAGGTCACTCTGCCCTCTGAGCCCACTACGCTATTCATAAAATTCATCGAAATTACCGTGCAGAAGGAAACCATTCAGCCGCTCATGTCTGCACTGGCTCTTGGAAAGAGCACCCTACTTAATCCCACACCTCCACCCTATCCCTGTAACCCAGTAACCCCACCGATCTTTTTTGGACACTCAGAGGCGATTTATGATGGCCAATCCACCTAACCTCCACATCTTTGGACTGTGGGACGAAACCGGTGCACCCGGAGGAAACCCACCCACACACGGGGAGAAAGTGCAAACTCCACACAGACAGTCACCCGAGGCCAGAATTGAACCTGGATCAAATAGGATCATGGCTGGTCCGACTGTAACCTTCCGCCAACCCTTGATAATCCTTCACCCCCTTGTTTGGCAAGAATTTATCCATCTCTGCCTTGAAAGCATTGAAAGTTTGGCTTCCACTGCCATTTGAGGAAGAGGGATCCAAAGACTCACAAGTATTTTGAAAAGAGGTGGAAGACGGGTTAACTGCGAAGGTGATAACAGTGGCTTGGCGTCAGTACTCTCATCTCTGAGTCAGTCATTTACCCAATGACTTTCACCTGGGATCTCCTCTTGTACTGAAGAAAATGGAAACCCAGCAGTTGCTGCCAGTGATTCTACACCTCTCCATAGGGTGCGCTGTTGAGGCATTCCAGACTGGAAACAAATAGAAATCACTGAACTGATGAAAACTTGCCCTTCAACACTATTGGTCTCACTCTGGCTGACAAATCATTGCAATACTGAGGGAGGGAATGCTGCACTGTGGGTGGTGGTGTCATCTTTTGGATGAGATGTTAAATTAAAGTCACCAATGCAGTCTGCATTGAAGTTGTGAACAGCATCTGGTCAGACTTACAAACATGTAAAATCTTTGATAGACTATAAAAACAACACACAAAGACAACCAAAACAAGATAATTCCCTATTGATTTAAGTCACGTTTTGTAAAATGATCCTGTTGCACTATTCATAGAACAGTGCATCAGTTCATATATCCTGCAACATTATTTCTTCAACCAATATCATTAAAACAGTTTAATAGATCATTTATTTCATTGCCATTTGTGGGAGTTTGCTATGCGTAAATTGGCTTCAAATCTGCGTCATTGGCTGCAAAATGACATCCTGATGTCATGCAAGGGGCTTCGTGAATTCAACTTCTTTCTTTGAAACTTCCTCAATGACAATGACCCGCGTGGAAATGATGGTAAAACTGTTAGTGCTCACCATCACATCTCCCCTGACATTGAAGGCTGGAGTCTACTCTTGCACTGAGGAAAACGGAAATCCAGTGCTTCTACATTTCTCCATAGGGTGCGCTGTCCCAAACCACAAACAAATAGAAATCACTCAACTGCTGAAAACTTGCCCTTCTGCCCTATTAGTCTCCATGTCAAAACCTTTGAAAATATGGCACCATGTTGAATGAGATATAACTGGATTTCTACAAGCATACTGAACTCATAATTACTGCTAAAAGATTTCTTGTTACCTGGAAAAACATTTTATCTGTGTGGAATGTCAAATATCTCAATTATGATTTTCTTAAACAATGTTTTTTGGGATTTCAGCTCCTACCTTAATCACACACATGTATGTCCCAATTAATTATTGGAAGATTTAATTAAAATGAAGGATAATTTGTGCATAGTATTTCATGCTTTGCTGTCTGTGAAAATGCTACAATATCATTGGCTGCCTATCCTCCTTGATGACATCACTGTTGCCAGGAATTTGCCTTCACCTAGTTCCAAATTCAAATTGGTGCTGGGAAAGGGTAAATCCATGCCACAGAGATCGTTGTGGGCAGCTTGTTTTTGTCATGAATGATGAGCACTGTCACTTTCCGGTTGCAATAATAATAATAATAACTGCACGTCTTTCGGGACTTGTGGGAGGAAATGGAAGCACCCGGAGGAAACCCATGCAGACACAGGGAGAACGTGCAGGCTCCGCACAGACAGTGACCCAAGCTGGGAATCGAACCTGGGACCCTGGAGCTGTGAAGAAACAGTGCTACCCACTGTGCTACTGTGCTGTCTTTCTGGATGATCATAGTTTACCACTCGTCTTAAAAGAGCACCTCTTATTCAATCGAAGTGACACCTCTCCATTGTCACTAACCATCCTTTGTGCCTTTCCTCAGTATGGCTTTCGACTGCTAGTTTGTACTGTAGAAAGAGATATTTGCTTGGAACGCACAAGGTGAAGTAGGGTGGTCTGGTAAGTTTGTGTGGAGAATAGATGAATGACCTAGTTCTGTACTTTAATTTCTATGTCACTTACATTTATGTCACAACTTTCATTCATTTAGTGTGTTTCGCATCTTGAGAATGTTCTAACCTCTTTGTCAGCCAAAGAATGAAATGTAGCCACTTGAAATGAAATGAAAATCGCTTATTGTCACAAGTAGGCTTCAAATGAAGTTACTGTGAAAAGCCCCTAGTCGCCACATTCCGGCGCCTGTTCGGGGTGGCTGATACTTGTTAGTTCGACAAAGATTACAGTCAATTTTCACCCAGTCACGTCCTGTACAGAACAAATGGACGAATGACCAGTTACTCTGTTAATGCTGAATACAGCAAGACCTGGACATGTTTGGCCTGAAAAGTGGCAAGTAACATTCACACCACACAATTGCCATCTCCAACAAGAGATGGTGATCGCCATTTGACATTCAATTGCAATTTCCTCATTGAATCCCCCACTTTTAGCACTCTGGGGACAATCATTGAGCAGAAATGAACTGGATGAGCCATATAAATACTGTGGCTACAAGAGCAGGTCAGGAGTTAGAAATCCTGTGATGTGTCCTCCCCTCCAGTTTTCCCAAAGCCTGTCCATCATTTGGATCCGATTGGATTGGATTTGTTTTTTGTCACGTGTACCGAGGTACAGTGAAAAGTATTTTTCTGCGAGCAGCTCAACGGATCATTAAGTACATGGAAAGAAAAGGGAATAAAAGAAAATACATAATAGGGCAACACAAGGTCCACAATGTAACTCCACAAGCACCGGCATCGGATGAAGCATACAGGGTGTAGTGTTAATGAGGTCAGTCCATAAGAGGGTCATTTAGGAGTCTGGTGACAGTGGGGAAGAAGCTGTTTTTGAGTCTGTTCGTGCGTGTTCTCAGACTTCTGTATCTCCTGCCCGATGGAAGAAGTTGGAAGAATGAGTAAGCCAGGTCGGAGGAGCCTTTGATTATGCTGGCCGCTTTCCCCAGGCAGCGGGAGATGTAGATGGAGTCAATGGATGGGAGACAGGTTTGTGTGATGGACTGGGCGGTGTTCACAACTCTCTGAAGTTTCTTACGGTCCTGGGCCGAGCAGTTGCCATACCAGGCTGTGATGCAGCCCGATAGGATGCTTTCTGTGGTGCATCTATAAAAGTTGGTAAGAATTAATGTGGACATGCCGATTTTCCTTAGTTTCCTGAGGATTTATAGGCGCTGTTGTGCTTTCTTGGTGGTAGCGTCAACATGGGTGGACCAGGACAGATTTTTGGAGAAGTTCACCCTGAGGAATTTGAAACTGCTAACCATCTCCACCTCGGCCCCATTGATGCTGATAGGGGTGTGTACAGTACTTTGCTTCCTGAAGTCAATGACCAGCTCTTTAGTTTGCTGGCATTGAGGGAGAGATTGTTGTCGCTGCACCACTCCACTAAGTTCTCTATCTCCCTCCTGTATTCTGACTCATCGATATTCGAGATCTGGCCCACTATGGTCGTATCATCAGCAAACTTGTGGATAATAATAATAATAATCACTTATTGTCACAAGTAGGCTTCAATGAAGTTACTGTGAAAAGCCCCTAGTCGCCACATTCCGGCGCCTGTTCGGGGAGGTCGGTACGGGAATTGAACCCGTGCTGCTGGCATTGTTCTGCTTTGCAAGCCAGCTATTTAGCCCACTGTGCTAAACCAAAGTTGATGGAGTTGAAACCAAATTTTGCCACGCAGTCGTGTGTGTACAGGGAGTAGAGTAGGGGGCTAAGTACGCAGCCTTGTGGGGCCCCGGTATTGAGGACAATTGTGGAGGAGGTGTTGTTGTTCATTCTTACTGATTGTGGTCTGTGGGTCAGAAAGTTGAGGATCCAGTTGCAGAGTGGGGAGCCAAGTCCTAGGATTTAGAGCTTTGATATGAGCTTGGCTGGGATTATGGTGTTGAAGGTGGAGCTGTAGTCAATGAATAAGAGTCTAATGTAGGAGTCCTTGTTGTCGAGATGCTCGAGGGATGTGTGTAGGGCCAGGGAAATGGTGTCTGATGTGGACCGGTTGCGGTGGTATGCGAATTGCAGTGGATCAAGGCGTTCTGGGAGTATGGAGGTGATGCGCTTCATGACCAACCTCTCGAAGCAATTCATTACAACTGAAGTCAGGGCCACCGGTCGGTAGTCATTGAGGCACGTTGCCTGGTTCTTCTTTGGCACCGGTATGATGGTGGTCTTCTTGAAGCAGGTGGGGACCTCGGAGTGGAGTAGGCACAAGTCAGGAGTGTAATGGAATACTCTCCACTTGGCTGGATGAGTGCAACTCCAAAAAAACTCAAGAAACTTGACTGACGAAGCAGTTGGCTTGACTGTTACCCCAGCAACAATCATTCGCTCCCTCCACCACTAATGCACAGTGGCAGCAGGGTTTACCATCTACAAGATGCACTGAAGGAAGACACCAAGGCTCCTTTGACACCTTCCAAATCCACGATCACTACCATCTAGAAGGTCAAGGGTAGCAGATACTTGGGAACACCACCACCTGGAAGTTCTCCTCCAAGTCACTCACCATCCTGTCCTTCACCAACAGGCAATTGACTGTCCGCAAAGGTGGCCTGGGGCCAGGTCCAAAGACTACACTGGATATGCGAATGAATCTCAAAGGTCAGTGCTGCTCTTACCTAGCCTGACCAGCACATATTGCGCTGGATTCCTCGTTTCTGAGACTGAGGGCGAGACTCTCCGATTCTGGGGCTATGTCCCCACACCAGAAAAAATGGTGTAAAACGGCCACCGATTCCCTGTTTTGCTGGAGGCTAGCAGAAAGGCAGCGTAGAGCACACGGCCCTAGGTGCCGATCTGCCCCGGAGAATTGCCGGTTCCAAGGCCACGCATGCGCACGGCAGCGGCCGTTCGCAGACCTGGCCCGCGGAATAGCCTCCCTCTTCGGCCAGTTCACGCGCCCCGGACCACCCGCCCCAGCCCTGAATAATGTCCCCCCCGTGCCTGCAGATGGGCCCTCCCCCGACTGTGGCGCCGTTGGGCTGAGTGCGCAGACGCCACGCCGAGTTCCTGACAGGCTGTGACCACACGCGACCCACGCCGTCGGGAATTTAGCCAGTCGGGGGCGGAGCATCAGGGGACGGGCCTCAAGGCAATGTCCTGAGGCCGTCGATACTTGGCGCAGCGTACTCCTAGAGTACGCCGCTTTGATGGGGGTGGAGCATTGTGAAAGCGGTGCTGCCCCCGATTTGGTCGGACACTTGGATTCTCCAGCTGATTGCCGAACGCGATTTCGGTGTCGGCGACCGAAGAATTCAGCCCAAATTGTTGACGCCAACGGAGAATCCGTGGACTTTCACAACAGTAAAACTGGCGCCGTACCTGCACTGATTCTGCTACTATTAACGGGTTGGCACTGGCGCCACATGGAACAAAATCGATTCTAATGAGAAACGGTGCAGGATTCGCCGGGTCCATGATTGACAAGCAGGAGGCTGACATGCTCCAGACGCACATACATATTACACTCCCTACACACACTTAAGCCAGCCAAAAAGATGGCATTGGTTGTGCTGGAGTACATCCATACAGCTGATGGGTCAACAGGGGCCAGAGGGCACCCAGGGGGTTGCCCTTGGCGGACACCTGTACACCCGTGGCACCAGGTTCAAAGTAGGTTGTTAGCGGTGTGCGCAGCTGCATGGCTGCCTTGCCGGCTGTGGCAATGATGTTCCATGCCCGTTTCACCCTGACCACACAGCCCACCTTCTGGCCATCCCCCCACTACTTCCCCCAGCCCCGGCAGAACCCCACCCCCGGCCAGGGCACAACTGTCAGCAAACTATGGTGATGTTGGACATTGATGCACTATCAATTACGACGAGACAAGAGTAGAGAGTAATCGAGGCTTTATTAAGCAGAGATGTGTGGCCTCCGACGGCAGCTTATGAAATGGCTGCTGTTTGGAGAGCACACACATTTATACTCCTCCTACTGGGCGGAGCCTGCAGGCAGGGATCTACCCCCGTACCTGTAGTACAGGAGCCTTACCGTATTACATCTCGTATGTGATATATACAACAATGGTGACTACCACAGACACCTTCTGGACCCCCCTCTCTCTCCCTCAGCAGTCACCACGCCATTTTCACGATTTTTAAAAGCACAAGTGAACTGCGCCGCCGGGAACTCGGCCCAGCGGAGAATCGCGGAGGCCCTGGAGAGTACCGGGTCAGGCCAGCCAATGATATGGGGCGAAATTCTCCCCCAACGGCGCGATGTCCGCCGACTGGCGCCAAAGCCGGCGCCAATCAGACGGGCATCGCGCCGGCCCAAAGGTGCGGAATGCTCCGCATCTTTGGCGGCCTAGCCCCATGTGGTAGTATGTATTGGGGGTCATGTGGGACTGGAAGCCCTAATGTCATTGGCTGACAGATCCCGGGTCCTGGTTGGCCGTTGACCTCATACTCCGCCCTGAAGGCGAAGTATAAGAAGCCGGTGCCTTCCCCCGCATGCCAGTTTACTATCGGGCTGCTGGGGAACAGACACGCTTAATAAAGCCTCATCGACTTCACTCTGTTTGTCTCACGGAGTCTTTGTGCGCCACAATTTATTAAGCGTGCCTAAAAAGGACTATGGAGCTCAGGATCATTCCAGAATGCCTGAGGATCAGCCCCCACGCAGTGAATGCAGCAGCAGCCTTCAAACACTGGCAGACTTGCTTTGAGGCCTACATCACATCGACCACAGGCCGAGTCTCAGATGAACAAAAACTGCAGGTCCTGCACTCGAGGGTGAGCACGGAGATTTTCACCCTCATTGAAGACACCCGCGATTTCCAGACGGCGTTCGCAGCACTGAGAAGTCTCTACGTTCGCCCAGTTAACCAAATCTACGCTCGCTACCAGCTCGCGACGAGACGGCAAGCTCCCGGAGAATCGATGGACGAGTTCTACGCCGCGCTGCTGATTTTGGGACGAGCCTGCAGCTGCCCGTCGGTGAATGCAAACGAACATACGGACATGTTAATGCGCGATGCTTTTGTTGCAGGTATACAATCCTCCCAAATCCGCCAAAGACTTCTAGAAAAAGAGTCACGAGGACTCTCAGAGGCACGGGCCCTGGCAGCCTCGCTGGACGTAGCCGCGCGTAATACCCGCGCCTACGGCCCCGACCGCGCGGCAGGCCATTGGGCCCCGTACGTACCCGCCGCGGCAAACCCCCTACCCCCCCCCCCCGGACACCCCACAGGCTTGCGCAGTCCAAACGCCGAGTCGCACCGGGGGCGCCCGCTGTTATTTCTGCGGCCAGGCGAAGCACCCCCGACAACGCTGTCCGGCCCGCGCAGCCATCTGCAAAAGCTGCGGGAAAAAGGGCCACTATGCGGTGGTGTGCCGGTCCCGCGTGGTCGCCGCCGTCCCGGGAGAACAGGGAGCCCTACAGGCAGTCTATGCCTCCCAACCCCCCCAGCACGCCATGTGCGACCCCCAGGCGCCGCCATTTTGGGTCCCGACCACCGCGGCCCCGGGAGAACTGGGAGCCCTGCACGCCGCCTACGCTCCCCAACCCCCCTCCCCGCAGCCCATGTATGACCCGCCGCCGGCGCTCCCGATTTGGGTGCCAGCCAACACTCTCCACGGAGAGGAAGGGGTTTTCCGTATCCCGAACGCCACCCTCACCCCCGTCCCGCGCCCCACGCCTGACCCGCCGGCGCCACCTACCTTGACCCCGACCACCGCTGTCCCCGGCGAGGGAGCTCCGCGCGGTGCCAGCGCTCGCGGCCCCACGACTGACCCGCCGGAGCCGCCGACCTGGGCCCTCGCCCCCGTCCCGCGCCCCACGCCTGACCCGCCGGAGCCGCCGACCTGGGCCCTCGCCCCCGTCCCGCGCCCCACGCCTGACCCGCCGGAGCCGCCGACCTGGGCCCTCGCCCCCGTCCCGCGCCCCACGCCTGACCCGCCGGAGCCGCCGACCTGGGCCCTCGCCCCCGTCCCGCGCCCCACGCCTGACCCGCCGACCTGGGCCCTCGCCCCCGTCCCGCGCCCCACGCCTGACCCGCCGGAGCCGCCGACCTGGGCCCTCGCCCCCGTCCCGCGCCCCACGCCTGACCCGCCAACGCCGCCGACCTGGTCCCTCACCCCCGTCCCGCGCCCCACGCCTGACCCGCCGGCAATACAACTCACCTGGACCCCGACCTCCGTCCCCGGCGAGGGACCTCCTCACTGTCGCAGCGCTCGCACTGACCTGCCGGTCCCCAGCGAGGGAGCTCCGCGCGGTCCTAGCGCCCGCGGCCCGGGAACTCGCACCAAAGGAACTCCGCGCGGTCCTAGCGCCCGCGGCCCGGGAACTCCGCGCACTCCTAGCGCCCCCCAGCACTCAATGTGCGACCCGCAGACGCCGCCATTTTGGGTCCCGACCACCACGAGGGGAGGAGGGGACCCGCCATCTTGGACCGCCCCCGACCTGTACGACGCATGGGGGCGGCCATTTTGTCCACCCCCGACGCCATCTTGTGACCCCTCATCTACGGGCGAGGTATGGGGGCGGCCATTTTATCCATCCCCGACGTCCTCTTGGACGGCAACAACGGACCCCACCCCACTACTACAACCACGGCTCGCTTCGGTTACGCTCGATCAGGCTCGGCCCCGGACTCTCCAGACGACGACGACAACGGTCCTAATTAACGGCCACGAGACGCCATGCCTAGTCGACTCCGGGAGCACGGAAAGTTTTATACATCCCGACACGGTAAGACGCTGTTCCTTAACTACCTACCCCAGCGCACAAAAGATTTGCCTAGCCGCAGGATCCCACTCCGTACAGATCCAGGGATTCTGCATAGTTACCCTAACGGTACAGGGGAGGGAATTCAAAAACTACAAACTTAACGTCCTTCCCCAACTCTGTGCCCCCACCTTGCTGGGCTTAGATTTTCAATGTAACCTACAGAGCCTTACGTTTAAATTCGGCGGCCCCATACCCCCACTCACTATCTGCGGCCTCGCCACCCTCAAGGTGCAACCCCCGTCCTTGTTTGCGAACCTCACCCCGGATTGCAAACCCGTCGCCACTAGGAGCAGACGGTACAGCGCCCAGGACCGGACCTTCATTCGCTCCGAAGTCCAGCGGCTACTAAAGGAGGGCATAATCCAGGCCAGCAATAGTCCCTGGAGAGCGCAGGTGGTAGTAGTGAAGACAGGGGAGAAACAAAGGATGGTCATTGACTATAGCCAGACCATCAACAGGTACACACAACTAGACGCGTACCCTCTCCCCCGCATATCCGACATGGTCAATCGGATTGCCCAGTATAAAGTCTTCTCCACCGTGGACCTCAAGTCCGCCTACCATCAGCTCCCCATCCGCCCAAGTGACCGCAAGTACACAGCCTTCGAGGCAGACGGGCGATTATACCACTTCCTAAGGGTCCCTTTTGGCGTCACAAACGGCGTCTCGGTCTTCCAACGGGAAATGGACCGAATGGTTGATCAACATGGGTTACGGGCCACGTTCCCGTACCTCGACAATGTAACCATCTGCGGCCACGATCAGCAGGACCACGACGCCAACCTCCAAAAATTCCTCCAGACTGCCAAAGCCTTGAACCTCACGTACAATGAGGACAAGTGCGTCTTTAGCACCGATCGGCTAGCCATTCTGGGCTACATAGTGCGCAATGGGATAATAGGCCCCGACCCCGAACGTATGCGCGCACTCATGGAATTTCCCCTCCCGCACTGCCCAAAAGCCCTGAAACGCTGCCTGGGGTTCTTTTCATACTACGCCCAGTGGGTCCCCCAGTACGCAGACAAGGCCCGCCCCCTAATACAGACCACGGCTTTCCCGCTGTCGACAGAGGCTTGCCAGGCTTTCAGCCGCATCAAAGCGGACATCGCAAAGGCCACGATGCGCGCCATCGACGAGTCCCTCCCCTTCCAGGTCGAGAGCGACGCCTCTGACGTAGCTCTCGCGGCTACCCTTAACCAAGCGGGCAGACCCGTGGCCTTTTTCTCCCGAACCCTCCACGCCTCAGAAATCCGCCACTCCTCAGTGGAAAAGGAAGCCCAAGCCATAGTGGAGGCTGTGCGACATTGGAGGCATTACCTGGCCGGCAGGAGATTCACTCTCCTCACTGACCAACGGTCGGTTGCCTTCATGTTCGATAATGCACAGCGGGGCAAGATCAAGAACGACAAGATCTTGCGGTGGAGGATCGAACTCTCCACCTTCAACTATGAGATCTTGTACCGGCCCGGAAAGCTGAACGAGCCGTCTGATGCCCTATCCCGCGGGACATGTGCCAACGCACAAATTGACCGCCTCCAAGCCCTCCACGAGGACCTCTGCCACCCGGGGGTCACTCGGTTTTACCACTTCATCAAGTCCCGCAATCTCCCCTACTCCTTAGAGGAGGTCCGTACAGTCACAAGAGACTGCCACATCTGCGCAGAATGCAAACCGCATTTTTTCAGGCCAGATGGAGCGCACCTGATTAAGGCTTCCCGTCCCTTTGAACGCCTCAGTCTCGATTTCAAAGGGCCCCTCCCCTCCACCGACCGCAACGCGTATTTCCTTAATGTAGTGGACGAATACTCCCGCTTCCCTTTTGCCATTCCCTGCTCCGACATGACCGCGGCCACAGTCATTAAAGCCCTGAACAGCATATTCACACTGTTCGGTTACCCCGCATACGTCCACAGCGACAGGGGGTCCTCTTTCATGAGTGACGAGCTGCGCCAGTTCCTGCTCAGCAAGGGTATAGGTTCAAGCAGGACGACCAGCTACAACCCCCGGGGGAACGGGCAAGTAGAAAGGGAGAACGGCACGGTCTGGAAGGCCGTCCTACTGGCTCTACGGTCCAGGGATCTCCCAGTTTCACGGTGGCAGGAGGTCCTCCCGGACGCTCTCCATTCCATCCGGTCGTTATTATGTACGAGCACTAATCAAACGCCTCACGAGTGTCTCCTTGTCTTCCCTAGGAGGTCCTCCTCTGGAACGTCGCTGCCGACCTGGCTGGCGGCCCCAGGACCCATCCTGCTCCGGAAGCACGTGCGGGCACATAAGGCGGACCCGTTGGTCGAAAGGGTTCTCCTCCTCCACGCAAACCCCCAGTACGCCTACGTGGAGTACCCCGACGGCCGACAGGACACGGTCTCCCTGCGGGATCTGGCGCCCGCCGGCACCACGCACACACCCCCGGCACCATCAACCCAACCGCCCCCCTTCCTGCCACCGCCGCACCCCGCGACCGCCCCCTTCCCAGGAGGATCAGCCCCCCTCCCCTTTGCACCGACAGCTGAAACCGTGCGGTTCCCGGAGGCGACAACGCTGGTACAAGCACTACCACCACCGCCGGGGCCGAGGCGATCGACACGGACGACCAGACCGCCCGACCGACTCGTGGCGTCGATGTAAAACAAAGATGGACTGTCCAATGAACATTTTGTTTTCACATATCCTCTGTAAATAGTTGTAACAGGACGATACTGTCCAATACGGTCCTACCATGTAACTGTTCTCTCCTCCCAGGACCAGTACTGTAAACCCTTACCACCATACGAAGCATCACCCCGCCGGGTTCATTTTTGACAAGGGGTGAATGTGGTAGTATGTATTGGGGGTCATGTGGGACTGGAAGCCCTAATGTCATTGGCTGACAGATCCCGGGTCCTGGTTGGCCGTTGACCTCATACTCCGCCCTGAAGGCGAAGTATAAGAAGCCGGTGCCTTCCCCCGCATGCCAGTTTACTATCGGGCTGCTGGGGAACAGACACGCTTAATAAAGCCTCATCGACTTCACTCTGTTTGTCTCACGGAGTCTTTGTGCGCCACACCCCACATTGAGGGGCTAGGCCGGCGCCGGAGGGATTTCCACCCCGCCAGCTGGCGGAAATGGCATTTGTTTCCCCGCCAGCTGGCGCGGAAATGCGGCGCATGCGCGGGAGCGTCAGCGGCCGTTGACAGTTTCCCGGCACATGCGCGGGAGCGTCAGCGGCCGCTGAAAGTTTCCCGCGCATGCGCAGTGGGGAGAGTCTCGTCCGCCTCCGCCATGGTGGAGGCCGTAACGGAGGCGGAAGGGAAAGAGTGCCCCCACGGCACAGGCCCGCCCGCGGATCGGTGGGCCCCGATCGCGGGCCAGGCCACCGTGGGGGCACCCCTCGGGGTCAGATCGCCCCGCGCCCCCCCCCCAGGACCCCGGAGCCCGCCCACGCCGCCTGGTCCCGCCGGTAAATACCAGGTTTGATTTAAGCCGGCGGGACAGGCAATTTCTGGGCGGGACTTCGGCCCATCCGGGCCGGAGAATTGAACGGGGGGTCCCGCCAACCGGCGCGGCCCGATTCCCGCCCCCGCCCAATCTCCGGTACCGGAGATTTCGGCGGGGGCAGGATTCACGGCGGCCAACGGCCATTCTCCGACCCGGCGGGGGGTCGGAGAATGACGCCCATGGCGTCTACTGTATGTGCGGAGTGAAACGCATTGACACCATTTTCGAGGTGAGGGAGAATCACGATTTGGCATCAAATCGGCGCCTGACGGAGTTTTAGCGTCAGAAGCTATTCTCCGTCCAATCGTATTTCCCGATACCCCGTTTTGTTTCACTCCAGGCCTACCAAGTCCAACTTCAGTGGGGGCAGCTGATGATTTAAAAGGCCAGCTGCTTCAGTAAAGGCGCCTGTGCGAAATGAGTCCTGCCCCCATTCCCACTCCTGCTAAAATGGGAAATGCCATTGCTCAGGAGTGGGACAGGCAACGTTTGGCCACCACTCTCATTTTTGCTACCGCAGCACAGTAGCATTGTGGGCAGCACGGTAGCATTGTGGGTAGCACAGTTGCTTCACAGCTCCAGGGTCCCAGGTTCGATTCCGGCTTGGGTCACTGTCTGTGCGGAGTCTGCACGTCCTCCCCGTGTGTGCGTGGGTTTCCTCCGGGTGCTCCTGTTTCTTCCCACTGTCCAAAGATGCACAGGTTAGGTGAATTGGCCAGGCTAAATTGCCCTTAGTACCAAAATTGCCCTTCGTGTTGGGTGGGGTTACTGGGTTATGGGGATAGGGTGGAGGTGTTGACCTTGGGTGGGGTGCTCTTTCCAAGAGCCGGTGCAGACTCGATGGGCCGAGTGGCCTCCTTCTGCACTGTAAATTCTATGATAGTCTATGATTTTTGATCATGACAGAGAGGCTCTCCATCGTGGCCCAAATCCGGGCAAAGGTTTTGATTGCTCCAAGCAAAAGATGGTGATTGGCTACCCTGTCTTTCAGGGAGTTAAATGATTGCCTCCCCAAGCCTAGTTTCATGCTGATGGAGTTCAGAGCTTAAATGCTGATTTATTTGTTTGATTGCAGCCAGCTTGTTGCGACAGTGTCAAAGACAGAGTCAAAAGAATGCTAATTTATCCTTTTTTTTGTTGTTGAAATATATCATATTGGATAATGATCAGTCTAGACCATTATGAGATTGCAATCTATTCGGAGGCTGAGATGATGAGTGAAACTGAGGTGATATTAAATGAATCATCAAGGTCACCTCAATGTTGGTCACCTTACTGTTCACAAGCCACCACGTTTATTCTGTATAACACATTTAAATCCACAGTTTTAAGTTTAACTTTGCGCGCATTTTTCTATTTTGCACGTGACTTTGAAAGAATATTGTCGGGATTGTCTTGGCCTTGAGCAATGGCTCGCTGTCTCTCTCACGTTGTCGAGCTGGATTTTCAGGACATACCAACACATTATAATGAGTCCGTAAGACCATAAGAAATAGGGACAGGTGTAGGCCGTTCGGCCCCTCGAGCCTGCTCCGCCATTCAATAGGATCGCGGCTGATCCGACATTCCTCACGTGCACTTTTCCTTTGTCATTTATCTTACGCTTCTTGCGGGATCTTGCTGTGCGTCAGGCGGCTGCCCCCGCACTGCTTTTCAAGTAATGAGTTGCACATGGATAAACTTTTGTGCTGCTTCTTGGACAGAGTAGCTACTCTCTGGATGCAAATTGTTTTGTGTCATACTGGCGGACACAGAGGAAAAACATGGCTTCATCACACCGCTGGGGAGCGTGACACAAGGAGGTAACACAGATAGAGGGATTTGGTGAGACGTATAAATGTCAATCAGCTCTTTACTTTTCCTCTCACTCCACTCAAAAAAGACCTCAGCATGCTCTGAAATACCTGACAGCCAATGAGCTACTTTGGACGTGTGCTCACAGCTGCAATGCAGAATACGTGACCACCAATTTGTGCACAGCAAGCTCCCACAGCCATCAGTGTGATAACGAGAAAAATTGAGGGATAAGTGCTTGAGATAACTCCCCTCCTTGAAAGTAGTGCTGCAGGATCTTTTATTTCCACCTGAGGGAGCCTGCAATGATCCCGGGTTTGCCTCTTTTATGAAGGGCACCCGCTCAGGATGTCACAGTTTGAGAACGTGGGGTAAACCATTTAGTACAGAGATGAGGAGAACTTTCTTCACCCAGAGCGAGGTTGGCCTGTGGAATTCATTACCACAGGAAGTAGTTGAGGCCAAACCATTGTCTGGCTTCAAGAAGCAGTTAGATATAGCACTTGGGGCAAAGGGGATCAAAATATATGGGGGGACTGCGGGATTTAGCTGTTGAGTTGGATGATCAGCCATGATCATAATGAATGGTGGAGTAGCCTCAAAGGGCTGAATGGTCTCCTCCTGCTCCTATTTTCTATGTTCTTATGACTCAGACTTACAGAGCTAAGTGAGCTTGAAAGCCAGATCTAAATAAACCTGGGATCTCCCGGCTTCGCCGAGAAGACCCCAACAAGGCTCCGAATAGCACTGATATACCATAAATGGGGATCAGGTGGAATGGCACTTGGGGGTGTGCCCCAGGAAACCTGGTGGCTGGTGTCTGGTCAGGGTGGCACCAGGACACTGCTGATGCCACCCAGGCACCTTGGCACTGACAACCTGGTACCCTATAAGTGCCACCCTGGTTCAAGCATGGCACTACCAGGGTACCCAGGTGGCTCTGTCAGGGTGCTAGGCTGGTAGTGCCAAGTGCCCACTTGGCATTTTGCCCATGCCGGGGATCGGGTCCGGGGCCTGTCCATCTGAGGTTGGGTGTGGGGGGGCTCAAGGAACCTCCCAACAGGTGAGCTGGGGTATTGGAGGTATTGGATTGGATTTATTTATTGTCACGTGTACCGAGGTACAGTGAAAAGTATTTTTCTGCGAGCGGCTCAACATATCATTAAGTACATGGGAAGAAAAGGGAAGAAAAGAAAATACATAATAGGGCAACACAAGATATACAATGTAACTACGTAAGCACTGGCATTGGATGAAGCATACAGGGTGTAGTGTTAATAAAAGGGTCATTTAGGAGTCTGGTGACAGTGGGGAAGAAGCTGTTTTTGAGTCTGTTCGTGCGTGTTCTCAGACTTCTGTATCTCCTGCCCGATGGAAGAAGTTGGAAGAGTGAGTAAGCCGGGTGGGAGGGATCTTTGATTATGCTGGCCGCTTTCCCCAGGCAGCGGGAGGTGTAGATGGAGTCAATGGATGGGAGGCAGGTTTGTGTGATGGACTGGGCGGTGTTGACGACTCTCTGAAGTTCCTTGCGGTCCTGGGCCGAGCAGTTGCCATATCAGGCTGTGATGCAGCCCGTTAGGATTCTTTCTATGGTTCATCTGTAAAAGTTGTTCAGGGTTAATGTGGACATGCCAAATTTCCTTCGTTTCCTGAGGAAGCGCTGTTGTGCTTTCTTGGTGGTAGCGTCGACTTGGGTGGACCAGGACAGATTTTTGGAGATGTGCACCCCTAGGAATTTGAAACTGCTAACCATCTCCACCTCGGCTCCATTGATGCTGACAGGGGTGTGTACAGTACTTCGCTTCCTGAAGTCAATGACCAGCTCTTAATTTTGCTGGCATTGAGGGAGAGGTTGTTGTCGCTACACTACTCCACTAGGTTCTGTAGTGGAGTGCTCTGGGATGCTCTGGGCCTGGTTCAGCACAGTGGACTAAATAGCTGGCTTGTAAAGCAGACCAAGGCCAGCAGCACGGGTTCAATTCCCGTTCCAGCCTCCTTGAACAGGCGCCGGAATGTGGCGACTCGGGGCTTTTCACATTAACTTCATTTGAAGCCTACTTATGACAATAAGCGATTTTCAATTCATTCATGCTATGGCGAGGGGGTCAAGAGATTGGGACGCCTTTTTTTAAATGACGTCCGATCTCCTCCTGCACTGAGGAGTTCCAACGCGCGTAGCTCGTCAGTGTAGGAAACGGGACTAAATGCGGCCTTGATGGGGCATTGCTTGCTGAGGCCCCAGATTGCAACAAAGTCCTATCCCACCTCGGCCCATTTGTTTTCATCCCATTTCATTTTAACTGTCTTTTACCATTTCTTTCTTTCTTAATATATATTTAACACCCCCCCCCCAACTTTCTCCTCTTTGCTTCCCCCTTCCGCTCCCCCACATCTACAGTTCATCCTCTGATGTTAGTTTCTCTGCTGTTTGGCCTTTCACATCTTTTGTTCTCTCTGGGGACGGCCATTAGCACTCTTTCCCCTTGGTTTCTGTGGCCTTTAACACCCGGTTTCCCTGGGTTTCTGTGGCTATGACTCATCTTTCATTCTCACTCCACATAATAAATATTTCCCACTTTCTCTGTCGGTTAGCTTTGACAAAGAGTCATCGGACTCGAAACGTTAGCTCTTTTCTCTCCCTACAGATGCTGCCAGACTTGCTGAGATTTCCCAGCATTTTCTCTTTCGTTTCAGATTCCAGCATCCGCAGTAATTTGCTTTTATTTTTTGCAACAAAGTCCGTTAAATAGTGTCGTGTTTTGAGTGCCGAGTAACGCCTGGTTAAACGTGCTCGACATGGGACTCTGTTGCAATTCGCTTAGGCCGTGTCATTCGAATTATTTTTATCACTCAGAGATTGGCCCACCATTTTGAAAGGGTGCCCTGATCTCTAAGTGAGCTTGAGGGTACCCCACACCCCCATCTATGGGCAATGTCACTCCCCACACACATGGGCGTTACCCCCCACCTTCCCGTGAGGACACCCCAAAATGGTGTCACTGAGGGCCCTCCTTTTCAGGCCTTCCCATGCCCCCTTTTGGGGCCCCCTCCCTCCATTCAGGACGCCCACCCTTCACCCTCCCCCAACGCTCCGAAGGTCCCTAAATACCAGCCCTCCATCCTTTTACCGGTCATAGCCCTCCCATTCCTCCTTTCATTGGCATGGCACCCCTCAGGCCCTGACCCTTAGCTTTGCCACCTCAGCACTTGGGAACCCTGGCGCTGCCACCCTGTAACCCTGGTAGTGCCCCTGCCAGCCTGGTAGGGCCACCCAAACACCTTGGCAGCAGTGCCAAGGTGCTGGCCTGACATTGCCAAGGTGTCTGGGCACCAGAGGGAGAGCCAGGGTGCCACCCTGCCCTGTCCCTGACTGCCCAGGGGTCTCCAATGGCCTGGGAGATGCCCCCCTCCCCCAGGGCCATGACTTCCCTGCAGTCACTACACTTCAAAAGAAATACAATTTTGGAATCTTGTGACATGGTATGGTGTCTGTGAGTGTAAGTATTATCACTGTGTGACATTTCTCGAACAATACAGTCTCCATGATGACTATTTGTGGACAGTGTAACAGGAAATGATGTCCCCCTGGGATTAAGCATTTACTTACTTGCAATGCAGGCTCTTGATTTGACATTTGTGTGGACCAGTACTAATTCACGCCCATGTGACCTCTCACGAGCGAGCCGGTTGATCAAGGGAGACCATTAGATCGGACTTCCATCTCGCTAATGGGATGGAGATTGCCCGTAATTGGCCACAATTAGCTTCACGTCATGTCTAGGTGGATTGATAAAGGTTACGAAACCAAGGTGGATAGATTAATATGCAGCTGTAGGCCAGCCTTGACGTAACTGAATGGTGGAACGGATTTGGGGGACGGAATGGCCTCCTTCAGTTGCTATGAGGGAATGGCGTGGTGGAAAAAAAAGCCTATCTTCCTTCCCGTAGCATTGACAAGGCTTTTGTGTTTTTACAAATGAACCAGAGGAAAATAAAAATCATTGGTGCAAAATATCTGAAGAGGAATTGATCAGAAAGGAGAATTAAGGCCTGTTCTGAGTAGGTCAATTCTGAGGAATGGTGTTGTCATGATGCTTCAGGTAATATTTATTGGCCCTCATCAGAACCAGGATGGATTTCTCACCAACTAAAGGGTGGGGGAAGTCCACCGGCTCAATCAATTCAACTCAGGTTTCCCATGAATGCGTTTTTGATTTTTGTACTGTAGACTGGGTCTATTTCGTGTTCCTTTGTAGAAGGAAAATGGATACTGTGTGAACACCCCTGCAATCACTGTGCCTCCTGAAGTCTGTCCAAATTCAATGAACTTTTAACAACTTGAACTGTCTGGACTCATTTTGTCTCTGGTAGGCCATTCGAATCTTCTGGAGACAACAGGCTTTGGTGCAATCATTTCAAAGTAATATCATTTTGTCACTTGAAACAAATAGAGAGATTCTGTAGTTTCCCCGCTGCCTCTGTGAACATAGAACATAGAACATACAGTGCAGAAGGAGGCCATTCGGCCCATCGAGTCTGCACCAACCCACGTAAGCCCTCACTTCCCTCCTATCCCCGTAACCCAATAATCCCTCCTACCCTTTTGCTCACTAAGGGCAATTTATCATTGCCAGTCTACCTAACCTGCACGTCTTTGGACTGTGGGAGGAAACCGGAGCACCCGGAGGAAACCACGCAGACAAGGGGAGAACGTGCAGACTCCGCACAGACAGTGATCCAGCGGGGAATCGAACCTGGGACCCTGGCGCTGTGAGGCCACAGTGCTATCCACTTGTGCTACCGTGTTGCCCTAACTGGGTGGGTGCATTGTGTGGTGTGACCGGGGAAATTTGAAGAGCTGCATATGGCCCGCCATTTGATCATTGGGCCTAGATATCTGGTGACCCCTGCCCGTTTTTCAGGTGCCTAATCATTCAATATGGATTACGTGGTGGCTGCACAGCATGTGCTGCTGGAAATTTGGCAGCGGCCATATTGGTAAAGGGAAGAGTGAGGAACCAATGCCCTGTACCTGAAATAGACGTTAGGTTATTTGCTTATGAAATTGGGATAGCTTGACGCTAGTTTGAGACCCCGTTTGCAAAGTTGGGCTACCTTGGATATGTCTGGTGCCAAAGAACTTATGTACAGCTTAGCATGAACCTAGAGCCAAGAGCTAGGCAGTTCCAAGTCTGAGTAACTGCTAAACATATGTGACTTTGCAACACAGAGCATTAATGAGCTCCTCATTAATGCATTCAGCTGTGACTATCCTACTCCAAAAGGACTCTGCCTGCAAAATGTTCCAACGTTTAATACAAGGAACACAGTACCCAGTGGCAGGTCCTCTCCGACAAGTTTCTAAACTCACTTAGACCATCAGCAGCAGCCAATGAGACAGATTGCAGAGTGTTCTTCAGAGTTTCAGTGCTCCATTGCCAAGTGCGTAATTTGAGAAGCAAAATGACTCGAGCAAACACTCGGCTTCAGACTTCAAATAAATGTCGAGTCTAATGCGTCTATTCATCACATGATAATTGGTTGCTGAAGAGATGTAAAATACATTCAACTACATCTCCACAGGTGTAGTGTACCTCAGATGTGTCCTGCCGGTCAAGTGCCTGTTGGGATCTCAGAACGAAGATGTGGTGCTCAACTGCAATGGGCCAAACCGAGCCCTAATCTAAATTGCAAAAACAATGAGAATGAAGGGAGAAGGAAGTAAAATGATAGCATGAAGCCTCAAAATACTTTAGAGCCAATCAGTGTTGTAGGAAATGTTGCAGCCAAATTGTGCACAGTAAGCCCCCACAAACAGCAATGAGATAAATGATCAGGTAATCTGGGTTTTTTGTGGTGTTAGTTCCAGAGAAAAATATTGCCCAAGGCATCAGGCAGGACTCCCCTACACTTCTTCGAATAGTGCCTTGGGAGGAACTGCATCCAACCAAGGTTGCCGACGAGGCCTTGGATTGATGTCCCACTTGTGAGGCCAAAAATGCAGGACCCTCTCAGAATCACACTGAAGAGTTACCGTGGATTATGAACTCAAGTCTCTGGAATGGTCATGAGCCAATGATCCTCAGATTCTGAGGCAAAACTGACTGCCACGGAGTAGAGATATTGTGAACACTTATGTACGATCGAGATGGAAATGAAGAAGCCACATCCTGCACCTTTCACTACTGGGTTCAAGTCATACTATTGCCTTTTTTACCTGCTATAAATATGGCAATCAATAAGGTTGCCCTTCTTTGTTTAGATCTCAATATTATATTGCTCAGAGTCGCCAGGTATCAAATGATACCACCACAAGGTTCAACCGGCTATCGATCAAAGAGCCAAACACCAGTTAGTTAGTTCAAGGTCAAGGGTACTTTATTTACACAAACAATTAACATGCAACATAAACATTACTAGTTAAACTACACCTAACAACTATGACAACCTGTACTTAACTTCAGGCACCCGGCTTAGGTCAGAGGAACAGTAGCCTTTGGTCGAATCTGGATCTATCGGGTCAGGAGAAGTAACTGCTGCTCAGCTGGGCTCATCCGTCTGGTAGCGGGCGATGAACTTGAACTTGCTTCGGGTGGTGCTGGAATTGGAGGTGGACGTTGCCGGAGCGCCAGGTCCAAAAGAGGTCGAACACATGGCCGTGTCGCTCTTTATCCTTGGGGAGTTTTGCGCTCTTTTGGGCGGTCCTTCGGTTTGGACCCCATTAATTGGGCAGTTCTCGATCACTGTATTCGACCTGAGCCAATAAAGGGGCGGGTGCCTTGGTGGCTGGGCATGTCCTAAGCAGTCATTGATCCTGTTGTTTAGGCTTCCTGAGTAAAGGGAGTGGCGCAGAAATGTTTGGGATTGTATCGATTACTTGAGTATCAGTCCTTTGCCTTACGGAGATGGGCCATTAAAATGCTAATCGGTTGGGGGTTTCGATGCTGTCTGGATTCTTTGCTCACAAATATACATTCAGGCTCTGAGCCTGCCTGAATCTTACATTGTCCACATTTCCCTTTAGGCTTTGCGAATGTCCATGTTTCTTGTTGTAAGTGGCCATCCCAGATGGCTACAGTCCGTCTTCTTGATCCGAAATGCGAAGGGTGATGGATCACACTACTGAATCTTTTCCTGTTCTCTGGTATGCTGGATACCCTCAATCAAGGACAGGTTCTATCCTACTCTGTCCTATGGGTCGGAACATTTACCTAAGTTTTCCTTAATACAACACACATCCATAAAAATTCAAAGGGGGCACTATAACATTCAATCATACATTTAAATTTACCCAAAAGAGGAACCTCTAACTGTCCTTAACTAAACTACACTCATGCTGCTATCTAATAACCAAAGGAACTTATATTACAGTACAAAATAAGCAAAGCAGCATCACACTCCTACTCAACACTTATATCAATTTACAGATAAAGTAATTTTATTTTAAAAAACGCAGAATTTATTAGGGAGAAAAGGGTTCAAAAAGAGTGTGAGGTCTGCTGAAGTCCGAGAAAGGGGGCTCTGAGTGCGTATAATGGAGGGCGGGAGGCTCTCCTTCGCCATTTACGAAGTCTGAGTGTCTGGATGACACTGCAAAGTATCACTATAATCAATAGGGCTTCTACCGTGTACGAAAGGGAATGTCACTTTATGATATTATCACACCATGTGGGGGTATCAATGGCTGTGTCTATGTGTGGTGTAGTGTCCGGGCTAGGTGTGTCGTGTTGGGTGTTCATGTTTAGGGCCTGTGTGGTGAAGGGTGTAGGAGCGGATAACGTGCGCAACTGTATTGATCCAACGACGATCATGATGCAGATCATCAGGTCCATCTTCATTTTGTCTTTGTCTTCCTCTGTCTCCTGGTATATTTGTATCTTCCTGGGGGTACAAGCATAATATCTGTTATTATCTTGTTGTTTAATATCTCGTTTGTCTGTCTGTTTCTCCTTTATCATCAAATTAGAATCGTCACCATATGTGACTCCCCCATTTTTTTTTAAACCAACCATTTGGGAGACAAGACATCTGAAAAAGAAATTCTGTCACAGCGTGAGCAATCTTGCAGTCTGTGTTTGATGGGCTGAGTGGGCGGACAATTTCTCCATCCAGAGTTGAGGTAGTGAGCGGCAAATTTGTTTCAACCAAGTGTTTAAACATGTAAATAGCAACCGAAGGGTCGCCGGAAAGGAAACAAAGGTTGTGGCAAAGTGCATTCTTTAAACCACATTTTTAAAAGAACAGCAAAAGAGTTTCAAAAAGAACTTTCCGAATGGGGTGCGTATGAGCCGCGGCAGGGCAAGAATGGGTGGAATCCCCGGGTAGGGCGGTGACCAGTGCCGTTACTCCACTACCCGAGCTTGGCTGATGAAATACATAGGAGGTCCTCAGGCAGGGCGGGGATCAGTGCCGTTACTCCACTGCCTGAGTGACCTTACAAGAACGGTAAGAATTTGAATATTAATGGACTTTCGACAAACCTGTCCCTTTAACTATCATATGGCGTTAAAGGAGTAGTCATAACTGTATCAAGAAATTTTGCATGAGATCGGCACACAAAGTCGTACAAGAGAGAAACATTCAACATTAAAAAAACAAACTAAAGATGAAAGCGGGCAGGCTCCATCAGGAAATAGGACACCGTAAATCTCAATCGGTTCCTTACTCACATAATCTGGGCACCTGAGCATTCCAATCCGAAAAGGGTCGTAAAGGGGTTAGCATGGTGGGAGTCCGACTCTGAGTCATCACCATCTCCCGGTTGCCAAAGTCATGACTGGAGTTTCTGTGCCAAAGCGGTGTGGCCGATGTGGGATCTATCTCGTTGTTACTTATCAGTCGATAAGAATTGTTGTGGTGCCATTGTTTCTTATCCTGTAGGGCGGTAGGGGCAAGGGGGGTGTCGCTATCATCGGGTGGTGGGTCAGGTTCTGGTAACGGCAAATAAATTGTCTCTGAGGGGCCAAACATATTGTGGTCAGTGTCACTGAGGCTGTAGTGACTGGGGCCTGGTTTGTTTTTCCATTGGTTGGGAATATCAAGGGCGTTCGTCGTGCTTTCGCTGTCGCTATTGCTAGCGTCCAAATCAAGTGTGAGGGTGAAATTCGACTCTGGGGGCGGAGTCAAGGTTGTGTCTGTGGATGGCTGGATTGGGTTGCCAGTGGGCATGTCATCGTTGTCTGCCATTGTCAATGAGATGTGTAATTGGCTGCACCGCGTTCTAGAAACGTTAAGCTGGTTTATATGGAACCATCCTGATTTTCCATTTGGATATGTAATCTTGTAAACTGAGGGGCTTACTTTATCGGAAATTGAGTAGGGTCCTGCAAATTTGGGGGAGAGGAATGAGCTAGGATTGTACAGGGAGATCATGACTTGCTGTCCGACTGCATACTCTACCGGGTGTACTGTTTTATCAAAGCAGGCCTTACTCTGCTTTTTCCTAGCGCCTAGTCAAACAGCTGCAGCGAGCTGTGCTGCTTTTCTATTCTCCATTATTTGTTGGGCCGCTTTTTCATGGGTAAGGGCAGTGACTGTGGGGCTGGCCAAATCAAGTCCAAATAAATATTCGGTACCCTTCATGGGTTGTTCGGTCATGAGGGTATGGGGGGTGTATCCTGTCGAACTCGACACCGTGTTTCTAATAAACATCAGTGCGAATGGGAGCACTGTGTCCCATGTCGTATTGTGCTGTTGTGCCATCTTCCTAAGTGTTGCCTTTAGGGTTCGATTCAATGCCACTGGACTGTGGGTGATAGGCAATGTGAAAACTTCTGTTTTATGCCGCAAAATTGTCAGGACGTTTTTCATGACTCTGCCTGTGAAGTGTGAACCTTGGTCCAACTAAATACTACGGGGAAGTCCCTATCTAGTAAAAATGTGCTCTGTTTGAATTTTTGCCGTGGCTTTGGCCGTGTTTGTTCTGGAAGGGAATGCTTCTCCTCATTTTGTGAAGGTGCCGATGACGACCAACACATATTTGAATCCATTTCTGCAGGGTGGGGAGGGGACCAATATAATCCAACTGCAAGTTCGTCCATGGGCCATTAACAGTGTGGGTGTGTCTTAGCTGACCTTTCTTTGCATATCTGTCTGGGTTGTTCTGGGCGCAAATCAAATAATTCTCATTGAAATGGGTTACGTCAGTTTTTAAATCGGGCCACCAGCAGAGAGGTCTGAGGTAGGCAAGGGTGAACAAAGAACAAAGAACAAAGAAATGTACAGCACAGGAACAGGCCCTTCGGCCCTCCAAGCCCGTGCCGACCATGCTGCCCGACTAAACTACAATCTTCTACACTTCCTGGGTCTGTATCCCTCTATTCCCATCCTATTCATGTATTTGTCAAGATGCCCCTTAAATGTCCCTATCGTCCCTTCCACCACCTCCTCCGGTAGCGAGTTCCAGGCACCCACTACCCTCTGCGTAAAAAACTTGCCTCGTACATCTACTCTAAACCTTGCCCCTCTCACCTTAAACCTATGCCCCCTAGTAATTGACCCCTCTACCCTGGGGAAAAGCCTCTGATTATCCACTCTGTCTATGCCCCTCATAATTTTGTATACCTCCTATCAGGTCTCCCCTCAACCTCCTTCGTTCCATCCAAGGGATCCAAGGGATTCTATCCCTTGGTATCCGTGTCCATCATGGAATTGACAAATAATCTGGTTTCTGTCCTTGGTGGGGACCACATAAATACCATCCTTTAATATGATTCCCTCGTGTATCGTGAAAGTGTCTTTAAACCTGTCATAGGGAGCTGGGAAGTCTCCTTTTAAAATTCCCTTTAGTGTGTCGTCTTCCTTTTGTGCCTGCGCCAAATCTTCAATATTGGTCTGTGACACCTGGACTGCACTCTCGGGAGGTTGCCAAAAGTGGCCTGCTTTTGCTAGGCTGTCTGCTTTCACGTTACCGGGTGGGGAGGAACGATGGTGGCTTCTAACTTTTATGATTCCATATTTTCGACCTTTAGCTTCCTCAAGAATGTGTTTTAGTAATGGCGCTGAGGGTAGGTAGTCGCTTCAGTACCCACACTTCATTGAGTGCCGGGTCTGAGGGGTCGTAATTCGCACATGCCTTTTGTCCAGCCTCCGTGGTGTGGGAGACTAAAATGCGGGTCCATTTGGTCGTATTGTCCCCAAATAAATGGGCGCGTGTTAAATCACCGAATACTGCGGTGAAGTGTATCCAGAGGCATCCAGCAAATGCGGTTGGATGCTCACCTTTTTCCTGTCTGCATCAGTTGAGTCCTTCTACTGGATCTCCTCTATTATAGCCAATTGCATCTAGGATGGTTGTTTTCATATAGAACATAGAACATAGAACAGTACAGCACAGAACAGGCCCTTCGGCCCTCGATGATGTGCCGAGCATTATCCGAAACTAAGATCAAGCTATCCCACACCCTGTCATTCTGGTGTGCTCCATGTGCCTATCCAATAACTGCTTGAAAGTTCCTAAAGTGTCCGACTCCACTATCACAGCAGGCAGTCCATTCCACACCCTAACCACTCTCTGAGTAAAGAACCTATCTCGGACATCCCTCCTATATCTCCCATCCTAAACCTTATAGTTATGCCCCCTTGTAACAGCTACACCCACCCGAGGAAAAAGTCGCTGAACGTCCACTCTACCTATCCCTCTCATCATCTTATAAACCTCTATTAAGTCACCTCTCATCTTCCTTCGCTCCAATGAGAAAAGCCCTAGCTCCCTCAACCTTTCCTTATAAGACCTACCCGAAAACCAGGCAGCATCCTGGTAAATCTCCTTTGCACCCTTTCCAATGCTTCCACATCCTTACTATAATGTGGTGACCAGAACTGCACACAATACTCCAAATGTGGTCTAAGCAAGGTCTTGTACAGTTGCAGCATTACCTCATGGCTCTTAAACTCAATCCCCCTGTTAATAAACGCTAACACACTATAGGCCTTCTTCACTGCTCTGTCCACTTGGGTGACTACTTTCAGAGATCTATGGCCATGATCTCCGAGATCTCTCTGCTTCTCCACATTTTTCAGAACCCTGCCATTAACCCTATATTCCGCATTCAAATTTGTCCTACCAAAATGAATCACCTCACACTTATCAGGGTTAAACTCCATCTGCCACTTTTCAGCCCAGCTCTGCATCCTATCAATGTCTCTTTGCAGCCTACAACAGCCCTCCACATGATCCACCACTCCACCAATCTTGGTGTCATCAGCAAATTTACTGACCCAACCTTCAACTCCATCATCCAAGTCATTGATAAAAATCACAAATAACAGAGGACCCAGCACTGGTCCTTGTGGTACACCGCTGGTGACTGGGCTCCAGGATGAAAATTTACCATCTACCACCACCCTCTGTCTTCTATGTGATAGCCAGTTACTGATCCAATCGGCCAAGTTTCCCTCTATGCCATGCCTCCTTACTTTCTGCATGAGCCGACCATGGGGCACCTTATCAAATGCCCTACTGAAATCTATGTATACAACATCAACTGCTCTACCCTTTATCTATGTACTTAGTTACCTCCTCAAAGAATACAATCAAACCTGTGAGGCAAGACTTACCCCTCACAAATCTGTGCTGACTATCCTGGATTAAGCTGTATCTTTCCAAATGATCATAAATCCAATCCCTCAGGACCCTTTCCAATAATTTACCTATGACCGAAGTGAGACTAACCGGCCTGTAATTCCCAGGGTTATGCCTATTCCCTTTCTTGAACAAGGGGACAACATTCGCCTCTCTCCAGTCTTCTGGTACTATTCCTGTAGACAGTGAGGACATAAAGATCAAAGCTAAAGGCTCTGCAATCTCATCCCTCGCCTCCCAAAGAATCCTAGGATATATCCCATCAGGCCCAGGGACTTATCTATCCTCAGGCTTCTCAAAATTTCTAACACATCTTCCTTCCGAATATCTACCTCCTCCAGCCTACCAGCCTGTATCGCACTATCCTCCTCAACAACATGGCCCCTCTCCTTTGTGAACACTGAAGAAAAGTATTCATTTAGGGCCTCTCTTCAGACTCCATGCACACGTTCCCACTACTGTCCTTGATCGGGCCTAACTTCACCCTGGTCATTCTTTTATTCCTCACATAAGTGTAAAAAGCCTTGGAATTTTCCTTGATCCTACGCCAAGGACTTCTCATGCCCCCTCCTAGCTCTCCTAAGCCCTTCCTTGAACTCCTTCCTAGCTATCTTGTATCCCTCAAGTGCCCCAACTGAATCTTCTTTTCTCATTCTTACATAAGCCCCCTTCTTCCTCTTGACAATGCATTCAACCTCTTTTGTAAACCATGGTTCCCTCACTCGACCATTTCCTCCCTGCCTGACAGGGACACATATCAAGGACAAGCAGTATTTGTTCCTTGAACAAGCTCCACATCTCAATTGTGCCTATCCCTGACAGTTCCTGTTTCCATCTTATGCTCCCCAATTCTTGCCTAATCACATCGTAATTATCTTTCCCCAGCTATAAACCTTGCCCTGCCGTATGTTTCTATCCCTCTCCATTGCTATAGTGAAAGTCACCGAATTGTGGTCACTATCTCCAAAGTGCTGTCCCTCAACCAAATCTAACACTTGGCCCGGTTCATTACCCAGTACCAAATCCAATGTGGCCCCGGCTCTTGTCCGTCTATCCGCATATTGTGTGAGGAAACCCTCCTGCACACACTGGATAAAAACAACCCCATCCAAACTATTCGAATTATAGTGTTCCAATCAATATTTGGAAAGTTAAAGTCACCCATGACAACTACCCGGTGACTACCGCAACTATTCAAAATCTGCATTGCCATCTTTTCCTCCACATCTCTGTTACTGTTTGGGGGCCTATAGAAAACTCCTAACAAAGTGACCGCTCCTTTCCTATTTCTAACTTCAGACCACACTACCTCAGTAGACAGATCCTCCTCAAACTGCCTTTCTGCAGCCATTAGACTATCCTTGATTAACAATGCAACTCCTCCACCTCTTTTACCACCTTCCCTAATCTTACTGGAAACATCGAAACCTCCAACAACCATTCCTTCCCTGTTCTATCCACGTCTCCGTAATGGCCACAACATCATAATCCCAGGTACCAATCCATGCTTCAAGCTCACCAACCTTATTCCTGATGCTCCTCACGTTGAAGTAGACACACTTCAAACCACCTTCATGCCTGGAGGTCCACTCTTGTGACCTTGGTACCGTCCTCAGTACTGCACTACCCTCAACTTCCTGAACTCCAGCAACGCTATCTCCTGGACTACAAATCAGTTTCCTATCCCCCTGCCAAATTAGTTTAAACCCCCCCAAAGAGCTGTAGTAAATTTCCCTCCCAGGATATTGGTGCCCCTTTGGTTCAGGTGTAACCCGTCCTGTTTGTATAGGTCTCACCTTCCCCAGAATTTGCTCCAATTATCCAAGTAACTGAAACCCTCCCCCCCCTACACCATCCCTGTAGCCACGTGTTTAACTGCGCTCTCTCCCTGGTCCTCACCTCGCTAGCACCTGGCACTAGCAGCAAACCAGAGATGACAACACAGTCTGTCCTGCCTCTCAGCTTCCACCCTAGCTCCCTGAATTTTACATCCCCGTCCCTTTTCCTATCTATGTCATTGGTACCGGTGTGTACCACGACTTGTGGCAAAGGAAGATAGTTGTGGTAGTTGAAGGTCAATCATCTCAGTTCCAGGAAATCACTGCATGAGTTCTTCAGGGTAGTGTCCTAGGCTGCTTCATCAGTGACGTCACTTCCATCATAAGGTCAGAAGTGGGGATGTTTGCGGATGATTGCACAATATTCAGCACCACTCATGACTCTTCTGAAAATGAAGCAGTCCATGTCCAAATGCAGCAAGACTAGGACAATACCCAGGCTTGGTCCGACAAGTGGCAAGTTACATTTGTGCCACACAAGTACTAGGCAATGACCATCTCCTACAAGGGAGGATCTAAGAACCACCTCTTGACATTCTATGGCATTACCATCGCTGAATCCCCCACAATCAATATCCTGGGGGTTATCATTGATCAGAACCTGAACAGGACTAGGCATATTAATACTGTGGCTACCAGGGCAGGTCAAAGGCTAGGAATCTTGCGGCGAGTAACTCACCTCCTGACCCTTCAGAGCCTGTCCACTATCTACAAGGCACAAGTCAGGACTGTAATGGAATATTCTCCACTTGCCTGGATGAGTGCAACTCCAACAACACTCAAGAAGCTCGACACCATCCAGAAAAAGCGGCCCGCTTGATTGCTACCCCTTCCACAAACATTCAAACCCTCCACCACCGATGATAGTGGCAGCCATGTGCACCACCTACAAGATGCACTGCAGTAATTCGCCAAGGTTCCTGAGACAGCACCTTCCAAACACACGACCATTGCCATCTAGAGGGACAAGAGCAGCAGATACCTGGGAACTCCACCACCTGGAGGTTCCCCTCCAAATCATTCACCAACCTTACTTGGAAATATATCGCCGTTCCTTCACTGTCGCTGGGGCAACATCCTGGAACTCCCTCCCTAACAGCATGGCGGGTGTACCTACACCTTAAGGATTGCAGCGGTTCAAGAAGACAACCCACCACCACCTAGGAAAGGGAAATGAAGAATGGCCTTGCCAGCGATGCTCACATCCCGTAAATTAATAAAAAATACATTTTAAAAAGTAATATGGCCGGGATTCTCCAACAATGCCCTAGTCTCCGGCGCATGCATGGAAATATGCCGGCCTTTCTGCACATGCCGGCTGGAGTTGCGGGAACCACTCTGGCGTCAACCCATCCCCCGAGAAAGTGGGGAATTCCTCACATTCGGGGGCCGTTGACGCCGGAGTGGTTGGCGCCGGTTTTCACGCCGACGTGGGGACATAGCCCGATTATTGCAGAATCCCGTCCGTGGAATCTGCTCAGCCGACATATCAGCATTCAATACCTATTTCATACTGTTAACAAATCCTCAGTGGCAGTAGCCTGACGCTGTGAAAGTCAGGTCGCAAGCTGTACTTCTCATTATTGCACACAAGCACCAATTATCTCTCATTACCAGTGACCTTGTGAAGCTGGTAGAATGGTTACTCTTCCACAAAAGGAGCGAGGTGAATGGAGGTTTTGCTTTTAATCCAAGGGGAAATCATAGTCAATGGTTCCAATTTCAAATTGTTATCAGTGCATTCCACTTGTGGCTCTGCATGTTTGCAGTTTTCTACTTGTCTTCCAGCTCACTTCCTTTCCTGTCCATTTCTCTGAGCTTCAGTCGCCTGGACACACTTTCAAATAGAAAGATCGGAACTCTATGCTGAGTGTGTGCTCACAACACCGCAGCGTAAATGTCTGGGGTGAGCCCGACTCTGCTCAGCTGACTTTCCCCACTTTAATTTTTCTCATGACGGTCAGATAATTAGTATGCGGACCTTCCATCAATCTTTGATGCACGATCAATTACACAAAGACGAGAGTAGGATGTAATCGAGGCTTTATTACACTGAGATGAGTGGCCTCCTACAGCAGCTGACGAAATGGCTGCTGTACTGGGAGCACACATATTTATACTCCGCTTACTGGGCGGAGCCAGCAGGCAGGGATCTACCCCCGTACCTGTGGTAGAGGGACCTTACTGTAAAGCACCTATATCAACATCCTATATATACAATATATATCAGTGGTGACTACCACAATCTTCAGGTGGGCTTTCCACCTCAAAGGCCTACTGGGACGCAGGCATCACCAACAAGAGAAGTGGCCACTGCCGATACCGCAGGTGGACCATGAGGTGGGTTCTTTTTATCTTACTCATTGAAGAAATATGGACATAGCTAGTTCGGCCGGCATTTATTGCCCATCCCTAAATGCCCTTGAGAGGGTGCTGGTGAGCTGCCTTCTGGGACCTCTGCAGTCTATGCGGCGTAGAGGAAGTGCCAAGATTTTGACAAAGACAGTGAAGGAACGGCAATATATTTCCAAGTCAGGATGCTGAGTGACTTGGAGGGGAACCTCCAGGTGGTGGTGTTCCCAGGTATCTGCTGCTCTTGTCCTTCTAGATGATAGTGGTCGTGCGTTTGGGAAGTGCTGCCTAAGGAGCCTTGGTGAATTCTTGCAGTGCGTCTTGTAGATTGTACACATGGCTGCCACTGTGTGTCGGTGGTGGAGGGAGTGAATGTTTGTGGAAAGGGTTGCAGTCAAGCGGGATACTTTGTGCTGAATGGTGTCGAATACCCTGAGTGTTGTTGGACGTGCACTCATCCAGGCAATGGATCGCGCTCCTGACTCGTGTCTTTTAGATTATGGACAAGGGCGGCACAGTGACACAGTGGTTAACACTGCTGCCTCACAGCACCAGGGACCCGGGTTCGATTCTGACGTTGGGTGACTGTGTGGTGCCTTCACATTCTCAATGTCTGCGTGGGGTTCCTCCAGGTGCTCCGGTTTCCTCCCAAAGTCCAAAGGTATCCAGGTTAGGTGGATTGGCCATGCTAAATTGCCCTTCGTGTCCAAAAGCTTAATTGGGGTTATGGGAATAGAGAGTGGGCATGGGCCGACGTAGGGTGCTCTTTTGGAGGGTAGGAGCAGACTTGATGGGCCGAATGGTCTCCATCTACACTGTAACGATTCTCAGTCAAGAGGTGAGTTATTTTCCACAGGATTTCTGGTCTCTGTCCTGCTCAGGTAGCCACAGTTTTTACATAGCTAGTCCAGTTCAGTTTCTGGTCAATATTAACCCCCAGGCTGTTGATAGTGGGGGATTCAGTGATGGTAATGCCATTTAATGTCAAGGACGATAATTAGATTCCCTCTTGTTGGAGATGGTCATTGCCTGGCACCTGTGTAGCATGAATGTTATTTGCCACTTATCAGCGCATTCTGAGGAGTCACAAATGGAGAATAATAATTGTGCAATCATCAACACCCGTCTGCACTTCTGACCTTATGATGGATGGGAGGTCATTGATAAAGCAGTTGAAGATGGTTGGGCCTCGCACACTACCCTGAGGAACTTTCCCAGTGATGTCTTGGAGCTGAGATGATTGATCTCAACAACGACACCATCTTCCTTTGTACCAGGGGGCTGTTTAGCACAGGGCTAAATTGCTGGCTTTGAAAGCAGACCAAGGCAGGCCAGCAGCACGGTTCAATTCCTGTAACAGCCTCCCTGAACAGGCGCCGGAATGTGGCGACTAGGGGATTTTCACAGTAACTTCATTGAAGCCTACTTGTGACAATAAGCCATTTTCATTTCATTCAACCAGTGGAAGCTTTTCTCTGATTCTCATTGACTCCAGTTTTGCTAAAGCTCCTTGAGGCCACATTCGGCCAAATGCTGCCTTGATGCCAAGGGCAGTCACTCTCCCCTTACCTCTGGAGTTCAGCTCTTTTGTCCCTGTTTGACCTAAGGCTGTAATGAAGTCAGGAGCTGAATGACTCTGGCGGAACCCAAATTGAGCATGGGAGAGCAGGTTATTGCAAAGCAAGTGCTGTTTGATTGCACAATTAACAACCCCTTCCATCACTTTACTGATGATGGAGAGTGGACTGATGGGATTGTAAGTGGCTGAGTTGGATTAGTCCTGCTTTTTGTGTACAGGACATAGCTGGGCAATTATTTACATTACCGGTTAGATATAACTGTTTAGCTGTACTGGAACAGCTTGGCCAGGGGCATGGAAAGCTCTGTAGCACAGTTATTCAGTACTTTTGCCGGAATATCATCAGGGCCTATGGCCTTTACAGTATCCAGTACCTTCAACCTTTTCTTGATATTATGTGGAGTGAATTGATTTGGCTGCAGACTGGCACCTCCGGAGGAGACCTGGATGGATCATTCACTCGGCACTTCTGGCTGAAGAATGTAGCAAATGTCTCAACCTTGTCTTTTGTACTGATCTTCTGCGCTCCCCTCATCATTGAGGATGGGGAGATTTGTGGAGCCTCCTCTTCCAGTGAGTTGTTTAATTGTCCACCACCATTCACAACTAGATGTGGCAGGACTCTAGAACTTAGATCAGATCCGTTGGTTGTGGAATTGTTTGGACATAGACATAGAACATACTGTGCAGAAGGAGGCCATTTCACCCATCGATTCTGCACCGATCCACTTAAGCCCTCACTTCCACCCTTTCCCTGTAACCCAATAACCCCTCTTAACCTTTTTTGAACACTAAGGGAAATTTAGCAAGGCCAATCCACCTAACCTGCACGTCTTTGGACTGTGGGTGGAAACCGGAGCACCCGGGGAAACCCATGCAGACACGGGGAGAATGTGCAGACTCCGCACAGACAGTGACCCAGCAGGGAATCGAACCTGGGACCCAGGTGCTGTGAAGCCACAGTGCTAACCAGTGTGCTACCGTGCTGTCCCTTAGCTCTATTACTTGCTGCATATGCTGTTTGGCACACAAGTAGCCCTGTGCTGTCGCTTCACCAAGTTGACACCTCATTTTTAGGTATGCCTGGTGTTGCTCCTGGCATGCCCTCCTGAACTCCCCAGTGAAACAGGGTTGATCCCCTGGCTTGGTGGTAATGATAAGTGGAGGGTATGCCAGGCCTTGAGATTACAGATTATTGTTCAGTACAATTCTGCTGCCGCTGAGGGGCCACAGTACCTCATGGACACCCAGTCTTGAGTTGCTCGATCTTTTCAAAATCTATCCCCCTTTAGCATGGCTGTAGTGCAACACAACCTGAAGGAGGGTATCCTCAACGTGAAGTCTTGGTTTCCACAAGAACTATGCGGTGGTCACTCCTACCGATACTTGGATGGAGAGATGCATCCCCGGGAAGTCGGATGTTTTTCCCTCTTGCTGGTTCCCTCTCCACCTTCCACAGACCCAATTCGGCGATGTACATTGACATTCAGCTAAGTCCGAGATTCCATTGTAGCCAGGTTGATTGGCCCTGGCAAGATGTGGTGTGGGGCATTTTGGGCAAGGCAGGATTGTGTGGGTGTGAGAAGTCAAAACTATGAGAGGGGCCCTTGATTGGCACCAGGAACTTTTTATCAGGCCAAGAGTGCGCAGGGTTAAGCCTGGCGGACTGCACGTTGAGTGCCGACCTCTTCCTCTGCTCATTCCATCAGAGCGTGGGCAGGATGAGGCCCTTCATTCGGCATTAATTGCCATTTAAATGCCTCAATTAAGCCATGAACCGGCAAATCATCTGATTCCGCTCCCGCCACCCGTACAATTGATGGTAATCAAACAAAATTTGGCACCCGGTTGAAAGTGATCAAAAACTTGCTAAAGGAGGTGGCTTTGTAAGGAGCACATTATAAGAGGAGGGTGGTGGAGAGGGAAAGATGTCAAGGGAGGGAATTCTAGAGCTTGAAACTAGTCAGCTGAAGAAAAAGCTGGAGCAATGCTCTAGAAGCCAGAATTAGAGGTGACGAATGTGATATAAAATAGTTACTTTAGAGATACTAGTTAATGTAATGTAGAAATAAGCCACTTTGATTCTTGCAGTTAGGGACAAAGGAGTTTGAGACCGCATGGAAAAAGCAGGAAGAGGTGTGTCTATGAGAGTGATGCTGCATTGATAGGGGCCAGAGAAAGGGATTGGAAGTGAGCCAATCAGAATAGATCGAACAGGTCAGGAGGGACATAGGCTGACCTATGTCCGTCGAGTATGTGAAACTTGATACCATTTGAATTGATTTTGCAGAGATCCCTTTGTCTTTTAGTTCAGTCGTTTTCTGGGATGTAAGAGGCTGGATGTCTTTTACGTTTCTGTAAGATGATTCAAGCTTGCAAGCTAAATAAATAACTTCTTTTTACGTGCGAATCCGTCTCAACATTTATTGAGGCCAGACTGACAGAGAAAGAAATTTGGAGATCTACATTTGGTGCCGAAACCCGGGATTTCTCTGGACGATCCTGATCCAACTGCGAAATCAGAATTAGACTGATTATGAACAGGAGGATGGGGAACAAAGGGCCCTCAATGTAGAACTGGAAAACGACCGCGCATTGATTGTTCCCCTCTTCTTATTGTCTGATTAGTCTGGTCACTCGCGGTTGGCACAGAAAGACCGCCTCGACGAAATCACAGGTCAGTCTGGGGATTAGCACTTTAATTGATGGGATTTCATATTGTTGTTTCGGCTTGGGTTAGGGTTTTGGGCTGATGGGACTTCATTAATGAAGGTTCAGTCTATTATAAGGGTTCAGAGGCTGATGTGACTTAATTAATGAAGGTTCAGTCTATTATAAGGGTTCAGAGGCTGATGTGACTTAATTAATGAAGGTTCAGTCTATTATATGGGTTCAGAGGCTGATGTGACTTCATTAATGAAGGTTCAGTCCAGTATAACTGTTTTTAAATCTGAAGATGGTTCAACTCTATGTGTGAGTGTTTTAAATATATAGTTGATTAAGCTAAAATTGTCTCCTTGGACTGTAAAGTTCCGAGGTCTAGTTGAGATTGTGAGGAATGCTGCATATTGGTTGAAGCAGAAGTCTCTCAAAGGGTTAACAGCAGCAGGCGGAGTTGAAAACAGACAGTGCTTCTCACTCAGGCTTTGAGATAACAGCAGCAGCCGTAGTGTAATCGGATACCTTTCCTTTGAGTCAGTGAACACCAGCAAAGTTACGTTTTGAATTAATTAAAGGAAACCAGTGGGTTTCTCCACCTCTTTGATAAAAGTTATTATTTTCGAAAGCAATTGATTGAAATTGCCAGAATCTTAAGTTTTACTTACTTGAAATAAGGTTTATCTCATTTTATCTGGAGATTAATAGAAACTTAAAGAAGATCATGGACACCATTTTAAAAAGTGTCAATCTGGAGATGATAGTTGATTTTGCTAATACTTATGTGTATGTAAAAGAAAAAAAACTTGTTAAAAGAAAAATTGTTAAGATAAAGAAATAATTAAGTTGTAAATGTTATACAAGTTTGTGTTAAGCAAATTGTAAATTTAGTTCTGAGTTGAGATCAGAGCTAAGCTTGCAAGTTGCAGTAATTCAATTTGAATTTTCAAACATTTTTAAGTTTTAAAAAAAAGAGAGCAAATAGAGAAAAGAAGGACACAGATCTTGAATGCGTTGAATAGCACATTTCAAAGGCCCATAAATCTTTCTGTTATCTTAGACCTAAAACCTAGGAAGATTGACGAGCCAGAGGAATTTCTGGGGCGTTTTAATGAAATCTACCGGGGGCAGTCAGGCGATTTGCTGTATCAAAATGGTCAGAATTCCCCTCAATACTGTGCTATGTTAATGCATTGCCTACCACCTTCTGTGGTTACTGCTGTGAAATGTAATAACATGAATTGGACAGAGAACGACCCTTCCCAGATGGCAAGGGCAGTCAGATTTTACTGGAAGGAGGGTGTAGGCCAAGAAGGAGGCTCAGTTACAAAGGTTAAGACTGAGTATGTAATGAAAAAGGATGATCTGCGACCCCAACAAGCGGCAGAAATGGTAGTTTACCAGCAGGAGCTCCAATATAGTGACTTTGGGTGGGTGGATCAGCGAAGAGGAGGATGAGACAACAGTGCTATATTTCTATCACCCCCCAGTGGTGGACGTTAGACATTGAACAGTCACTGCATCACGTTACCCTGGCCTATGACAGAACTGGACGAAACAGGGAGTTGGAGGACAAATACCGGCCATTACTTGAGACCGAATGGCCAGTCAAGGTTACAGCCACAGTCACGGGAAAAGAAGTGCTATTTTACAGGTGTGGAGCATGATGGAGTGGCTACGCATCGTCTGTCTGATATTTGGCCTCACTTCGCTTGGCGTGTTATTGGCGATGGACATGGAAAAGGGGAATATTATGTATCTGTGCAGCCCCAACCAATCTACAAGGATACATCACCTATGCAAAGGTGATGTTCTTCACTGCCCCCATATACGAGGACATGGTATCGACTCATGGAAGGTCATCAAAGTTAAGGAGAATGCGAGAGTCATGAAGCAGCTGCACCGGTCCCGGCGATGGGAAGGGAACATTATATGGACATTGCCTTGTTTTTGGAATACATGTAAATTTGATTTTGGATGTGTTAAAAGTGGTACAATAAAGGTAACATCAGGCTGTCAGAAGAGTGTAGGAAGAGACCATGAGAAAGAGAAAGGGACTAGAGAGAGGACGGGGCGTGTGAGAAGGGAAGTACAGCTAGAACGTAGGTTACCGGGAGATGCACTTAAGTTAATTAAAGGCCAAACTGAGGAAAACCCGGGTAGTATGAATCTCTTCTACCAGATTTACCACCGTCTGTATGGCCAGGGACGGGTTGTCTGCTACCCAAACCCCGCAGCGGTGTCTAGGTTATTTTCTGTTTCACCGCTTTGGGGCACTCCCCAAACGGTGGTTCATTGTCAGCGTTCCGAGCCATTGCCCGAGCACGTCACTCTTCCTTACGATCCGGATTCAGCACCACCGGCTATTTGCCTTCCCCTCCCTCGGGATAATTCCCATTCACAGTACGATAGGCTGCGACGGTGGAGGGCGTACATACCTAGCCACTTCACTCCCAATAGGGATTCCCGGTCGTACGAGAATTGCTTCAGCAGTGAAGGATATGGCTGTTTGCTGGTAGAGGTGGACACAAATATAACATGTCTGTTTCCCACCTGTACGGACAGGAGGTGCCATATCACCCAGGCGTCTGGCCAATGCGTTTGTTATAACACCACTTGCGTTCCATTGAACGCTGGCCTCCAGCTCCTTTGTGGCTGGGCGAATGTCTCTCATATCACTGTTGGGAATAGGGCTTTCCGCATTGCTGGGCGGCCCGAATGGGCATTTCAAAATTGGATAAACTGGGCTACTGGGAGGTCCTTACGCAACCGATATGCTGATTGTGATGCTAGTCTCCACACGGAACAAGGATACTACTTTTTATTTAATGGTACGGCGACCAACGTTTTGTCACCCCCATTTCCCCGCCGAATTGCTATAGGGACTCTAGTCCCTACCACAGTCCCCTGCCCTTCGGCGTGGAACCTGCATAATCAGTTAGCACGCCGGGCAGTCTCTGCTGAATTTTGCGAGAACTGGAAAAAACCTCAGGTTCTTGCACCCAACCGGGGCCACTCAGCCGGGTGGGGCATTCTGAGCGTATTGACACTGGGAGGTGTGGGGGGTTCCTTGGCTGTTAGTGATCGGAATTATTTTATTTGCGGCCTTACCATCTTGGGAAATGAAACCTTGGGAGCCCTCGGGGCAATAACTAAGGAGTTGTCTCAGCTACGGTTGTTTGCAATGCAGAACCGGTATGCTCTTGACTATCTTCTGGCCCGTGAGGGTGGGGTATGCGCCATAGTACAGGGCAAGTGTATTATGGGGGTTCAGGACTTGACCGCTAACATCACTAAATTTATGGATCGCATACGGGATCACTTGGACGGGATGCAGGATCCTGACTCTTGGGGTAACTGGGGATTTGGAGGATGGAAGGACTGGTTGATAAATATGGCCATGTATCTAGTGGTAGCTATCGGCTGCATCTTTGTGGGCCTGGCCATCCTTAAATGTGTGATGGGTAGAATGCGGGGTGCACTAGATCAGATCACCGCCCCAATCACCGAGAAAAAAAATTTAACTGTTAAAATCCATGAGGGTGAGGCAGATGAAGGGGGGCTAAGACAGGAATTGGAAATGCAGCAACGGATCTTTTTAGATGAGGAACCGTAGCTATAGATTGGATAGTTCGGTTATCATGGAATGATAAAAGGAGGGAATGACGAATGTGATATAAAATAGTTACTTTAGAGATACTAGTTAATGTAATGTAGAAATAAGCCACTTTGATTCTTGCAGTTAGGGACAAAGGAGTTTGAGACCGCATGGAAAAAGCAGGA
Organism: Scyliorhinus torazame; assembly: GCF_047496885.1. Lineage (NCBI taxonomy): Eukaryota > Metazoa > Chordata > Chondrichthyes > Carcharhiniformes > Scyliorhinidae > Scyliorhinus > Scyliorhinus torazame. The sequence goes on from NC_092709.1 coordinate 335,595,668, forward strand.
AGAGGTGTGTCTATGAGAGTGATGCTGCATTGATAGGGGCCGGAGAAAGGGATTGGAAGTGAGCCAATCAGAATAGATCGAACAGGTCAGGAGGGACATAGGCTGACCTATGTCCGTCGAGTATGTGAAACTTGATACCATTTGAATTGATTTTGCAGAGATCCCTTTGTCTTTTAGTTCAGTCGTTTTCTGGGATGTAAGAGGCTGGATATCTTTTACGTTTCTGTAAGATGATTCAAGCTTGCAAGCTAAATAAATAACTTCTTTTTACGTGCGAATCCGTCTCAACTTTTATTGAGGCCAGACTGACAGAGAAAGAAATTTGGAGATCTACAGAGGAGCACAAAGATTTTAGAGGGTTGCAGCACTGAAAAGTTCATAGAATCATGGAATTTATTGTGCAGAAGGAGGCCATTTGGCCCATTGAGTCTGCACCAGCCCTAGGAGTAAGGAAGGAGGACAATAATTGAGGAACCCACGAATTGGTTCTCCAGTACTGCCTACCGTAAGACGACCTTCACTGGGCAAAATGTATGTTGGGATTTATACAGTTCTATGCTCTATAAGATTTACCTTATAGCACTCTTGTGAACAGGGCTCAAACCATTTGCTCATCTCTGCAAGCTTGGTGCAAAAATAGAGTGCGCCAGAGCAAACATGCAGGAAAATGGTTAATCTGATCAGATTCGCTGTGCATCACACAAACCTAGCCAAAGACGGCCACTTTCGTACGTGAAAAGTGTCCAGTCCACCTCAGATTATCCTGGAGATGCAAAGTTTCTCAAAAAGCTGAACAACAATTTCAGCAAGCTGTTTCATGCTGCTGTTAAGCAGTGGCCGCCCAGCAGCTTTCTTACCTGTGGGTGGCCTGTGAAAGTTAGCCCAAAAGGTGAGTAAAGGCCACTCAGGGTTGGTGGACCATTGCCTACTCAGCAATAGAGATAAGAATAAATATTCAACTCCATTGACATCTGAATTAATGATACTTGTTTTTGGGGACTGGGTGTCAGTTGTTTAAATTGTCTTCTGAAATGGAGACATTATTTATCAAGGATGTTGCAATGAACAGTCACTTGGGAGTACAACGCTTGAGTATTACTGAAAAGATAGACATGTTGATGAAGCTTTTTGTCTTTTTTATTCATTGGGATGTGGTTGGGCCAGAATCTATTGCTCATCCCGAAATGCCTTTGAACTGAGTGATTTGCTAGACCACTTCAGAGGGCAGTTCAGAATCAACCACATTGCTGAGGGCCTGGAGTCACATGTAGGCCAGACTGAGAAAGCACGGCAGATTGGGAGGGGCACGGTAACATAGTGGTTAACACTGTGGCTTCACAGATCCAGGGTCCCAGGTTCGATTCCCGGCTGGGTCACTGTCTGTGCGGAGGTTGCACTTTCTCCCTGTGTCTGCGTGGGTTTCTTCCGGGTGCTCCGGTTTCCTCCCACAGTCTAAAAATGTGCGGGTTAGATAAATTGGCCATGCTAAATTGCCCTTAGTGTCTAAAATGGTTGGGACGGGTTGGGTTGGGTGGGGTTACTGGGTTCCAGGGATAGGGTGGGGGATTGCACTTAGGTAGGGTGCTCTTTCCAAGGGCCAGTGCAGACTCGATGGGCCGAATAATAATAATATAATAATGATCGCTTATTGTCACAAGCAGGCTTCAATGAAGTTACTGTGAAAAGCCCCTCATCGCCACATTCCGGCGCCTGTTCGGGGAGGCCAGTACGGGAATTGAACCCGCGCTGCTGGCTTTGTTCTTCATTGCAAGCCAGCCGTTTAGCCCACTGTGCTAAACCAGAATAGCGTCCTTCTGCATTGTAAATTCTAGGATTCTACTTCTATAATTTCCTTCCCTTAAGGACATTAGTGCACCAGATGGGTCTTTGTGACAATGGTTTCATGGTTATCATTAGACTTTTCATTCATAGTGGGATTTGAGCCTGGGTACCCAGAGTATTATTCAGGATTTCTGGATTACAGGTCCAGTGACAATACCATGGTGCTATCACCTCCCTTTATCAGGACAAACGCAAGAATACCAAACTTCAAACGTTCACAACAATTTATACTACAAAAGAAAGGGTTGCTGATTTGTTGGCAAGTCGACTCTGATTGGCTAAGATATTGCCATGTAGAAAATAACAAAAAAAGATGCAAGGTAGAACATGTTCCATTTGTTTGTAGTGAACTGGTCTCTGCATATGAATGTATGTTGTTTCCAGCACGTGTAAATGAGCCACGTTACAAGCTCGACTCATTGTCTCATTGTTAGTGTAGCTATTTGCGCACTCAGGATTGTTCAGCAAATGCTGCCCAATCGCAGATTCATGTCAAATAGTAGACATTTTGTTTTGGGCTGGTTAAATACAGTCTGTATCCTACCTATTTTAAACATTCTGTTTTATCCATCAAACAATCGTTGGGATGTACACCCTATACAGCTGACATCACGCCATACGTGATGTTGCTAAATTGTGCAGCAATTCCATGCTTCTTGTTAGTGGAAAATACCACTCGCGTAGCCACTGCATAAAAGCAGCATGAAACCGCTTGTCTGATCTGTTGTTCAAAATTTTGAGATGCTTTGCCTTTCCAGAGTAATTTGAGGTCGACTGGGCAATTTTCAGGTCTGAATTTGGGGTCTTTAGTCCATTTGTAAGCTTATGTGATACACAGTGAACAATGATCTGATCAGGATTGCCATTGTTCTGCAGAATCGCTTTGATGTGTTCTATTTCTGTGTCAAGCTTGCAAAATGATCAAATGGTTAGGGCCCTATTGACAAGATTGCTGGTAAGGCCAATCTTACATCACATGGAGCTAAATGAGTCCCAAGGTTGTATATTGACTGAAGAATGGAGGATCGTGCTAGACTGTAGTGGAGAACCAATTAGTAGATTTCTGAACTGGTTTCCTCCTCTGTATCTCTGAAATCTCCTCTAGCGCTACAACAGCTTGAGATCTCTGTACTCCTCCGGCTCTGGCTTTTTGAGCATCCCCAATTTTAATCGCTCTGGTACTGGCGGTCATGCCTTCAACCGCCTAGGCCCCAAGGTCTGGAAGTCCCGACCCAAACCTCACCACTTCGCTACCTCCTACCTCTTTTAATGTTCTCCTTAAAGCCTACCTCCTTTACCAAGTTTTTGATCACTCGCGGCTAGGTGTCAAATATTATTTTAATATCCCTACTATAAAACACCTTGTGATGGCTTACAATGTCAAAAGTGCTATCTGAATGTAAGTTTGTAGAGTTCACAGAATCCCGACAGTGCAGAAGGAGGCCATTTGGCTCATTGAGTCTGCACCAACCCTCTGAAAGTGCACCTATCTAACCTCACTTCCCCACTCTATCCCCATAACCCCACCTAACCAGCACTTGTTTGGACACTAAGGGGCAATTTAGCATGACCAATCCACCTACCCTGCACATCTTTGGACTGTGGGAGGAAACCGGAGCACCCGGAGGAAATTCACGCAGACACAGGGAGAATGTGCAGACTCCCAAACTCCATATAGACAGCCACCCAAGATTGGAATTGAACCTGGGTCCCTGCTGCTATGAGGCAGCAGTGCTAACCACTGTGCCACCATGGCGTTGTTGTTATCATAACAACGGCACATTGTTGGTTTAGGGGCTGGATTAGCACAGTGAGCTAAACAGCTTGCTTGTAATACAGAACAAGGCCAGGAGCACGGGTTCAATTCCCGTACCGGCCTCCCCGAACAGGCGCTGGAATGTGGCGACTCGGGGCTTTTCACAGTAACTTCATTGAAGCCTACTTGTGACAATAAGCGATTATTATTATAATAATGAGTCTGAAATGTTTCACTTCATTCCATGTCATTCGATGCTTGTTGAGGCTGAAAGGTCATGATATGGGTAGTATCTGGACTTGGTAAGCGGTAGGAACTATTGGCCCCATGTAAGTGCACGGCAATAAACAAAGGAAGGCCCAACTAGCTCTCTTGAACATCAGAAAGCACTGAGTGCTTGTCACACCTCACCCTCCCAACCCTACAGACTTCTATTACAGCACCCAGCTCTATCTTGAATGAGCCAAAGCTTTGGCAACTGTGAAGATTAATACTTCTTGACATTTGCCTTTGCTAACTTCTCCTTCGCTGCCTCGAGTCTGTATCCGCTGTCTGGAGGCTGGACTTGTCAGTATAAGGCAATTCCCGAACAGCGGTGCAAGGGAGGTGAAGTAAAATTCAGGATGGGAGTCAGGGAGACACTGCTGCAAGGATTTCAATTGACAACACAATCTGTAGAACAACAATGTATGCAGACAACCGTGCGTGTTGTGTGCCCTCAAACATAAGCAACCAAACACCTTGCAAAGTCTCCAACTGTTTTCATCAGAAATGGCCAAGCTTAATTCTGTCTCCCTTTAATTGGTGAGAGAGGGTTTTTTGTAGTTGATTCCTATTTGCACAGTCATAAACATGTTCAAACACAGTATTTAATTAATCCAGACACAAAACATAACTTCTCATTACCAGAGGCACCCAGGTGAAAAAGGTAATAATTTCAGACTTGTTCTTGATATGACTGCACTTGCTCAGGGCCACTTTCAATTACAATTGAAAAACAATTGCTAAGGATGTGTTCCTTTTCTTCTTGTTCTTTTTATTCTCCGACGTATTTCATGTTGGAGAGTGTGAGGGAATTGCTTAATAACATGGGTGGCATGGCTGGATTTCCGTCGTGGCAGAGATCTTCTGCTCAAAGGCAGAAGGGGAGAAAAGAGTGCGTGGGGAAAACGCTTTACAAACCTGATTGTCACAATGCACCAAGACGTACAGAATAGGAAAATCCCATGATGAAATGGGCAATTACCCAAATATGTGGGGCCCTAAATCCAAACACATTGTTGATTAATACAGCAGAGACAGAATGCCAAGCACCCATTAGGCTGAGAGAAGTATGAGAATTGTTACTTTGTTGTACCTCAGAGTTAATTATTCCAAAGCTCTCCTGGCCAGCATCCCATCTTTCATCCTCTACAACCTTGACCGCATCCAACGTTCCGCTGCTGGTATCTTGACGTGTACCAAGCCCCATTCATCCATCGCCCCTGCTGTTTTCAACCTACATTGGTTTTAAGTTCACCAATGCTTCAAATTTATAAATAATAATAATCTTTATTAATTGTCACACGTAGTCTTACATTAACACTGCAATGAAGTCATAGAATCCTAGAATTTACAGTGCAGAAGGAGGTCATTTGGCCCATTGATTCTGCACCGGCCTCTGGAAAGAATACCCTCCCTAAGCCCACATTTCCACCCTATCCCCACACCTCCACCCTATCCCCGTAACCCCACCTAATCTTTTTGGACACTAAGGGCAATTTAGTATAGTCAATCCACCTAACCGGCACATTTTTGGACTGAAGGGAGGGGATCGGAGCACCTGGAGGAAACCCACGCAGACACAGGGAGAATGTGCAGGCTCCACACAGGCAGTGACCCAAACCCGGGACCCTGGCGTTGGGATTCTCATCCACATGTTAAAAGCTTTCCATGCCCTCTTTCCTTCTCCCTAGCTCCGTAACCTCTTCCAGCCCAAGAACGTCCGAGGCCAAACATCTTCAGTTGCTTCATCAAAAATATTCCCTTCATCATAAGGTCAGAAGTGTGGATGTTGGGCGGCATGGTGGCGCAATGGTTAGCACTGCTGCCCCATGGCGCCGAGGACCCGGGTTCGATCCTGCCCCCAGGTCACTGTTTGTGCGGAGTTTGCACATTCTTCCCGTGTCTGCATAGGCTGCATGGTAGCCCAGTGGGTAGCACTGTTGCTTCACAGTGCCAGGGTCCCAGGTTCGATTCCCGGCTTGGGTCACTGTGGAATTAATGGACTTATTGAAGCTAATATCATGCTTACTTTTAAGGGCAAACTAGATTATCGGCGACACGATAGCACAATGGTTCGATTCCCGCTTGGGTCACTGTCTGTCCGGAGTCTGCACGTTCTCCCTGTGTTTGCGTGGGTTTCCTCCGGGTTTCCTCCCACAAATACTGAAAGATGTGCTGTTAGGTAATTTGGACATTCTGAATTCTCCCTCTGTGTACCCGAACAGGTGCCGGAATGTGGCATCTAGGGGATTTTCACCATAACTTCATTGCAGTGTTAATGTAAGCCTACTTGTGATAATAAAGATTAGTATAGTATATCATTCCTCCACTTTAAGGGGAGTGCGGGGGGGGGGGGGGGGGTAGCATAGACTATGTAACTGGTTCAGGGTCAACACGGGAGCGCGTGAATCCCAGCCAGTGCGGAGTTTGTGCGGGGCCCTGGGAGCAGGATCATGGGCTGTGTGGATGAAGGATCTGAATGTAAAGATCTGTGGCATAGTGTTCTGTGCCTGTTATCTAACTGACTTTGCCTTTCATCAATAAATTCCTTTATTAACTACTGGAAGCCTCCAGTGGATGTCTCTTCTTAGCTGTGAGACAACCTGGCGCAGGTCTTTTCATTCCGCAAGGCGTTCCATAATTACGCGAGGTTAGATTGTCTAAGACGATACCCTTTTTGTGTCTCGGGCCCACAGACTCTTGCTTCGTCCCAATTTTCCGATGTAATTTCCAGTCACCTTCCCATCACACTGTCATTGCAAAATAAAATAAATGAAAATTGACTCAGCCAGCCACAATTCCTTGGTTTGATTCATGTTTTAGTTGCCAACATTTTAACCTTGCTAGTGTGCTTTGGCCCATCAGCTAGATTTCTTAATAAAGGAAAAATTAACAGGCATTAGAGTTATGATTCATTTTTCAGGCCATATGGTGATAAATAGTTTGCAGCCTCATTACTCTCCTTCTTGAATGACTATAAGGTTCTCCAAACTGAGGCTATTGCTGTAATTGCACCATTGCAGATCATTATCGTCACTCTTATGATTCAAGATTGGTGACAGACCGACAAGCGTGGAAGTATTCTTTCTGCCTGCGCTCCGTGACCTTGTTCGACTTTTGTCTGAGGTACAGTTCCGCCGTTTAGAGATTACTGTTCCCAACACATTCAAAACGTCTGCCCGGCCTACTTTAAGATTTATCGAACAGTTGAGGATTTACACAGTGACCTTAATAACGCACCTTCATCTCACGGAGAAAATCAACTCCACACTGCACCACTTGGAGCCTTTTATCACCTCACAGCTCCACGCCTTGATGAAAGAGGCTGTGAGACAACCTGCTTAGATAGGGTGGATGTAGGGAAGTTGTTTCCATTAACAGGGAGACTAGGACCCGGGGGCACAGCCTTAGAATAAAAGGGAGTCACTTTAGAACAGAGATGAGGAGAAATTTCTTCAGCCAGAGAGTGGTGGGTCTGTGGAATTCATTGCCACAGAGGGCGGTGGAGGCGAGGACGTTGAGTGTATTTAAGACAGAAGTTGATATATTCTTGATTTCTCGAGGAATTAAGGGCTATGGAGAGAGAGCGGGTAAATGGAGTTGAAATCAGCAATGATTGAATGGTGGAGTGGACTCGATGGGCCGAATGGCCTTACTTCCACTCCTATGTCTTATGGTCTTATAAAGAGGGTGTCGTCACCTCAGGTTTCTGACTTGCAAAGTCCAGCATCCTTGACCACCACCACGTTTTCAGTCCCAAGGTAAGAAAATACAGCCACGTCTGACCTAAGCAGGACAACATTCATTTACATAGCATCAACATCTTGGAAGCAGCCATTGACCAGAAACTGAACAGAACTAGCCATAGTCTGGCTACCCGGACAGGTCAGAGGTTAGGAATCCTGTGTCGAGTAACTCCTGACTCCCGGAGCCTGTCGACCATCTACAAGGCACAATTCAGGAGTGTGATGGAATACTCCCCACTTGCCGGGCTAAGTGCAGCTCCAACAACACTCAAGATGTTCGACACCATCCAGGACAAAACAGCCCAAGTGCTTGGTACTTCTTTCACAAACATTTACTCCCTCCAGCACCAGCAGACAATAGCAACAGTGTGTACTATCTACAAGATGCACTGCAGGAACTCACCAAGACTTCTTAGATAGCACCTTCCAAACCCAATACCGTCTAGGACACGTTCAGCAGACAAATAGGAACATTACCACCTGGAAGTTCCCCTTCGAGTCACTCACCATCCTGGTTTGGAAATATCTCGCCGTTCTTTCACTGTCACTGGTTCAAAATCCTGGAATTCCCTCCCTAACAGCACTGTGGGTAATCAGTGAAGGGATGAAAGGATCATCCATTCATAGGGCATGGAATTCACTGGCTGGGGCAGCATTTATTGCCCATCCCTAATTAAGAAGGGCAGCACATGGCGCAGTGGTTAGCACTGGGATTACGGCACTGAGGACCTGGGTTCGAATCCCGGCCCTGGGTCACTGTCCGTGTGGAGTTTGCACATTCTCCCCGTGTCTGCGTGGGTTTCACCCCCACAACCCAAAGATGGGCAGGGTAGGTGGATTGGCCACGTTAAATTGCCCCTCCATGGGAAAAAAAATAATTGGGTACTCTAAATTTATAAAAAGGAACAAAAAGGAATCAACCGCATTGCTGTGGGTCTGGAGTCACATATAGGCCAGACCGGGTAAGGATGGCAGATTTCCTTCCTTCACATTAGTGAAACAAATGGGTTTTCACGGCAATGGTTTCATGGTCATCATTAGACTTTTAATTCTTTATTCAGTTCAAATTTCACCATCTACCGTGGTGGGATATGAACCTAGGTCCCCAAACCATTATCCTGGGTCTCTGGATTACTATTCCAGTGACAATACCACTGTGCCACCATCTCCCTACAGGTGGGCGGGTGACATGGGAGACACTGGATGGGGAAGTGCATTAAAAGCTCTTTACTTGCTCTTCAGATGTAAGTAACTCTTCAGGCAGGTCAGTGTTAATTGCCCATCCCTCATTTCCACAGGCGACATATTCATATTGTGGAACTGATGTCACATAGAATCATAGAATTTACAGTGCAGAAGGAGGCCATTCGGCCCATCGGGTCTGCACCGGCTCTTTGAAAGAGCACCCTACCCAAGCCCACATATCCAACCTATCCCCATAACCCAGTAACCCCACCCAACTCGAAGGGTAATTTTGAACACTAAGGGCAATTTATCATGGCCAATCCACTTAACCTGCACATCTTTGGACTGTGGGAGGAAACCGGAGCACCCGGAGGAAACCCACGCACACACGGAGAGGATGTGCAGACTCCGCACAGACAGTGACCCAAGCCGGAATCGAACCTGGGACCCTGGAGCTGTGAAGCAATTGTGCTAACCACTATGCTACCGTGCTGCCCGATTGCTCACATGTAGAGCAATAGTGGGCAGCACGGTAGCACAGTGGCTAGCGCAGTTGTTTCACAGCTCCAGGGTCCCAGGTTCGATTCCTGGCTTGGGTCCCTGTCTGTGTGGAGTTTGCACTCTCTCCCAGTGTCTGCGTGGGTTTTCTCCGGGCACTCCGGTTTCCTCCCACAGTCCAAATATGTGCAGGTTAGGTGGATTGGCCATGCTAAATTGCCCCTATTGTCCAAAAAAGATTAGGTGGGGTAAATGGGTATGGGGATACGGTGGAGGCATGGGCTTGAATAGAGTGCGGTTTCCAAGGGCCGGTGCAGACTCGATGGGCTGAATGTCCACCTTCTGCACTGTAAATTCTATGATTCTATGATCATTTGAGTAGGGAGCAGACGCCTGCGCCGTCCCCCATGGCTTGTTCGGTGGAGGGGGAGAGTTTAATCAGGCAGAATGGTGGAGGTGGGTACTCTGTCACCTTCCCACTTCCAGCCGAATTAAGACCATGAGGAAGACCACAGCCTTCGCTCCCTGCTGCCAATTGAGGCACCAAATTGGGCAATTAATGCTCATTTTAGGGCTCACCCTGCCGTTGCTGATATTAACCCAGCGGTGGGCTGGGGATCCGCCATGCAGGGAGGACAACAAGCCTGGCGTATCAGCTTGCAAGCTTCTGGTGGAGAGCCTCACCAAGGCTCGAATTGAACCCGCGTCCCTGGTGCTGTGAGGCAGCAGTGCTAACCACTGTGACACCGTGACAGCACGGTAGCACAAGTGGATAGCACTGTGGCTTCACAGCTCCAGGGTCCCAGGTTCGATTCCCGGCTGGGTCACTGTCTGTGCGGAGTCTGCACGTTCTCCCCGTGTCTGCGTGGGTTTCCTCCGGGTGCTCCGGTTTCCTCCCACAGTCCAAAGATGTGCAAGTTAGGTGGATTGGCCATGATAAATTGCCCTTAGTGACCAAAAAGGTTAGGAGGGATTATTGGGTTATGGGGATTGGGTGGAAGTGAGGGCTTAAGTGGGTCGGTGCAGACTTGATGGGCCGAATGGCTTCCTTCTGTACTGTATGTTCTATGTGACACTCCACCATGCCGGCTCGTGGAAACAGCTTCTCCACTAACTATTCTATCAAGTCCCTTAAAATTTTGAAGGACTCTAATGAAATCTTCCCTTAATGCCCCCATCGTCACCATCACTCACAAGAGTGTGATGTACAATTCCGGCCATTGCGCCATTAAGTGGGGTCCGTCCCAGCGGCACACTCATCAAAGAATGTCACAACAAATGGCTAAACTAACACTTGAGTACAGCAGTGAGAGAGTGCTGAGCCATCAGAGGTACTATCCCTTTAGGTAAGACGTCAAAGCAATGTCTGCATTTGCCTGTAAAGTAACAGCGCAAGTTACATGGCAAATGAAAGCAATGTATTCAGCACCAAGTTGTTTGAGACACATTGAAAAGCGAAAGATGTAACTGGGTGTGATATATAAATGCAAGTTCTGTCTCCGAGAGGCTCAGTTCCAAGATACACCTTAGAGTCAGGTTAGAAAACCGTCACACTTCATCCATAATTGGCCTCAGCTATCTGCCTTCCTTGGAAAACGCATAGGATTCATGAGCGAAATTAAACAACTGCACTGGTTCTATCGGAGTTTTTCTCCCAGGTTGGAGGTGAGAACAGTTGCCAGTGTTTGCATTTGCCTTTCACTGTCCTGCACATGATTGGGAAGGAAAGACTTGAGCCGATATCGTGCCTTTCATGATTACATGATGCTTTACAATGAAGTGCCTTTCGAGTGTCATCACTGTTTGAATGTGGCCAACGGGACAGCCCATTTGCTGGTAGGGTGGACAGTGTATTCCTCTTCCCCCACTCACCTTAACATCACGCCCTGCTGTGGCTTTCAAACCAGATTGCTTCTGATTGGTTCTCCAGCCTTGAGAATATGCCGCCATCCTTAATCGGACAGCCAGCCCATCCTCTGGCCAATAGCCGTTATGGGGAAAATCACAGTGAGCGACTTTTCATCAAAATAATTCATAAAATCCCGACAGTGCAGAAGGAGGCCATTCAGTCCATCAAGTCTACATCAATCCCCTGAAAGAGAACCCTACCTAGGCCCACTCCCCTGCCCCATCCCTGTAACTCAGTAACCCCACCTAACATTTGGATGCAAAGGGGCAATTTAGCATGGCCAATCCACCTAACCTGCACATCTTTGGACTGTGGGAGGAAACCGGAGCACCCGGAGGAAACTCACGCAGACATGGGGGAGAAAGTGCAAACTCCACACAGTCAACTGAGGACAGAATCGGACCCGAGTCCCTGGCTAACCAGAGTGCTAACCACTGTGCCACCATGCCGTCCACCATTCCTCACACGGCATGGACTTTCTGACTCATATTCGAACATCAGGGCAGTGTTTTGAAACCCGCAGGAAAGTCCAGCCCCATGTTTTCAGGGCAGCGAGTGAATGGCAGTAAATGCGGCCTTGCCACAGTGTCACTCGCATCCTGGGAACGAATGTAACAGTAAATCTAGGCTGATACATCAAAGTAGAACAGAGGCAGGGCTGTCGTTCAGGCAGAATGCCTAATTAACGTTAAAATGGGGGGGGGGGGGGGGGTGATGGGATTGGTATTTGGCAAAAGCAATATTCCTGAGTATTTAAAATGTATCTTTCATTCCATAAGTCATGGTATTAAAGTAACTTACAGCTACAGATAGAAACCACGTGGTCCATCGTGCCTTTGTTGGAATTTTTAAAGAGCTACCCAATTAACGGCACTGTCCAGCTGTAGCTCTACAATGTTTTTCCTGTCAAATATTTATTACCCAATTTATTTCCGAAAGTTGCTATTGAATCTACTTTCATCACCCTTTCAGGCAGCCCATTCTAGATCATAAAAACGTCCTGCAAGAGGAACGGAACAAACTCCTCTTCTCCCCTCTGAGGTTTTTTTGTTGTTGCCCATTTGCTTAAATCACCATCCTCGTGGTTACCGATGGAAATCATTTCTCCCTCTCCAACCTGTGAAAGCACCAGGTTATTTTGCACCTCCTCCTTTCAATCTTCCCCTCACCTGCTCCACTCGAGGGAGAACAACTCTAGCTTTGTCCACTCTCTCCGCCTCACCGTGCGACCCACGCAGAGAATGTGAAAACTCCACATGGACAGTGACTTGTGGCCTGGATCGAACCCGGGTCCTCGGCGCCGTGAGGCAGCAGTGCTGGCGACTGTGCCACCGTGCCGCCCTCATGCGCTTTAATTTTACACGCTAATCCCTTATGTGGGACTTTGTCGAAAGCCTTCTGAAAATCCAAATAAACCACATCCTCTGGCTCCCCTTCATCAACTCTGCTAGTTACATCCTCGAAGAATTCCAGTAGATTTGTTAAGCATGATTTCCCCTTCATAAATCCATGCCGACTCTGTCCGCTCCTGCAACAGTTTTCCAAGTGCTCTGCTATAAAATGTTTGATAATGGATTCTGAAATATTCCCCAGTACCGATGTCAGGCTTACAGGTCTATAATTCCCTGTTTTCTCTCTACCTCCCTTTTTAAACAGTGAGATTACATTAGCGACCTTCCAATTTGTGGGAACTGTTCCAGAGTATATAGAATCTTGGAAGATGACCACCAATGCATCCACTATTTCTATAATGAACAGAGACCCAGCGCTCCCTCAAGGCTGGGCATTTTGCCAGTCTTCTAATTCCTCGCTGATCCATGAAAACAGACCAGAAGTAAACATTTGCATTTATATTGCACCGAATAACATGAACACTGCCTAAAACGCTCAGACTCAGAGAGTACTGACAGTTACCAAGGCAAATTTATGTGACCTTGTTGCTTGCCTCCTCTCAAAGGGTATAGAGGATCGCCAGCAGCGAAAATGCTCCTAAAAGCAGAACACAAAATAATAGGTAGAATATAAGAAAGGTCCAAAGATGTGCAGGTTAGGTTAGGTGGATTGGCCATGATAAATTGCCCTTAGTGTCCAAAATTGCCCTTAGTGTTGGGTGGGGTTACTGGGTTATGGAGATAGGGTGGAGGTGTGGGCTTGGGCAGGGTGCTCTTTCCAAGAGCCGGTGCAGACTCGACGGGCCGAATGGCTTCTTTCTGCACTGTAAATTCTATGATAATCTATGATTAATGTATGACAAAGGTTCGGCGCAACATCGTGGGCCGAAGGGCCTGTTCTGTGCTGTATTTTTCTATGTTCTATGTACTATGTTAGTGTTTGACACAGCAATGCCTGTAATTTATTTTTGAACTATGGTCGTTTTTTATTTCAAAACCATTTTCCATCTGACCGAATTCTAAGTTCTGACACAAACAGAAAAGCAATTGAAATGAAATGAAATGAAAATCGCTTATTGTCACAAGTAGGCTTCAAATGAAGTTACTGTGAAAAGCCCCTAGTCGCCACATTCCGGCGCCTGTTCGGGGAGGCCGTTACAGGAATTGAACCGTGCTGCTGGCCTGCCTTGTCTGCTTTCAAAGCCAGCGATGTAGCCCTGTGCTAAACAGCCCTATTGCTACGTTTTATTTAAGCTGGAGCAGGGAATTTCCCGTGAGCTGGTCCTCCCCACCCTATTAGTCCATCACACCAGTACCACCCATTCCCCCACTCATCCCATCCCCATCCCTTCTTTGACCAGCTCTCCACCCTTGCCCGTGGCAGGGCGGCAAAGAATTATTTTGCTGGAGAGACGGAGGTGGCCAGCAAACATCATGGATCGAATCGCCCAGCTCGTTACTCACTGTTTCTCCTTGCATGCCATGGCTCCTGCTGTCCTTTTTTATTTGTCTTTCCTTGGAAGCAAAGAGGGGGAGAAAAAACAAGCAATTCTTACCCAGCTGGGCCTGTCAAGCCACATCATGCCTTCAACAAGCAGATGCAATTCCCAACTCCCAGTTTAATAAACACATCAAGCAAAACGTAACATCTGAGACCTGTTTCTTTGTTTTTATAAAAGATAATATGAATCCAGTCAGATCTGAATAAACACATTGCATTAATGACAATCTGAAGCCTACGAGATAGAGCCCCCCGATCCTCCTCCGCCCCCTCCCCCCCTCCCCTCCCTTTTTTGCTTCGTCTGGAATGAAGACATGCAGATGAAGAGAATCTCTGTATAGTATTTGCTGAGTATGTTGGTCACAAGGGAGATTTAAATTAACAGTAGGCCATTTCAGAATGATGTCAGGAAGCACACCTTCACACAAAGAGTAGTGGAAATCCAGAACTTATGCCCCTGCAAACCAGCCGTTGAGGGGCTCCCTCACAGCACCAGGGACCCGGGTTCGATTCCGGCCTTGGGTGACTGTCTGTGTGGAGTTTACATGTTCTCCCCGTGTCTGCATAGGTTTCCTCTGGGTGCACCAGTTTCCTCCCACAGCCAAAAGATGTGCAGTTTAAGTGGATTGGCCACGAGCAATGTGCAGAAATACAGGGATAGGGTGGGGGAGTGTGCCTGGGTGGAGTGCGCTGTCGGAGGGTTGGTGCAGAATTAATAATAATAATATTTATTATTGCACAAGTAAGCTTATATTAACACTGCAATGAAGTTAATGTGAAAAAAACCCTATCGATGGGCCGAATGACCTCCTTTTGCACTGTCGGGGTTACATGGATTCCTGACTGACAGGTTTTAGTTAGACAAGGGTTAATAGTTGTAGAACCAATGAAGGATTCAGAGTCAAAATACAGACCTAATTGAATGATGGGACAGGCTAAAATGAGGTTGAATTTACTTTGCCTGGTCGTACAATTGACCGCAATAACTCACCTCCTGACTCCCCAAAACTTGTCCACCATCTATAATGGTACAAGTTAGGAGTGCGATGGTAAACTTTCCATTTGCCTGGATGAGTGCAGCTGCTGAACTCTCAAGATGTTTGACACTATCCTTGATGCTTTGACAAAGCAACCCACTTGATTGGTACTCCTTCCACAAACATTCAACCCCTCCACAACACAGTGGCAGCTGTGTGTGCAATATACAAGATGCACTGGAGGAACTCATCAAGACATCTTAGACAGCACCCTCCAAATCCATAACCATGACTATCTGGGAAGACAAGGCCAGCAGATGCATGAAAACACCACCATTAAGAAGTTCCCCTCTGAGCTAGTCACCATCCTGACTTGGAAATATATCGCCGTTCCTTCACAGCTGCTGGGTCAAAATCCTGGAACTCTCTCCCTAACAGCACTGCGGGTGTACTTACACCACATTTTCTGCAGTGGTTCAAGAGGGCAGCTCACCACCACCTTCTCAAGGGCAATTAGAGATGAGCAATAAATGATTGCCGAGCCAGTGACAGCCACGTCCCAAGAATGAATAAAATGTATATATGTTTGAGCACTATAAAGAGGAAATATCAGACAGTTTGCCCATTCCTGACTTACGTGTGCATGCATGTGATGTTTCACTTTGATGTCACTTTCGGTTATTGCAGACAGGAATGAAGAGGGAAGGGGCTGCAGCACGAGCAGCAATAAATTAAACGCAGGCAGTATTAATGATGTCCACACTATGAAGCTCTGCTGCTAGTATGAGCCTTCCAAACCTGGCAGCTCTTCACTGCGGCTCAATCATCACCAACATTCCTGGGATAGTGATGCTCTACTCTGCCTCCTAACTCCAACAAGGACAACATCTTGTAATTACATAGCATTTTTAACACAGTAAAATCAAGACAATTGACTGGAGTGATTGTCAAACAACAATGATGCCACAGTGGTTAGCACTGCTGCCTCACAGCGCCAGTGACCCGGGTTCAAATCCAGCCTCGAGCAACGCTCTGTGCGGAGCCTGCGCATTCTCCTTGTGTCCGTGTGGGTTTCCTCCGGGTGCTCCGATTTCCTCCCCCTGTCCAAAAATGAGCAGGTTAAGTGGATTGGCCATGCTACATTGTTCCTTTGCTTCCAAGGGTTAGGTGGGGTTATGGGTTCATAAGGATAGGGCGGGGGAGTGGGCCTAGGTAGAGTGCTCTTTCAGAGGATTGGTGTCGACTCGATGGGCCCAATGGCCTCATTCTGCACTGTAGGGAATCTATGATCCGACACTGCGCTGCATAAGCAGATGCTGGGCTAGTGTGTGGGCATTGTTGGCTATAGGCTGGAATTTATTGCCCGTACTTAATTTCCCATAAGAAGAATTTTGAAAGAGGAGGTTGGAGGGAGGGGGGAGATTTAGGGAGAGATTTAAGGCTTGGCTGCAAATAATGGAGTTGGGGGCGGGGGTATTGGGGATGTAGCAGGGACTATTTATCTTTGATGGTGCAAGATTGGAAGATTTGAACGAGATGGGTGGGATTTGAAAACAAGAACGAGAGTTTTAAAATTGAAGATTTTAAAACGCAGCACGGGCAGCACGGTAGCATAGTGGCTGGCACAGTTGCTTCACAGCTCCAGGGTCCCAGGTTTGATTCCTAGCTGGGTCACTATCTGTGAGGAGTCTGCACGTTCTCCCCGTGTCTGCGTGGGTTTCCTCCGGGTGCTCCAGTTTCCTCCCACAGTCCAAAGATGTGCCAGTTCGGCGGATTGGCCATAATAAGTTGCCCTTAGTGTCCAAAAAGGTTAAGTGGGGGTTACTGGGTTAGGGGATAGGGTAGATACGTTGGCTTGAGTAGGGTGCTCTTCGGAAGAGCCGGTGCAGACTCGATGGGCCGAATGGCCTCCTTCTGCACTGTAAATTCTATGATGATGATTCTATGATAAGATATTGGTGGATCGAAAACCAAAGCAAGTGACAAGTTCAACGGTGAATGTAGCTTGGTGCAAGTTAGGATATCATAGAATCACAGACTTGAGCAGGTGGGCAGCAGTATTTCGGACTGATGTATACAGTGGGTGGAAGGTGTGGTGTTGGCCAGGAGAGCACTCGAATAGTTGGGTTCAGAAGTCAAAGAGGCATGGAGGACTTGCACCCTTGGTTTATGTTGCGGGCAGTCTTGGCCGAACCACCGAAGAGAAAATCCAGATCTTTGGCAGACTTGATCTTCAGAACCACCTTGTGATTTTTATCCACTTCTTTATCTGTGTTTCCCACACTCAAAGAGGGTTTATGTGAGCAGATGGCACTTATCTTACAGTTGGATGCCTCAGCCCGCAATACTGAGCACTGATAAAGCCATGTCTGTACTACGCTATCAAAACAGTTACTCGAAGATTGTTATAATAATTAAGAAATTATGCCCCATGTCATCCCTCCATAATTAATCTTGTTTCACTGTAACTGCCAGTATTTTACTGAGTAAGCACTCACCCAACAATATTTTTCTCCGTCGTCATGCACAAGCAGATGTTCACATGCATCAAGTATGACTAAAGTTCCTTTTTTCCTCTTTGCATTGTTCCACGCAGTGTTGGCTTTATTTTTGTTGATCTCGCCAAGGGAAGGGATGTTAAAATTGGATCCGCCCTCAATTCAAATACAATCTCCCCCAAACCCCCCCCCACCACCACAATCCCTTCCCTCCACATCAGTGTCCACTGCCAATAGTTTCATGCCAGGCACAGGAGACAAAACGATTCAACGTGTACTAATATATCATTTTTCATAACTTCAGGGTGCTCTCAGTGACTTTACAGCGCATTTCAAGTGTATTCACTGTTGTAATATAGGAGACGCAGCAGGCACTTTATGCACAGCCAGCTCCCACAGCCAACAATAGGACAATGACGAGGTCATCAATTCCTGGGGAGAGCTTCCCTGCTCTTCTCCAAAGTAGTGCCATGGGATCCTTTTCATCTATCCAATCCCATCTCAAAGGCAATTTAATAGTGCAGCAATGTCTCAAGAGGGTTAGTCCTGACATGTGCTCAAATCTCTGTGGTGAGACTTGAACCTGCAACTTTCTGGTTCTTTCGCTACCATCAAGTAAACCCTCTTTCCTGCTCTTAACAACATGCTATTGCACAGTTTGCCCATTTCTAACAGCATCCAGCACTTTGGGCGTGGTTGCCAACTAGTGCCAGTTTTGAGTTACAGGCCGATTTAAAGATGGATCCTCAATTTACCAGCCTGCGCACACACACACAAACACACAAACACACACACACATGCACATATTAATTCCCCTACTCCAGGTTGCATTTGAATCTAAATCCACAGAAGTGAATGGCGAGGGTGGCACAGTGGATAGCACTGGACCCGGGTTCATATCCCAGCCCTGGGTCACTGTCCATGTGGAGTTTGCACATTCTCCCCATGTCTGTGTGGGTTTCACCCCCACAATCCAAAGATATGCAGGTTAGGTAGATTGGCCACGCTAAATTGCCCCTTAAATGGGAAAAAAAAATTGGATACTCAAAATTCTTTTTAAAAAGGAGAAAAAAGAAGTGAATGGCCAGGGAGAGGCACTGCCCAACTTCCATTAGTGTTGATTTTTTTTTAAAAAGTCTGAGTTTTGTCGTAAGAGGCCTTTAAGAAAGAGTCCAAAGAGGGGCAACATAGAGAAGGTGTTTGCATTTGTGAGGGAAGCTAAAACTAGGGAAGAGAAACATAAGATCCAATGAAGAATACAGGAGAAACATTAGCAGGTAGGAGAATGTGGAATTAACGGATTTATTGAAGCAAATAGCATGCTTACTTTTAAGAGCAAACTAGATTATCGGCGGCACGGTTGCACAGTGGTTAGCACTGTTGCTGCACAGCACCAGGGTCCCAGCTTCGATTCCCGGCTTGGGTCACTGTCTGTGCAGAGTCGGCACGTTCTCGCCGTGACTGCGTGGGTTTCCTCCGGGTGCTCCGGTTTCCTCCCACAAGTCGCGAAAGATGTGCTTGTTAGGTGAATTGTGAATTGGACATTCTGAATACTCCCTCTGTGTACCCAAACAGGCGCCGAAGTGTGGTGACAAGGGGCTTTTCAAAGTAACTTCATTGCAGTGTTAATGTAAGCCTACTTGTGACAATAATAATAAAGATTATTAGCATATATGGAGGTCATGTGGTGCAGTGGGTAGCTTCCCTGCCTCTCAGCCAGAAGCCCTGGGTTTGAGTTTCGGCCCAAGACTTGATGACCAGGGAAAGCGCACTCAATTCACAGCCAAACAGTTTGAGTATCAACCTGTAAATCTTTCCAACACACGCCAGTGGCAGGTGATTCAGAATAGGAAATATTCCTGGTCACGCAATGTGAAATTTGAGCTTCTACCAAGATGGCCTCTGCAGCATCTTCCCCGGCAGCGGGGCGGGAAAGCCGTGCAAAACCCCATGGATTCGGTGGGGTAGGAAGATCCCGCCAGCAACCCATGGTGAGCCACCTCTGCCACTGGAAAACACGCCATGGGGGGTGCGGGAGGGGGGGGGGACCGGACGACCAGGGCGGGGGACAAGAAAATCCTGGCCTTCGAGTGAACTGTAACATGTCATCACCAGATGAGCATATGGGAGCAGATGGAATAGTGGGCTTGTGTGGAGCATAAACACCTCATGGACCAGCAAGTCTGAATGGCCTGCTTCTGTTCTGTAACTTCTATGTAATGCAACTCATATATTTGAGAGACTACATGAATCTTTAAAATACTAAAACTATTTTGATGCCATTGGGAAGCAACTTAAGAGTAATCTTTCTGCCCTGATTCAGGTCGCTGTCTCTTCTTTTCTCCCCTTGGCCTCACCTTCTAGAGGTTATAGACCCTTGCTAGCTACAGTTTACCTCCCTCAGGTACCTTAGTCAAGTACCCGTTCACCTGTGTGAGCCTACTTCCTGGTTGCAAGGGTGATGGAGGTTTGTGTCTAATCCTGCCCTCTTCCAATGTCATCCATGAGCATTTTCCCTGGCTGATTTTGGGGATGTACTGGAGATCATGGATGGGCCAGCATTTGTTACTCATCTCTGAGGGCATTTAAAATTCAACCACATTGCTGTGGATCTAGAGTCACATGTAGGCCAAACCAGGTAAGGATGGCAGATTTCTTTCCCGAAAGGACACTAATGAACCAGATGTGTTTTTATGACCACCGACAATGGTATCCATTAGACTTTTAATTCCGGATGTTTATGGAATTCAAATTTCACCATCTGCCATGGCGGAGATTCGAACCCAGGTCCCCAGAGCATTACCCTGGTTTCTGGATTAGTAATCCAGTGACAATACCCCCAACTCCAGTAGTTCAACAAGCTTAAAGATTTTAGAGGCATCGGACCAGAGGAGAGATGCTTCAAAATAAAGGTTCTCTTTTAAGTCAGAGATGAGGAGGAATTTCTTCTCTCGAAGGATCATTAATCTTTGGAATTCTCTACACCTGGGGGTTGGGCCACTGAATGTATTAAGGACTGAGTTAAACAGATATTTAATCTTTAATCTTCGGTCATGGGAGGAGGGGCAACGGGTAGGGAATTGGAGTTCAGGATACAATCAGAGAGCTGTGATTTTATTAAGTAATGAAGCAGGTTCAAGCAGCCAGATGCTCTACTCCTGTTCTTTGTTCTTATGCTCTCTGTAAGTGTAAAATTAACCAAAGTCAGGCCATTTTAAAGATTACCAGAAATTTGCTCATGACAGAACCCGATCAAACATGGCAAATCCTTCCAAAGAGGCACTTGATTAGGATCAGGATTTAATTTAGAAATACCTTGCTTTGCACTTAATCTTACTCCGTCAATCAGCTTGTTCTTTTCAGGGCAGCTGGCAAATGGCAAGTTTTGCTCATGTCAAGGGCAAATTGCGGAAAATGTTTAATACTGTGGATCAACATGACAAAACTAAAAAGGGCAGCACCGTAGCACAGTGGGTAGCACCGTTGCTTCGCAGTTCCAGGGTCCCAGGTTTGATTCCCGGCTTGGGTCACTGTCTGTGTGGAGTCTGCACCTTCTCCCTGTGTGTGCGTGGGTTTCCTCCGGGTGCTCCGGTTTCCTCCCACAAGTCCTGAATGACGTGCTGTTAGGTAATTTGGACATTCTGATATCTCCCTCTGTGCAATTGTTCAGGCGCCGGAGTGTGGCGACTAGGGGATTTTCACAGTAACTTCATTGCAGTGTTAATGTAAGCCGACTTGTGACAATAAAGATTATTATTATTTATAATAAAATGTTAATCAGCTTGTCGAATTGGCACGATTGTCAATATGGATAATTGTATGGTGGTGCATTTTGGTTAGAAGAAAAAAGGGGAGGCAAGTTGTTCGGACACTCAGAGTCTAAATGGGATAAAGGAGCAGACAGATCTGCAGGTAGGTAGTTGATTGAAAGTGGTGACACAAATTATGAAGACCACAAAAAAGAACTGTGGATTTTCTTTCCCGATGGCTAGAATAGGAAAGCAAAGAAATTATGCTAAACCTGTATCGAATCTTGGTTAGGTCATACCTAGAATATGATGCATAGGTTTGGTCTCCATATAATAAAAAGGATATGGAGTCACTGGTGTAGGTGCAACTATAGTCACAGGGTTGATACCGGGACTGAGAGGATTATACTTATTAGGAAAAGACTGAATAGCCTGCGGCTTTTTTCGCTCGAAAGGAGAAGGCAGAGCGATGACCTGACAAGTGGTCTTTAAGATTATGAAAGAAGGTAGAGAAAAATTTCCCCTTGAGGGGAAGTCTAAAACCAACATTCATGAAGCTAAATTACTCACTGATCGTCTAGTTGGAAATTCAGGAGACACTTCTTCACCAAAAGAGTGATGTTTTAAAATGTGGAATCTACTACCACATGGAGTATTTGAAGCAATTGTTTTGGAAGCATTTAAGGGGAAGCTATGTCACCAGATGAAGGAGAAAGGAGTGGAAGTGTACACTGATAAGATTAAGGCCAAGATTCCCTCCCTGGCTGTTTGCTGGTGGTGGGATTATCTGGTCCTGATGGCAGCACGCCCCTGCCCGTGGGTTTCCCGGCGACGTGGGGTGGCTTCAATGCAAATTCCCATCGACCGTGGCGGGAGCAGAGATTCCTGCCGCCAACAAACGGCTCGCTGTCTCCCACCGCTGAGAAATACACAGCTGGGAGGCCGGAGAATGCCGCCTTAAATATGGTGGGAGGTAGCTTGTGAGGAGCATAAACTCTCCCACCCCGGTTAGACCATCCAACATGCCCCAAGAAATCACAGTAAATTATAGGCAAGCTACTTCTGATACTTCTGAGGTTATTCATGAAGGCCCCACCTTCACAACCTTACCCCTCGCGTGAGGTGTGTTGATCTTCAGTTAAATCACCACCAGTCAGACCTCCTCCTCAAAGGGGAAAGCAGCCTATGGTCATCTGGGGCGATGGCGACTTTCCCTTACTTCTGATACAGTGGTGCTGGAAAAGCTCAGCAGGTCTGGCAGCATGTGTGGAGAGAGAAAATAGAATGAATGTTTCAAGTCCAACGTGGCTGTTCTTCAGAACTTCGGGTTTCAGAAGAAGAGCCATTCGCACTTGATACACTCACTCTGTTTCCTCTCTCCGCAGATGAGCCAGGCCTGCTGTGTTTGTTCAGCACTCTCTATTTTTCTTACCCGAGGGAGAATGTGTCCTGGGATCTTTTATGTGCACACGAGAGGGCGAACGGTGCCTCAGTTTAACGTCTCATCTGCATCACGGCCCATTCGACGGCGGCCACAGATGAAGTGTTGAAATTTGGAGGCAAGCGCAAGGCCGGAACGTGAATGAGAAGAGATCCGAACCATTAAGAAAAATACCTTACAATCGCACACAAAAGAGCCGAATATATTTCACAACCACGGCTAAGGTGGAGAGGGAGTTGCACGGGTGGGTGAAGCATTCGCAACAGTTTCTGGGATCAATCAAAGATCTTTCATAGACACTGAGTTTTGAATCTCATTTGTTCAGTCAAGCAGAGTGCTCATTAACCAAAGACTGAACAGTGATTTAATAACTACCCCCGTAAACACCTCGCGACTGAAAGCAAGCAAACTTTCTGATGAGCCACCTACAAAGTTGTCATCAGCAAGGCTTGAAACACCTTTTGTGTTGACTCAAAAAAAAAATCACAAATAGACCTGGGGCGGGATTCTCCCCTACCCAGCGGGGCGGCCGGTCGCTGCGCCGGGGAGTGGCATGAACCACTCCGGCGTCGGGCCGCCTGGAAGGTGCGGAATCCTCTGCACCTCCAGGGGCTAGGGCGGTGGGGTTGGCGCCGTGCCAACCGGCGCGGAAGGGCCTCTGCCAACGGCGTGAGTTGGCACATGCGCGGGATTGCCAGCGTGTGCTGGCGTCATCCCAGCGCATGCACTGGGGGGTTTGTCTCCACACCGGCATGGCGGAGGTCCACAGCAGCCGGTGTGGAGGGAAAGAGTGCCCCCACGGCACAGGCCCGCCCGCGGATTGGTGGGCCCCGATCGCGGACCAGGCCCCCGTCCCCCCCAGGTCCACATCCCCCCGCGCGCCCCCGAGGACCCCGGAGGCTGCCTGCAGAGCCAGGCCCCGCCGGTAAGTACCAGGTCTAATTTACGCCGGCGGGCCGGTCTATAACGGGCGGCTGCTTGACCCATCGCGGGCCGGAGAATCACTGGGGGGGGACCCCTGCCAGCGGCAGCCAACCGGCACGATTCCCACCCCTGCCAAAACACCGGCGCCGGAGAATTCAGCAGCCGGCGGGGGCGGGATTCACGCTGTCCCCCGGCGATTCTCCGGCCCGGCGGGGCGTCGGAGAATCCCGCCACTGATCTTGAAAGGAAGAGAAGGTGAGGGATAGTCCTGCCCTTGGCCCTTTTCATTTCCAAATCCAATCTGTATGGAGAAAATCCTAGGATCATTTTCCTTACGGCAGAGAGGAGAAAGGAGAGATTTAACGGAGGTGTTTGAAATCATCAGGTCGTAGATAAGGAGAAACTGTTTTCACTGGCATGAGGTACTGAAAACAGAGATGATGGGCAGAATGTAATCCAGCCCATTGTGGGCGGGTGCAATTAATTGCGCCATGAGATCGCTGGTGTTAATCCCCTGCCCATGCCTCCAATCCCCATCCCCTGTCCCACCATTCCCCCTCACTCTAGGGAAAAACCCCTCTTCACGCCCCACATCCCATCCCATTCAGCAGGATCCAGGAACCCAGTGACAATCCTTGGCGCTGTCCTTGGTTACATTACTGGCAGTAGCTGCCACTCCCGGTGGCACAGCTGGCACTGGAATCCTGCCAGCCTCTGACTGGCCACATGACCCCGTCGCCCTCTTTAAATCCCGGCCTACATTTATGGCTAAAACACCAGCTGGGATTTGCGGGAAACTTGTTTTTTTCTTTACTCAGTGAGGTGTTATGACCTTCAGTGCATGGTTGGCTGTTGACCTCTAGCTCCGCCCTGAAGGCGGAGTATAAGAACCAGGAGTTCTCCCCCGCAGGCCAGTCTGTTACTGAACTGCGGGGAACAAGTCACGCCTAATAAAGCCTCATCGACTTCACCTCTATTCGTCTCTCGGGAGTCTTTGTGCGCTACAGTGTGCTCTGTTCAAGACCGGATCACATGACACATTCCTCTTCTAGTGATGTCATGCAGATATCCCTTTAAGCCATATTACAACAACTGAATGGCCTCATTCTGTGTTGTAAGATTCAGTCTGACTCATCTTTCTCAATTCTCAATTCCTAAAAATGAACTTTGATTTTACTATTAGCCACTACCCACCCAATGACTGGATTCACAACTCTGTTGATCAGAGAGATCAGGGATAATTATAGCGGACCAAATTAGCTGCTGCCAACTGAGATGGTGGCCAGTGGTTACAAGTGGTCTCCTCTCCCTGGGTTAATGAAGGTGAAAATGATCAGGGTTACCACTCCCGATCGCTGCACAGAATGTTTTCATGTGTTGAAGTGTTCATGTTCAGCTTAAGCAGTTTCGTGACCAAGCGTTACTGTTCTCAGATTGATGCTGAGATCTCCAATTCTGGCCCCTTTGGGCATCCCCCAATTTTAATCACCCTGCCTTTGGCAGCCTTGCCTTCAGCTCTTGAGGCCCTCAGACAGGGTTTCCCAAGTTTTTCCAAACACGGAACCCAAGATGACTGATACACACTTGATAAACGTTCTTATTGTGTTGACGAGCCAAAGCACCAAAAAATGATTGTTTGCTGTGGGTGCAAACAGACAAGAACCTAATTTATAGAAGTCTTTTCTATTTGTTAGACTACAATTAAGAAGTTCACTTCTTAAAAAGCATACTTAGGTCTTTCCTTTTTTCATTGTTAATGGGAGGAGTGTTGCTGCTAATTTGGTTCATATGGGAAGAAGGCCGCTGAAATGCTGGATTGGATTCTCATATTGGACACAAACACGCACACAAACACACACACCTCTTTCTCAGACACACACCTTTCTCACACACACACACACCTCTTTCTCAGACACACACACAAACACACACAGACACACAAACACACACATCTCTTTCTCAGACACACACACACACACACACCTCTTTCTCAGACACACACACACACACCTCTTTCTCAGCCACACGCCCACACGCACACATGAGCGCACACACACAACTCTTTCGCAGACACTCACTCACTCCCATCTCTCTCACAAACGGGACACATTTCTCCGGTCTACCAGCCGCTTCTTTCTCGACAGCGCGCCGTTTGCAGGCACCGGGATTCCCTGTTCCTGCCGCTGTCAATGGGAATTCCCATTGAAGATGCCCCATGTGTTCGGGAAACCCGCTGGCGGGGAGTTGTGCTGCCGATGGGAACAGACAATTCTGCAGCCAGATAACGGCCACAGAATTCAAGCCACACACTTTCTGTCTATCTCACACTCACATGCTCTCTCTCCTCACTCACTCACTCACTCATTATCTCACACATCTTTGATTGAGTCACTTACATCTCCCACTCATTCACTCACTCTTAGCTCTCTCTCTACTCTCTCTGTCACTCACTCTCATCTCTCACTCACTCATATCTCCCACTCAGTCACTCAGCCAATCACTTATCTCTCACTTACTCACTCCCATCTTTCACTCACTCACTCCCATGTCTGACTCAGTCACTCCCATCTCTGACTGATTCACTCACTCACTAATCTCCCACTCACTCACAAAGCTCACTCACTCACTCATTCACTCTCATCTCCCACTCACTCTCTCACTCATTCACTCACTTTCACCTCTCACGAACTCTCATGTCCTACTCATTCACTCACTCACTCACCCACTCAATCTCATCTCCTTCGCATTCACTTTCATCTCTCACACACATTCACCTCACACGGGGGCCTGACCACTCGCTCCTGGTCCGAGGCCCGGCTCCTTTGCTCCCTCTCGCAGGTACCACTCTCATAATTCACTCCTTTATAATTCATATTTCGCCCCTTCTCCTGATCTATACAATTTGGGTTTTGTGCTGTTTCCAACTCGTCCAATCAGAGGCTGGATTGTGGAGATGCCAACTTCTGATTGGATGAGCTGGAAACAACAGGAAACTCAAATTGTATCAATCAGCCTGGCCTGCCGCGGATCCCGGTTTGGGAACCCAGGATTTTGTACTGCCTCCTTAAACCGCTCTGTCTTTCCAATTCTCTGTTCTCCTTTAAACCTACCTGTTGGATCAAACTTATAGGCCGGATTCTCCGATCCCGCGGCCAAGTTCTGAAGCCGGCGTCAAAAGCGGCGCGGGCGACTCCGGTGTCAAAGGGCCTCCAGGCCCAGGCATTTACCCCTTCCTAGGGGACTAGAACGTTGCTGAAGTGATGTCCGCTGCTCCAGGAGTGGAGCCTGTGGCTTAATGTGACTCAACACGGGAAACCTCACCCGGCCCGGACACGGAAAGGATTGATAGCCGAAGAATTGGCGGACCGGCATCGGAGCGGCGTGGCACGATTCTCGTTCTCCCCGCTAATTCTCCAACCCGGCGCGGGGTCGGAGATTCCCGGCTAGGGTCGCCTGCCCTAATATCTCCCTATGTAGATCAATGTCAAATTTTACTGATTAGCTTCGCTGTGAAGAACTTAGGGAATGTTTTGCGTTCTATACAAATGTAAGGTTTTGTTGTATATTCAGGATTTCTTTTTACAAATAACTACATTCTAAAATACGTAGAACTATGAAAACAACATTTGACCACCATTGCTGATGGATCACTTATTGAAATGGTTTCAGGAAATTTCCACCTTACCCCCCTGCTCACACACCCACCGAGGGTCGGGTCAGAAAGATAGTTGCGAGGTGCTTGATGTCCAGCACAGACACGCTGTGTCAAAGGGCCTCTTTTTGTGCTATCAAGCTCTATGGCTCTAGGATGGTGTAGGTTCAATCCCCACCAGAGACTTCAGCACAAAATTCAAGCTAACCACTGTTCAAAGGTTCTGTCACGGGTAAGTATGAAAGATCACACTATATCAAAGAGGAGCTGGGGAACTCTCTCTAGTGTCCGTCCTGGCAAATAGCTGGCCCTCAAGTGACACCTTAAAAGTAGATCTTCTGGGCATTATCACATTGATGGTGGTAGGAGCTTGCTGTGCATAAATTAGCTACTGCATTTCCCAAAATTGCAACAGTGAATGTACTTCAAAAGTACTTTATCAGCTTAGGACATCCTGAGATCATGGAAGGCACTATATAAATGCAAGTTAATTCTTTTTGATGGGTTGGGGGGGGGCATTATTGCACTTAACAAATGTCTTTTATTACGACACTATTTATTCCCAGCATTCTCGCAAGCGCCCAAAATCTACGGGCACAGCTGGAGAGATTGTGGCATTGACCTACGATAGATGGCTTCATTCTGCCTTCAGTACGACTATCAAGGCCCCTGAGATCACTCTCGCCTTGGGTAAACAGTCTGACACACAGCCCTGGCAATGTGCTTCAGAGAAACTCTGCAGCGACATTTAGCTTTCTGCACTGTCTATTAGTGTTATCATGATTATTACCTCTTAACGTGTTCAGGCATGGTTGCTGAATTGGCGCTAATTAGTTCTGAGTTTTAGGGGTGACTGAACAGCCAACAGCTTTGGATATTTAAATGTGTTTTGACTTCAGCTGACACGAATCCTGCAGCCGGAACTGGCCGAATGGCCCTCCCCGTGTGCCAACCTCACAAGGATTTTTATCACTGTAGCATTTCCACTGCTAACGTCAGTTAGCCTGGAAGCAGGAGTAGGCCATTTGGCCTTTCCAGCCTGCTCCACCGTTAAGTAAGGTCACGGCTGATCTGGTGGTGGTCTGAACTCCGCTTTGCTGATTGTCCCTATAATCTTTGCATAACAAAAATCTGTCGAACTCAGCTGGTGGCACAGTGGTTAGCACTGTGGCATCACAGCGCCAGGGACCCGGGTTCAATTCCGATCTTTGAGTGACTGTCTGTGAGGAGTCTGAACTTTCTCCCCGTGTCTTCGTGTCGACGTTTGTGTGGGCCAGTGTTAAATGGCGAGGTCTCCCGGGTGAGGCCCTTAGCTCCTGGGCCTTGGAAGAATCCTCATTTAAATATCAGGGGCGAAATTCTCCCCCAACGGCGGGATGCCCGCCGACTGGCGCCAAAGCCGGCGCAAATCAGACGGGCATCGCGCCGGCAAAAAGGTGCGGAAGTCTCCGCATCTTTGGCGGCCTAGCCCCAACATTGAGGGGCTAGGTCGACGCCGGAGGGATTTCCGCCCCGCCAGCTGGCGGAAATGGCGTTTGTTGCCCCGCCAGCTGGCGCGGAAATGCGGCGCATGCGCGGGAGCGTCAGCGGCCGCTGTCAGTTTCCCCGCGCATGCGCGGGAGCGTCAGCGGCCGCCGAAAGTTTCCCGCGCATGCGCAGTGGGGAGAGTCTCTTCCGCCTCCGCCATGGTGGAGGCCGTAGCGGAGGCGGAAGGGAAAGAGTGCCTCCACGGCACAGGCCCGCCCGCGGATCGGTGGGCCCCGATCGCGGGCCAGGCCACCGTGGGGGCACCCCCCGGGGTCAGATCGCCCCGCGCCCCCCCCCAGGACCCCGGAGCCCGCCCACGCTGCCTTGTCCCGCCGGTAAATACCAGGTTTGATTTACGTCGGCGGGACAGGCAATTCCTGGGCGGGACTTCGGCCCATCCGGGCCGGAGAATCCAGCGGGGGGTCCCGCCAACCGGCGCGGCTGGATTCCCGCCCCCGCCCAATCTCCGGGAGCGGAGACTTCGGCGGGGGCGGGGGCGGGATTCACGGCGGCCAACGGCCATTCTCCGACCCGGCGGGGGGTCGGAGAATGACGCCCCTTAATCTGGACTTTGCCCAGCAAAGGTGAGATCCAGATCATGATGTCTCGCGAGATCTCACGAGGCATTCCGAGCGGTCACGAATCTCGCGCGAGGCCTCGCGAGAGATTCAATGGCCTCATCCCGACACCAAGCCGGGCCTGACGAGGCCATTAATTCACGCCCCCAGTCGCCACTACTCTCTGGGGAAGAGAATTTCACACACCAACAACTCTTAGGGAGAAAACAATTCTCCCAATCCCTGTCTTCGAAGGGAGACCTTGGATGGGTTTTTCCGTCCCGCCACACTAGATGCGGCATGCCGTTGGGATTCTCCGTTTCACCGGCTGGTCAATGGGGTTTCCCATTGTGGGGCAGCCCCACCCGCCGGGAAACCCTCGAGCTGCCGCCAAAAAGGAGAATGCCGACGGCGGAGAATTCTGCCCCTTGTATTTTTAAATGATATTCCCGAGTTCAAGTCTCCTCCACAAGACGAAACATCCTCCTGGTGTCCTTACCAAGGCCCCTCAGGATATCATATGTTTCAATACGGTCACCTCTCATTCTTCTAAACTCCAATGAGTATAGGCCCAACCTGTCCAACCTTCATCCCAGGAGTGAGTTCCATCTCTGAACTGATTCTCATGCAATTATATGTATTTTTATATGTATTTTTAAAATAAGGAAGCCAAAACTGCACACAGTGGGCGGGATTCTCCGACTCCCCACTGGGTCGGAGAATCGCCGGGGGGCGGCGTGAATCCCGCCCTGCCGGCCAACGAATTCTCTGCACCGGAGATTCGGCGGGGGTGGGAATCGCGCCGGTTGGCAGGCCCCCCCCCGGCGATTCTACGGCCCGTGATGGGCTGAAGTCCCGCTGCTGTAATGCCGGTCCTGCCGGCGTGAATTAAACCACCTCCCTTACCGGCGGGACCAGGTGGTGCGAGCGGGCTCCGGGGTCCTGGGGGGGGTCGCGGGGCGATCTGGCCCGGGGTTGAACCCCACAGTGGCCTGGCCCGCGATCGGGGCCCACCGGTCCATGGGCAGGCCTGTGCCCTGTGGGCACTCTTTTACTATGCGTCGGCCGTGTAGTTCTCCATGATGGCCGACGCGTAGGTGACCCCCCCCCCCCCCCCGCTGCCGCTCCCGCGCATGCGCGGACTTCCGGCAGCCGGCGGAGTCTCTTTGGCCCCGGCTGGCGTGGCGCCAAAGGCCTTCCACGCCAGCCGGCGGGACGGCAACCACTCTGGCGTGGGCCTATCCCCTAAAGGTGAGGGCTTGGCCCCTAAAGGTGCGGATTTCTCCGCACCTTTGGGGCGGTCCGATACCGGAGTGGTTCACGCCACTCCATCCCGCCGGGACCTCCCGCCCCGCCGGGTAAGGGAGAATCCCGCCCAGTATTCCAGCGGTGGTCTCACCAAGGCCCTGTACAGCTGCAGCAAACATTTTCTATTTTTAATATTCCATTCCCCTTGCAATAAACAACAGCATTCCAATTACCTTCCTCATCCCTGGCTGTACCTGTAAATTAACTTCACTTGATTCATGTATCAGGATACCCAGATCCCTCTGCATCACTTAATCACTTATTGCAACCTCATACGACCTGAATAACTCGAGCCAGAACTTCAACAATTCATTTACTCCCTGTCATTTTTATTCTTCCTCTACTCAACGAGAGGGGTGAAATTGGTGGTGAGGGAACTGGGTTTGTGGGGTAGTAATCAAAGAGAATGGTTTTGGCCTCCCCAATGATTAATGAGATGGAGTTTTAGCCCTCACAGGATGCTGGAAATGTATCGTCACAAACCAGAGGCAGTGAGGGGCTGACATGCTGGGCGCCATGTGTAACCTCACGTCATGTCTTTGAGTGATGCCTTGTAATGGTGAATTCCCAGAGACTTAATTAATGAGCAACCAAGAATTTATTTACAAGGATCTACAAGAGCAGCAGCATGCCCTGCTGCGCATTCTGGAATTCCTCCTGCCTAAAAGAACTCCTTTACTGGGGTGATTTCCCACTCTGACTCCCAATTGGTCACCCAGGCCAGGTGACCCTTACTCTGCTGTGTTGCCCTTAAAGGGACCAGCACCATGTGCCTCTGAAGGACAGTACTCAGAATGAGAAACAGAGGTGCTGGAGCTATGTCTCCCGGATGAGGCCGTTCATTCCTGGGCCTCGGAAGAATCCTCATTTAAAGATGTTAATCTGGACTTTGCCCAGCAAAGGTGACATCCAGATCATGAAGTCTCGTGAGATCTCGCGAGGCAGTCCGAGCGGTCACAAACCTCGCGCGAGGCCTCTCGAGAGATTCAATGGCCTCGTCCCGACACCAAGTCGGGCGCGTTGAGGCCATTAAATCACGCCCCTCAGTGAAAGAGCGCGAGGAGAGCGGCGGGGGCACAGTGAAAGAGCGCGAGGAGAGCGGCGGGGACACAGGATAAAAGAGCGCGAGGAGAGCGGTGGAGACTCAGTGAAAGAGTGCGAGGAGAGCGGCAGGGACACAATGAAAGAGCCCGAGGAGAGCGGCACGGACAGGATAAAAGAGCGCGAGGAGAGCGGCGGAGACTCAGGATAAAACAGCGCGGGGAGAGCGACGGAGACACAGGATAAAAGAGCGCGAGGAGAGCGGCAGGGACACAGGATAAAAAAGCGCGAGGAGAGCGGCGGAGACTCAGTGAAAGAGTGCAAGGAGAGCGGCGGGGACACAATGAAAGAGCCCGAGGAGAGCGGCAGGGACAGGATAAAAGAGCGTGAGGAGAGCGGCAGAGACTCAGGATAAAAGAGCGCGAGGAGAGTGGCGGGGACACAGTGAAAGAGCACGAGGAGAGCGGTGGAGACTCAGTGAAAGAGTGCGAGGAGAGCGGCGGAGACACAATGAAAGAGCCCGAGGAGAGCGGCAGGGACAGGATAAAAGAGCGTGAGGAGAGCGGCGGAGACTCAGGATAAAACAGCGCGGGGAGAGCGGTGGAGACACAGGATAAAAGAGCGCGAGGAGAGTGGCGGGGACACAGTGAAAGAGCACGAGGAGAACGGCGTGGAGACAGGATAAAAGAGCACGAGGAGAGCAGCGGGGACACAGTGAAAGAGCACGTGGAGAGCGGCGGGGATACAGTGAAAGAGCGTGAGGAGAACGGCGGGGAGACAGGATAAAAGAGCGCGAGGAGAGCAGCAGGGACACAGCTGCCGGAGAAGCGGCCTTCAGATTTTCGGCGGGAGCAGTGGCTAGGGGTTTGTCGGGAAGGTAAGTTTACCTCTTTAAATCTTTAAAAACTTACCTTGAAGAGTGACATCACAGCAAAGCAGTGACCTGATTGGCTGGTAAGGAAAGTGCTCCAATTAGCAGCAGCTGGGAGAAATTTAACTCTTCGTGTGTTGATAAGGGGGAGGGTGAACAGCCAGTTGTCGTGGTGCATATAGGCACCAATGATATAGATAAAAAACGGGATGAGGTCCTACAATCAGAATTTAGGGAGTTAGGAGGTAAGTTAAAAAGTAGGAACTCAAAGGTGGTAATCTAAGGATTGCTACCAGTGCCACGAGACAGTCAGAGTAGAAATTCAAGAATAGTCAGAATGAATACGTGGCTTAAGAGATGGTGCAGGAGGGAGGGGTTCAGATTTTTGGGACATTGGAACCGGTTCTGGGGGCGGTGGGACCATTACAAATCGGATGGTCTATACCTGGGCAGAACTGGAACCAATGTCCTAGGGGGTGATTTTGCAAACACTGTTGGGAAGGTTTTAAACTAATGTGGCAGGGGGATGGGAAGCAGATTAGGAAGTTAGAGGTCAGTAAAGAGGCAGCAACTAAAGCCAGTAAGGTACTAGATAATAAACTCAATGTGACTAAAGGGAAGAGTAGACAGGGAAGAGATGATGAATGTAAAGTAACAGTTGGTCTGAGGTGCATTTGTTTTAATGCGAGAAGTGTAGCAGGTAAGGCAGATGAACTTAGGGCTTGAATTAGTACCTGGGAATATGGGGCGGAATTCTCCACTCCCACGCCAAAGTGGCCGCGCCGTCGTGAACGCCGTTGAGGTTCATGACACGCGGAACGGCCCCGGTCCCGACCGATTGAGGCCCTGACAATGGGACAGTATCGGGGCCGCGTCAGCTACACGCGCCAGGCCTTGTCGCCCGCGTAAAAGCAGCGCCGCATAGGTGACACGGCCGGCGCCGCATAATGGACGTCATCCGCGCATGCGCGGGTTGGCCGGTGCCAAACCGCGCATGCGTGGTTGCCGTCCTCTCTAAGTCCGCCCCGCAAGAAGATGGGGGACGGCTCTTGCGGGGCCGCGGAAGGAAGGAGGTCTTCCTTCAGAGAGGACGGCCCGACGATCGGTGGGCACCGATCGCGGGCCACCCCACATTCCAGGTGAAGCCCGGTGCAGGATCCCCCCTCGCCCCCCCCCACAGGCCGCCCTCCCAGCGTTCACGCACCGCCCATGACTGCAGCGACCAGGTGTGGACGGCGCCGGGGGGAACCCGCCGTTTTGGCCTGGCCGCTCGGCCCATCCGGGCCTCAGAATAGCGGGGGTGCCGGAGAATTGCCATTTTCGGTATCTCCGGCGATTCTCCGGCCTGCAGCCCATGAAACCCGACCGGGACTTTCCCGCCACTTGGGAGAATCGCGGGAGGGTGTCGGACCGGCGTCCCCGGAAATTTTGGCGGCCCAGGCGATTCTCCCAACCGGCGTGGGAGTGGAGAATCGCGCCCTTGATGTTATTGGTATTACTAAGACTTGGTTGAGCGAAGGGCAAGACTGGCACCTAAATATCCCAGGGTAAAGATGCTTCAGGAGGGATAGAGAGGGAGGTAAAAGGGGTGGAGGAGTTGCATTACTGGTCAGAGATGATATCACAACTGTGATTAAGGAGGGCACGATGGAGGATTCGAGCACTGAGGTAAGATGGACTTTACTATAGGCCTCCCAAAAGCGAGCGTGAAGTAGAGGTACAAATATGTAGACAGATTATAGAAAAATGTAGGAGCAATAGGGTGGTCGTGATGGGTGATTTTAACTTCCCCAACATTGAATGGGACTCATGTAGTGTTGGAGGCGTAGATGGAGCAGAATTTGTAAGTAGCACCCAGGAGAGTTTTTTAGAGCAGTATGTAAATAGTCCAACTCGGGAAGGGGCCATACTGGACCTGGTGTTTGGGAGTGATCCCGGCCAGGGGGTTGAAGTTTCAGTCGGTGATTACTTTGGGAATAGCGATCACAATTCCGTAAGTTTTAGAATACTCATGGACAAAGACGAAAGTGGTCCTAAAGGAAGAGTGCTAAATTGGGGAAAGGCCAAGTATAACAAAATTCGGCAGGAACTTGGGAATATGGATTGGGAGCAGCTGTTTAAGGGTAAATCCACATTTGAAATGTGGGAGACTTTTAAGGAAAGGTTGATTAGAGTGCGGGACAGACATGTCCCTGTGAAAATGAGGGATAGAAATGGCAAGGTTAGGGAACAATGGATGACGGGTGGAATTGTGAGACTAGCTAAGATGAAAAAGGAAGCATACATAAGATCTAGGCGACTTAAAACTGATGAAGCTTTGGAGGAATATCGGGAAAGTAGGACAAATCTCAAACGCGCAACAAAGAGGGCTAAAAGGGGTCATGAAATATCTTTGGCTAACAGGGTTAAGGAAAATCCCAAATCCTTTTATTCATATATAAGGAGCAAGAGGGTAACTAGAGAAAGGATTGGCCCACTCAAAGACAAAAGAGGGAATTTATGCATGGAGTCAGAGGAAATGGGTGAGATTCTTAATGAGTACTTTGCATCGGTATTCACCAAGTAGAGGGACATGACGGATGTTGAGGCTAGGAATGGATGTTTAAATACTCTAGGTCAAGTCGGCACAAGGAAGGGGGAGGTTTGGGGTATTCTAAAAGGCATTAAGGTGGACAAGTCCCCAGCTGGGCACCAGGAGACAGAGAGAAGAGGTGGAAGGGAGTGTCTCAAAATGGAGAAAAATGACTAGTGGTGTTCCACAGGGATCCGTGCTCGGACCACTGTTGTTTGTGATATACATAAATGATCTAGACGAAGGTATAGGTGGTCTGATTAGCAAGTCTGCAGATGATACTAAGATTGGTGGAGTTGCAGATAGCGAGGAGGACTGTCAGAGAATACAACAAAATATAGATAGATTGGAGAGTTGGGCAGAGAAATGGCAGATGGAGTTCAATCCAGGCAAATGCGAGGTGATGCATTTTGGAAGATCTAATTTAAGAGCGGACTATACGGTCAATGGAAGAGTCCTGGGGAAAATTTATGTACAGAGAGATCTGGGGGTTCAGGTCCATTGTACCCTGAAGGTGGCATGGCAGGTCGATAGAGTGGTCAAGAAGGCATACAGCATGCTTGTCTTCATCGGACGGGGTATTGAGTACAAGAGTCGGCAGGTCATGTTACAGTTGTATAGGACTTTGGTTAGGCCACATTTGGAATTCTGCGTGCAGTTCTGGTCGCCACATTACCAGAAGGATGTGGATGCTTTAGAGAGGGTGCAGAAGAGGTTCACCAGGATGTTGCCTGGTATGGAGGGTGCTAGCTATGAAGAAAGGTTGAGTAGATTAGGATTGTTTTTGTTGGAAAGATGGAGGTTGAGGGGGACCTGATTGAGGTCTACAAAATTATGAGAGGTATGGGCAGGGTGGATAGCAACAAGCTTTTTCCAAGAGTGGGGGTGTCAATTACAAGGGGTCACGATTTCAAGGTGAGAGGGGGAAAGTTTAAGGGAGATGTGCGTGGAAGGTTTTTTACGCAGAAGGTGGTGGGTGCCTGGAATACTTTGCCAGCGGAGGTGGTAGAGGTGGGCATTCAAGATGCATCTAGACAGATATATGAACGGGCAGGGAACAGAGGGAAGTAGATCCTTGTAAAATAGGCGACAGGTTTAGATAAAGGATCTGGATCGGTGCAGGCTGGGAGGGCCGAAGGGCCTGTTCCTGTGCTGTAATTTTCTTTGTTCTTTGTTTGTTCAGTCTCCACTACTCTCTGGGGAAGAGAATTTCACACACCAGCAACAATTCTCCCAATTTCCGCCTTCAAAGGGAGACCTCGGGCGGGTTTTTCCATCACCTAGGCACCTTGGCACTGCCAGCCTTGCACTCTGTTGGCACAACCAAGTTGGCGCTGCCAAAAGGTGCCCAGGTGGCATCAACAGTGCCAAGTGCCACCTGCCAAGAGGCCAACCAACCCCCCAACTGCCGCTCCAGCTGGTCCCCATTTGTGGAGTCCAATTTTATATGGCGCCCAGCTGGCGCCTCCTCGGCAAGGCCGTTAGATCCCGGGAGCTGGTTAGCTCTGGCAGAGACATATTTAAGTGTGCCTAACTGCACAGTTAAATATGCCAATGTAGGTCCCACCCATTGTGGGTGGGATCCAGATTGCGACATCTCGCGAGATCCCGTTGGATCTCCTGATGCCGGGTAAATCCCGCGGGAGGCTTCTGGCGAGATTTACCGGCCGCATTGCATCCCGAGTTGGACGTAGCACAACCGCCAGTTAGTGCCCATAGTTTTACAGCACCAAAAGGAGGCCCATCGTGTCTGCGTTCGCCATCAAGCACCTTTCCAGGACTTGATACATACGCAATAGCGTTTCAAATGCTCATCTAAATACGCCATAAATGCTTTGACAGTTCCAGCCTCTATCACCCTTTCAGGCAGTGAGCTCCAGATTCCCATCACCCTCTGGGTGAAAAGATTTTCCTCAAATCCCCTCTAAATATCCTGCCCCTTACCTTAAATCTATATCCCCTGGTTATTGACCCTCTACTTAGGGGAAAGGTTTCTTCCTATTTACCCCATCTATGTCCCTTATAGTTTGTACAACTTAATCAGGTCCCCCCTTCGCCTTCTCTGCTCTGAGGAGAACAATTGCAGCCTAACCAGCCGCTTCCCGTAACTGAAATGCTCCAGCCCGGGCACCATCCTGATGAATCTCCTCTGCACCCTCTCCAGTGGAATCACAGTACGGAGATCAGGTGGATTGGCCATGCTAAATTGCCCTTAGTGTCCAAAATTGCCCTTAGTGTTGGGTGGGGTAACTGGGTTAAGGGGTTATGGGAATAGGGTGGAGGTGTGGGCTTGGGTAGGGTGCTCGTTCCAAGAACCGGTGCAGATTCGATGGGCCGAATGGCCTCCTTCTGCACTGTAACGTCTATGATTCTACGTCTATGATCAGAACTGCACACGGTTTTCCAGTACTGGCTTAACCAGCTTTTTGTACATCTCCATCATAACCTCTCTGCTCTTATATTCTATGCCTCGGCTAACAAAGGCAAGTATCCTAGATGCCTTCCTAACCACCTTATCCATCGTTGTCTATGTATTTACATTGTGTATTTATCGTGTGTCCGATGTTTTTTTCTTGTATGGAGTGATCTGCCTGGACTGTACGCAGAACAATACTTTTCACTGTACCTCAGTCTACCTTTCCAGTTGCCTTAAGGATCTATGGACATCCACCCCAAGGTCCCTCTGATCCTCTGCAATTTCTGACATCCTACCATTCATTTGTATCCCTTTGCCATGTTAGTCCTCCCAAAATGCATCAGCTCACACTCTTCAGGATTAAATTCCACTTGCCATTGATCTGCCCATCTGACCAGCCCATCTATATTGTCCTGTAACCTAAGGCTTTTCTCCTCACTATTTACCACATCACCAATTGTCATATAATTTGTGAACTTAGTGATTATACCCCCCACATACAGATCATTAATGTACAGTACAGACAGTAAGGGACACAGCACTGATCATTGCGGTACATCACTGGACACAAGCTTCCAGTCACAAACACAACCTTTGACCATCACCCTTTGCCTCCTGCCACCGAGCCAATTTTAGATCCAATTTGCCACATTGCCCTGGACTTCATAGGCCCTTACCTTCGTGACCAGTCTCACATGGGGAACCATGTCAAAGGCCTGACTGAAGTCCAAGTAGATTACATCAACTGTACCTTCCTCATCTATATACCTAGGGCTGGATTCTCCCAAAATGGGACTTCCACGCCGGCATAAAAACGGTGGAGTTTTACCCCCGAAATTCCTATTAAAAAGTTGAGCTAATTCAATGCCGTTCAGGGGCCTAGCAGGGACCTATAGTAAGGGACACAATCAAACAGAGAAAGGAGAACCCCCCCCCCGATCGGCCTCACGCCCGAACACCAAACCGCGCGGATCTAACCCCCGGTCGCCGATAAGGCCCCTCCTGGCCTCCGATCCTTCGGTCCCCGACCAGGGTGGCCACGGATTGAGTCTGCAGCCACCGCACCAGCATCATGACCGACAATAGGTGGTTAGTTCCACGCTATCGGGAACTCGGCTGGTCGGGAGCGGTGGTTTGCTGGGCGGGCCTCCGTCAATGGCCCCCAGCCCCGCGGTGTACTCCGCGGTCACGCCGATTTTTAGGGGCTAGAGAATCGGCAGACCAGCGCCGAGCCTGACTACGGCGTGAAAGTTGATTCTCCGCCCCCGCGCCGGCCGCGATTTCGGCGGGGGCTGCAGAGAATTCAGCCCCTAGTCAATTAAGACTTTCAGTGCTGTTGTATTGGCAGAAATCTGATCGGATAGGATCAAACATATGATTTTATCTCAAGATGTCTCTCAAAGTGTCATATAGGACAACTCTCATTGAAATGGAGTGATAAACCCAAAACATCTTATGCACAGTCAAGTTCACCGTGTCATGGTGGCACAGTGGTTAGCACTGCTGCCTCACAGCGCCAGGGACCCGGGTTGAATTTTGACCTTAGGTCACTGTCTATGTGGAGGTTGCGCATTCTCCCCGTGTCTGCGTGGGTTTCCTCCAGGAGCTCCGGTTTCCTCCCACAGTCCAAAGATGTGCAGGTTAGGTGGACTGGATATTTTTAATTGTCCCTCAGTGTCCAAAAGGTTAGGTCGGATAACAGGGGAGTGGGCTTGCATGGGGTGCTCTTTCAGAGGTGGTGTCCTTCTGCACTCCAGGGATTCTATTCTATAGCGCTGAGATGTATGGCAAAAGATATGGGAAATATAAAATAAGATTCCAAGTTTGTGACCATTGGGACCAGCCTGACACATAGGCCAGAATTCTCCAACCGTTCATGCTGGCGGCCCTCTCCGTGGGTTTCCCAGCGGCATAGCGAGGCGTCAATGGGAATTCCCATTGACAGTGGCGGTAGCAGACAATCCCGCCACCAGCGAACAGCACGCAGCCTCCAGCCACCGCGAAACACGCGGTTGGGCGCCGGAGAATCAAGCTTATTGCTTTCTGTTCTTTGCGGGTACTTCTTTGCCGGTACTGTATTGTTCTGTTTTCTGACATAACCTGCAGTCATACATATAAAGCACCTCAGTAAAACCTTCACTGCACCTCGTAGCAGCATTATCAAACAGAATTCAACACAAAGCCACATAAGGAGGAATGAGGAAAGGCGACCAAAACACAGCATCACAGGGAGGATTTTAAGGAGCGTATGAAGGAAGGAGAGAGAAGCGGGAAGGCGGAGAGCTTTTCCGAGGGAATTCCAGAGCTTAGGTCCCATGCAACGGAAGGTACGGCTGCCAATGGTGGAGTGATGAACACTGGGGAATGCGCAAGGAACAAAGATTAAAGGAGCGAGGAGTACTGAATGACCAATTTGAGTACAAAATTGGCCTGCCTTCTACTTCAGGCAGTCACCTTGGACAACTAAAAGTCACCTGATGCAATCTCACTTGTGACATGCGCTTCTGGGATTGCGGGAGAGGTGCGGGACATTGAATTCGGGAATGGGGGGGGGGGGGGAATCACACTTCAGTTTTGGTCTCGGTTTCACCTGCTTTGTCCTCAGAAAATACACGCCCCCGTCCTTTCAGTCCAACTGATGGACTTTGTCCCTGGAGTGGGTCTTAGGTGCAAAGCCTTGTGATTCAGAGCCCATGAACCAACACTTACAAATTGCCAGCAGCAAATTTTTACTCTTATATAAAAAGTCATTGCAGCTCTGGTTACCAAGTCACTCTGCCATAAATTTTGACAGCCTTGAATAAATAAAGTTTATGCCATATCACCCATGCGACAAAGGGACTGTCAAGCTGCAGTTAGCTGTCAGAGTAAGAGGAACATGAAATACGAGGCTCATACTGAGAGCGAAGGAGGAGGCCCATCTTGCTGAGTTTTGTTTCATTTAAATAACTCTGGGCTGACCATTAATTCGCTGGCCCTTCCTGCCACGGTTTATGGCCATGATTGTTCAGCTCCCTCCCCAGCCTGCATGACTGATCAAAATGGCTTTACCCCAGAGAAATTACCCAGAGGGGAGACCGACTGTTTCAAGAGGGTTGTATGAGACTGTGAGTATTAGTCTCCTGTGGGTCGGAGAAACTTGCGGTTAATTTACTGCACCTTACAACTCATTAACATGCAAATCAGACAACTCCTGCCTGTGCCATTTGTTTATTGAAAGCTGATTTACTTTCGGGCCTGGAATATTACGACTCCACACTGATTAAGCTGCACAGTATATGTTTATTTACTCTTGGTCAGCACACCTTGTGTGTTGCCGTCAACAAGCGAGGGAGGCTGTGTCATTAGCTATAAAAGCAGCAATGCTATCTTCAGTTTAACTGCAGAATAGCTCGCAAACCAATTTTATTCTTCCCATTATCCGCGGACCACCTCCCCTCTCTTGAAGGAATTTGACTCCTTATATGAACCAGTTGGCCAGCTGCGGCTGTGAGCGAGAGGATTGTGAACTCAAGTATCAGGGTGCGGTCTACCGGCCACGCTGCCCCCGAAACGCAGCATGTTGCCGGGCAACGTGGCCGGTAATTGTTGGGAGACCCCGCTCCCGGGATCTAACCGGGATCTCGTGAGATGTTGCGATGTGAATCCTGCCCGTTGTGGGCGGGATCACTTTGTAACAAATCTGCATATTAGAACTGAACAGTTCGTCTCACTCTAACATGCATTCTGGAGATCTAACCAAGCATGGGATCTAACGCCCTCGCCTTGGAGAGCTCGGGCAAGCGCTGTTCATTCCTGGTCTCCACAACATGCAGCTAAACCTGTTCTCTATGGGATTGATGCAACCATCAATTCACACGAGACGAAGCGTTGAAGTGAACAGTGGTTTTAATCAGCTAGAACTGTGCCTGCCTGTGATTGCTCTGTACTGAGTGCCGCCTACAGGCTGCAGATCTATATACCTCCCCCAAGGAGGCGGGGCCATATATACCTCCCCCAAGGGGGCAGAGCCATAGGCGGAGACCACAAGGGCATCAACATAATACAATACAATGCAATGCAGTACAACGGTGAATGGTAGCAGTAATACATTCACCACAGGGATATAGTTCCAAATTGGCAAGATCGCCCCCAGTATTCTGAAATCTGGGCATATCATCTAGATTGACTCTCTCAACTGCAGTACTGAGGGAGCTCAGTGATGTCAGAGGTGCCATCTCCAGGGTGGGATTTAAAACCCTGTCTGCTCCTGCAGAAGAACATAAAAGATCCCACGGCAATATTTGATGAAGAGCAGAGGGTAATTCTCCCTGGCATCATGGGCAGCATCTATTTCTGAAATATAACCAAATGATTTGCTAATTTTTGCATTCCTGTTCGTGGCAGCTTGCTATGTAAATTGGCTGCTATGTCCTCTGCAGAGCAACAGTGGCTGAAAATGTGCTTTAGCGGCTGTAAGATATCCTGAGGTTGTTGCGAGGTGCTACATGAAGGCAAGGTTTCTGTTTACGCAGTGATGCAGGGTGTGGGGGGTACCCATTGATCCTGGCAAAAGTGAGCCTTTCTCACAGGCTTAAGCAATTGTCACATTCAGGCTCTTTGAAGGAGGTCTGGGGGTTGGGGTGAGGAGAAGGGAGTGGGGTTGGGGAGGGGGTAATGTGGTGGCAGTCTGATCAAAGCCAACATTAGTGCATGCACAAGTCCAGAAGCTATTGTGGGTTAACAACCATAACCATCGGAGAGGCAGTGTCGTCATGGTATTTCTGAGACACAGGGGGCGTCATTCTCCGACCCCCCGCCGGGTTGGAGAATCGCCGGGGGCAGCCGTGAATCCCGTCCCCGCCGGTTGCCGAAGTCTCCGGCACCGGAGATTTGGCGGGGGCGGGAATCGCGCCGCGCCTGTTGGCGGGACCCCCCGCTCGATTCTCCGGCCCGGATGGGCCGAAGTCCTGCCGATAAATTGCCTGTCCCGCCTGCGTGGATTAAACTACCTTTTGAACGGCGGGACAAGGCAGCGTGGGCTGGCTCTGGGGTCCCGGGAGGGGCACGGGGCGATCTGACCCCGGAGGGTGCCCCCACGGTGGCCTGGCCCGCGATCGGGGCCCACCGATCCGCGGGCGGGCCTGTGCCGTGGGGGCACTCTTTCCCTTCCGCCTCCGCCACGGTCTCCACCATGGCGGAGGCGGAAGAGACTCCCTCCACTGCGCATGCGTGGGAAACTGTCAGCGGCCGCTGACGCTCCCGCGCATGCGCCGCCCGGGGATGTCATTTCCGCGCCAGCTGGCGGGGCAACAAAGGCCGTTTCCGCCAGCTGGCGGGGCGGAAATTCCTCCGGCGTCGGCCTAGCCCCTCAATGTTGGGGCTCGGCCCCCAAAGATGCGGAGCATTCCGCACCTTTGGGGCGGCGCGATGCCTGTCTGATTGGCGCCGTTTTGGATGCCAGTCGGCGGACACCTCGCCGTTTCGGGAGAATTTCGCCCAGGGTAACGCTCTGGGGACTCAGTTCGAATCCCATCATCGAGTATGGTGAAATTTTAATTCAATAAAAATCTGGAATTAAAAGTCTAATGATGACATTGAATCCATTGTCAATTGTTGTAAAATTCATCTGGTTCACTGATGTCCTTTAGGGAAGAAACTCTGTCGTCCTTACCTGGTCTGTGACTACAGATCCACACCAATGTGGTTGACTCTTACATAACCTCTGAACAAAGCAATTGGGGATGGGCAATAAATGCTGGCCTCTCGTAAATTAAGTTTTTAAAAACTATGAGAAATGTTGCCAATTTTCTCTCTCTAATGCATAATTATTAAGATTAACTGCCTTGCTGAGATCACTTTACTCAAGTTGTATGATAGATACTTTGGGATCTGCAAAGTAATGCAAGATATTAGGGTATATTTACTACACTATGCTTACTCTCAGTAATGTAAAATGTAGCAGGAAAGAAAGACTCAAGGGAGATGGGAGTTACACTGTTTTAAGATACTCTGGGAGAGGAGAATAGTACAGACATAATGCAATAATTTTGTGGAGTAATATCTTGGAAGCAAACTTGCAGGGAATGTTTCCATGAAAATGCTGCCTTTATTCTAGGTGGTAGTGGTCGCAGGTTTGGAAGGTGCTGTGGAAGACAGTTGCTCTTTGTGGGAGCTTGCTGTGCTCACATTGGTTGCAATGTTTCTTACATTGAAACAGCACCTGAATTTCAACATTGTTTAATTAGCTGTAAAGCGGGGCGGGACATCCTGAGGTCATAAAAAACGATATAAAATGCATGCTATTATAAATCTTT
Source organism: Scyliorhinus torazame (assembly GCF_047496885.1). Taxonomy (NCBI): domain Eukaryota; kingdom Metazoa; phylum Chordata; class Chondrichthyes; order Carcharhiniformes; family Scyliorhinidae; genus Scyliorhinus; species Scyliorhinus torazame. The sequence continues at coordinate 335,639,589 of NC_092709.1, forward strand.
CTTTATCCACATCAAAGGAACTGTCCCTCTGCATCAGGTATTTGTGGTCCCGTGGAGCAGGAATGGCAACTTAATGACTACTGCTGGTGCAATTTGTGGGTTAGCACTTGGGGGAAACATGACTGTAAAAGTTGCAGTTTTGCTGTTAATTCCCAGCTCTGCTTTGCTGAGGTACTCCAGATTAAGAAATCTGACCTGACTTGCTCGAATGCAGGTTGACTCCTGATGCTCTCAGTGCTGTGGGCCCTTGGCTGATGAGGACTATTGAGGGTCAGTTGCTCAAATGTTTTCGTAAAGGAAACTTTGTTGCCTGGATTTTGTGTCAGGGAAGACTAGCTTTTTTCCACGCGTCCCTGGATGTGGGACTCGTGTGGGCAGCAGCTTGACAGCTTGGCCTTGCTTCATTCCCTGGTGAGCGAGTCAGGTGCTTTGAAATGTGCCCACCCGTCAGCGAGAGAATTGTGCACAAGATATTTCAATGTGACAAATGTGGTGCAGAATGTTCCCAGACTTTTGGATCTGGCAAGTAAAGCTGTGTTGGCTTCACCGTTGCTTTTTCGCAACAGATCAGCGAGCATTCTGTTCTGTTTCGAAGTGCTGTCGAGCTTGGGTGGGGGGCACACTTGCTGACAAAGCTGGGATTCGGAGATCGGGCTGCCGTTTTTAAAGAGCGCCCAGGTCTCAAAGTAACGTTAAAGGCCGCCCTCCCCCACCCATGGACATCGGGGCCACCCCTCCATAAATATCGGGACCCCCTTAATGGACATCGGGACCCCCAGTGGACATGAGATCACTCCCAACCCTCGCCCACAGAGAGATAACGCTCCGCAGCACAGGAAGATCGGGCCCCCCCCCCCCACACCAGGCAAGCATCAGGGCGACCTGCTTCCACCCACCCCCCTGTTATATTACATGATTGTAATACGTCCTTACGTACAGAATGGTCTGATGGTTGTAGTTCAGTAAAACTATCAGTCTTCAAATTGAGAAAATAACACTTATTGAATAATGAATAAAAGTATCCATGAATTTGTTCACTCTTCCACAACTATAATTGATGCTTAAGTAAATAAGAAGAAGTATAAATAATGTTTAACTACACGTGCCAACTAAGCTATATCTCGAAGACTCTGCTCTCAAGTCACTCCTGATACAAGGAAGCGGGAATATCCTCTTGAGTACAGTTTGCATACATGGATCTGGTGCTGTCATCTAGTGGTTGTCTCGCACTATTAACCTTTTACATACCAGCAGATATACAGATCTCTACACCCCCAACCTCATTAGCATTGGGGCACCCTCCCTCACATTCCTCACCTCCCCCAACTCACAATATAGGCACCAGCCCCTCCATCATCCAGAGCCCCCCCCCTAACACATAAGGGAACCCACCCCACCTAATGGGGCTACACAAAGGGCCCACCCGTGGTGGTGACAACCTGTCACTGCCAATCTGGAACTTCCAATGGAATAGTCAACCTGTCACTGCCAGGGTGCCAGGGGCACTGCCAGGGTGCCAGGGGCACTGCCAGGGTGCCAGGGGCACTGCCAGGTTGGTGCCGGGGCAGTGCCAATATACTGCCTCACCACGTGCCTCATCACCTCGGGTTATAATCACCTCTGTGTCCCTGGTGTGGTCATCACAACTGATTTTTGTTTTCAAAAACCAGTGGAGATTCCTGTGGGCGTGAGGGGAAAACATCTAAAGCTGCCGGCAGCAACGCCCTTTCTGGGCTTGAACACAATGACATTGCTGACGAGGTGGGGGGGCATTGGGGCGATCTGAAACTGAGATCTCACCGGCGTAAATCCCGTTATGGCCACCTTGCAAGATTTAGAGGCCGTATCTCGCGTTGCACCTGTGGCAAATGGGCCCTGAGAATTGCATTCATGGTTTTTTGCTGTAGTTTCTGCTACTGCTGGGATTGATGAAGGTAAAGGCTGTATGATAGGCCCAAGGCTTCATTGTTCAGCGTAGGAGGAAGGAGCAGTGGCCATGGTGGCAATTACTGATAGTGCGCTGCCTTGCACCCAAAGACAAAGGCTGGGATTATCAAGCCGACCAGCGCTGGGAATCATCGCCGCTCTCCAAATTGTCCCCTCCCATTGTCACTGCCACTGGCCGAGTCGGAAAATCCCTCCCCAAAATGTTTTTTGTGACTTATTTTTCCTTTTCCTCCTGTCACATTTTAGGCACCCAGGGTGGGCTTCTCGGCCGGCGGAATTTTCTGTTTTGCCGGCACCCGGGGGTTTCCCGGCGCCGTGGGGCTGCCCCACAGTGGGAAACCCCATTGACTGCCCAGCGTAACGGAGAATCCCGCCGGCGGGTCGGGGCAGAAATGTGGCACGGCGGGGCGGAGAATTCAGAGTCCCAACCTTTGCACCCAAACCGGCCTAATGGAGGTAAAGTACAGCAGAGGACGTACACTGTGTGCAGTTCCCTCACACAGGCATGGGAACATGAGATGCCACGAACTCCTCACACCAGGTAATACGAAGAGGAGCATGGCGCCTCTCCAAGTTTCCAGCCACTTTCACACACTGTCTCCCCTTCCCTCCCATCCCTACACCCCTTTTGCCACAACCCACGAGGAACATGTTGCGAAGAAGCGACTGGATTATCTTTGCAAAGGCTTACTTCTCTTTTCACAATCAGCCGTGTGTCGAAGCTCATCGCAGCAGCTGTCAGAAGCTGGCACGGTTCTGAGTGATTCTCAGTAAGCCTAATCTGCCAATCAAAGCATTAGCCCCCATCAGTAATTAATTTGAACTCAATCCTTGTAAGCAGATCTGAAAACAATCTAAACAAAACCAAAAGCCTTTTTACACCAACATGCAAATGCACTGCAATGTTCTTGGAACCCAATTAATCTTCGATTTTGGCATACAAATTACAAAGATTAATGACTTTAGAAACAAACAAGGAGCTGACTGAGATACCTCAAAAACACGATGAAACCTTCTGTACTTTTCATTGATGGTAACTTTTATTTCCACTCATCCTAATTTGGCAGGGAGTGGGATAGAAGGATAAAGCATTAGAAAGGAGATATAATTTGCATCAATTCCCAGAGATACGTAAATAAGATTGGTGAGCTTCAGGTGGAAATAACGACCCCAATGGGGCAATAATGAAGACCTGGGGCGGGATTCTCCGACCCCCAGCCGGGTCGGAGAATCGCCGGGGGCTGGCATGAATCCAGCCCCCGCCGGTTGCCGAATTCTCCGGCACCGGGTATTCGGCGGGGGTGGGAATCGCGCCGCTCCGGTTGGCGGGCCACCCTCGGCGATTCTCCGGCCCGTGATGGGCCGAAGTCCCGCTGCTGGAATGCCTGTCCTGCCGGCGAGAATCAAACCACCTATCTTACCGGCAGGACAAGGCAGTGCTGGCGGGCACCGGGGTCCTGGGGGGGGGGGCGCAGGGCGATCTGGCCCCGGGGGGTGCCTCCACGGTGGCCTGGCCCGTGATCGGGGCCCACCGATCCGCGGGCGGGCCTGTGCCGTGGGGGCACTCTTTTCCTTCTGCCTTCGCCATGGACTCCACTATGGCGGAGGCGGAAGAGACCCCCTCCACTGCGCATGCGCGGGGATGCCGTGAGCGGCTGCTGCTGACGCTCCCGCGCATGCGCCGCACGGCAAAGTCATTTCCGCGCCAGCTGGCGGGACACCAAAGGCCTTTCCCGCCAGCTGGCAGGGCGGAAATCAGTCCGCCACGGGCCTAGCCCCTCAAGGTGAGGGCTCGGCCCCTCAAGATGCAGAGAGTTCCGCACCTTTGGGGCGGCGCGATGCCGGACTGATTCGTGCCGTTTTTGGCGCCGGTCGGCGGACATCGTGCCGATTGCGGAGAATCCTGCCCCGGTTCAAAAAAGGAGAGGAAATATAGAGCGGTATTCTCCGCTCCCGGGACTAAGTGCCCGCGCCGTCATGAATGCCGTCGCGTTTCACGACGGCGCAAACAGATCCCGGGCACGATCTATTCTGGCTCCTATGGGGGGCCAGCACGGCGCAGGAGCGGTTCACGCCGCTCCAGCCTCCTTACGTGGCGCCAAATGGGCACCACGCCAACACGCACATGCGCAGTTGGGGTAGCTGATTCCTGCGCATGCACAGTTGGGCCGCGCCATCCTGTGCATGCGCGGTGAACTTCTTATGCGCGCCGGCCCCTCACCAACATGGCGCCGGGGTTCTGGGGCTGACTGCGGAAGGAGTTAGGCCCGGGGCGGGAGAGGCCGACCCACCGATCGGTGGTCCCCGATCGCGGGCCAGACCCCATCGGAGGCCACCCCGGTGAAGGAGTCCCCCTCCCTCCCCCACAGGCCGCCCCCGCCAGTGTTCCCGCACAGTTCCTGCCGGCAGCGACCAAGGGTGAACGGTGCCGGCGAGGCTGTCATTTTTATCGCCAGCCGCTCTGCATATCTGGGCCAGGGAATCGCCGCTTGTCATGTGCGCCGATTCTCCGAGCGGCCCGGCGCGATTCTCGCAGCGCTTGTTTTGGGGGGTGGGAGAATCGCGTGCGGGGCTCGGGGCACGTGACGCGACTCGCGCGGCACCCCAGCGATTCTCCCACCTGGCATGGGGGGTGGGAGAATACCGCCCACAATGCGGGACAAAAAGAGGAAAGGTGGCAGTATTGATCAAAAATACTTAGAAAGTTCTAGACAGGGATGATGTAGCTGAGGATTCAAAGACAGGTTCTCTTAGATTAAAGTTAAGGAATAATGAAGAGGTTGTGATGTACAAATTAGACCACCGTGAGAAGGAGGAGCAAATTCCCTGATAAATTGGAGAAAGGTGCAACAACTTTAGTTTGGTGTTAGTGGTGGACTTTGACTATCCAAATAGAGACCAGCATAGTAACATTATATCTGGAAAAGAGAAGGGGAAATTCCTGAAATATATCTCAGAGTTTTCTTGATCAGTGTGTTTCCAGCCCAGGATGGAAGGACTCAGTGCTGGATTTAGTCCTGTGAAATGAAGTGGATCAAGTGGAGAATCTTTCAGTGGTGCACTTGGGAAACAGTGATCACAATACCATTAAGTTTAGAACAGTTGTGGAAAAGAACAAGATATAATGAAGTATGAAAATATCAAAATGTTATGAAATGGCAGAGTAGGCTTGAAGGGGCAAATGGCCTACCTGTGCTCTTAATTTGTATGTCTGTGTGTGAGTGGCATGGTAGCACAGTGGTTAGCACTGTTGCTTCACAGTGCCAGGGTCCAAGGTTCGATTCCCAGCTTGCGTCACTGTCTGTGCGGAGTCTGCACGTTCTCCCCGTGCCTGCATGGGTTTCCTCCGGGTGCTCCAGTTTCCTCCCAGTTTAGTCCCGAAAGACGTGCTATTAGGTAATTTGGACATTCTGAAGTCTCCCTCAGTGTACCCGAACAGGCGCCGGAGTGTGGTGACTAGGGGATGTTCACAGCAACTTCATTGCAGTGATAATGTAAGCCTACTTGTGACAATAAAGATTATTATTAGTATTATGTATGTTCAACTAGAGGAGAATGAATTTCAATGATTGGAAAGGGATCTAACCCAGGTGGATGAGAATAAAATTTTTGCACGCAAAGCAGTAAAGAACAATGGGAAGTCCCCATAGAGGAGAGAGTTCAGGTACAGACTAGGCACATTCCCATGGCGTGAGGGCTGTGGGAAAAGAAGTGCATCCAAAACTAGAGATTCCTGGATGACCAAAGACATAGAGATTAACATGAAGCAGGTAAAGGAGGCTAATGAAAAATGATCAGTTTCATAATTCAGTAGAGAACCAAGCTGAATAAAATGTTCACAGGGGAGAAATAAGAAAGGAAATTAGAGAGGCAAAGAGAGGCTCTCAGAGTAGATGAGCAGGAAATCCAAAAGTCTTTCGTAAACTTTTAAATAGTAAAAGGGTAGTCAAAAGAAGGGCTGGGTCAATTTCGGGCCAGGAGGAAACTTACTATGGGGGCTGGGGATATGGCTGAAGTATTACATCAGTACTTTACATCTATCCTCACTGGGGAATAAAATATTCTCAGGGAGCTTGACAGGCTTTGCATCCCTGACACTTGAACACATGATCCAAGCTTGCACTCATGTGCAGTACAGGGAAAGTGGTGTATAGTCAGAGCTGCCATTATCCAGGTGAGGTCTTAACCTGAGGCTATGTTTGCTCTCTCAATTGGGCATAAAAGATCCCATGTCATCATTCCAAGGAAGAGTAGGGGAGTTCTTCCCAATGTCCTGACCCAACTTTATCCCTTAATGACCTGATCGTTATCACATCACAGCTTGTGGGATCTCAGGCTGTGCAAATCGGGATTGTGCTGCCTACAACAGAACAGTGCCTGCACTTTGGATGTACTTCATCAGCTCTCAGGGGGTTTGGAGTGGCCTGAGGTTGTGACAAGCGCTGCATAGATGCAAGTTATTCATGAAGGCCCCACCTTCTCAACCTTGCCCCTCACCTGAGGTGCGGTGATCCTCAGATTAAATCACCAGCAGCCAGCTCTTCCTCTCATAGGGGGAAAGCAGCTTCGGGTCACCTGGGACTTCACCTGACCTACAGATGCAAGTCTTTCCTGTAAAATGAGACTTCACAGTAGCTCTTTGTGTGCAAAGCTTCCACTTGTATGGGATACTGCGAGAGACATAATTAGACTTTTCTTTATTTCACCTTTTGAAAAACCATTTCCTCATCCTCTTTGTACCACGGTAGAATTTCTAAGTAGCATTTGCATTTGTTGCCTTTTTGCATGGGCAGCTTTAACATCCCACACAGTACGAGCCGACATCTGACAGGATAATTTCTCTGTCGATATGTATTAATTTCTGAAAACGTGAAAGACCACGGAGAAAATTGCTTCATGTAAATCCTACCATTTCTTCAGGCTGTCATACATTTTTCTTGGCCACCCAAGCCAGCCCAGCTGCTTCGCGGGCTTAGCTATGCAGCAATGGAGAGCTTCAAATCTGGAGTACTGCGTGCTCAATATAATACATTTCAAACTGGCCTGGAATGCCATCTTTAGTCTTGACTTTCCTTTTCTTTATTCGTTGGATGTGGTCATGGGCCAGAATTTCAGAAGAGTCAGCCACATTGCTGCGGGTCTGGGGTCACATGTAAGCCAGACCAGGTAAAGATCCGAAAGGATATTAGTGAACCTGATGGGTTTTTACGACACTTGACAATGGTTTCATGATTTTTCATGATTCCAGATTTTTATTGAATTCAAATTCCACAATCTGCCCTAGGTGGGAATCAAACCAAGGTCTCCAGAACAATACTCTTGGCCTCTGGATTACTAGTCCAGTGACAATACCACTGTGCCATTGCCTCCCCTACATTATACATTGATAGGTTTTGATCAAAAGTTTGTTTTGAGTTTGCTTATTTATTTATTCCAATGAAAGGGCAATTTAGCGTGGCCAATCCACCTACCCTGCACATCTTTGGGGTGCGGGGGGGTGAGACCCACAGAGACTCCACACGGACAGTTACCCGGGACTGGGATCAAATCAGATCCTTTGCACCGTGAGGCAGCAGGCGAACCACTGCACCACCCTGGCACCTTTTGTTTTGAATTTATAACGTAAGTTTGTTTTCAGAGGCTGGTTTAGCACACTGGGCTAAATCGCTGGTTTTTAAAGCAGACCAAGGCAGGCCAGCAGCACGGTTCAATTCCCGTACCAGCCTCCCCGACCAGGCGCCGGAATGTGGCGACTGGGGGCTTTTCACAGTAACTTCCATTGAAGCCTACTTGTGACAATAAGCGATTTTCATTTCATTTTCATTCATTTCATTTCATTTCAGAAGGGGGAAAGACTTATTTCCAAGTTCCTCACACACTGTGTTCTCCACTCCCTCGTCATTTAGCCGCCCTTTCATTGCTTCTTAAAATTTAATTCTTAAGTTGTGGCAAAGCTACCATTCATTAACCAACCCTGTAACCAACCAACCGAGAAGGTGTCGAACGGCTGCAGTGCGTGTGGTGAAGGCACCCCTAGAATGTTGTGAGGGATGGAATTTCATTATAATAGATAAAAGCTAATTACAGCAGATGCTGGAATCTGGGGGTGAGACCCACGAAGACACAGGGAGAATGTGCAAACTCTCCCTGTGTTCCTCCAGAAAATACTGGACAATCTCAGCAGGTCTGACAGCATCTGTGGAGAGAAAAGGGAGCTCATGGAATTTCATTAATCAGAATGAAGGAACGTCAGTATAGTTCCATGTGAGGATGGTGTATGGCTGAGAGGAGAACTTGCAGATGGAGGTGTTCCAATGCACCCACTGCCCTTGTTCTTCTGGTGCAAAAGGCGGCAGGTTTGAAAGGTGCTGACAATGAAGCTTTGGTGAGTTCCTGCAGTGCAAGTTGTGAATGGTATACATTGATGCTACTGTGATGGAGGTAGTGACTGTTGAAAGTGGTGGAGAGGACGCTGATCAAACGGGCTGCTTTGTCCTGAATGGAGTCGTGATTCCTGTGTGCCGTCGGAGCTGTACTCATCCAGGCAAATATTCCATCACACGTCTGACTTCAGAGTGTCTCTGTCTTCTGATGCTCCCTCTGCCTTCTTACCTCACTCACCGCTTTCTGGAGCCTCCCAAAATGATTCTCGGTGGCTGTGTGTTCGAGGCCTGGATCTAACTTTTGCTTTCTTCACCATCCCCATCCCCCACTTGTGAATCTTCCACTGTTCCCCCGCACCCAGTAAAATCTTCACAGTATCTTTCAGTACCAGGCGAGAGCACTAGAGCAATCAAAGTTGTTGCTATTGTTTGGGAGTGAGTTGGTGAGGTAAAGTACTGTTACTGATAATGACGTACGAGTGCATTGCTAATTCAATTCTTCCACAGACAGCTACTCAAGTTGGGAGCAATCATGACTTGTTGCTGGAGTAAAATGGGCAATATCAAAATCAATCACCCGTCCTCCATCCGAATTACATTTCTATGGAGTTCAAGGTTATAGCACTAACTACTCATCAAAAGTACATCATCAGTCATAAACCATGTTATGACATCCTGAGGTTGTGAAAGGTGCTATCATAAATCACAGCGTACAGGTTGATCTGGTGTATAAGACAACATCGTTTTTCCAAAACTAAAAATCATGGGCTGGATTCTCCGCTGTCGGGATTGTCCGTTGCACCGGCAGCGCACACACGCCCGGGGATTTCCCTACGGCGTGGGGCTGCCCACAATGGGAAACGCCATTGGCCGACTGGCGAGGTGTAGAATCCCGCCCCCGGTGGGGGCGTGCCGCACCAGAAAACATGTGCGGCGGGACGGAGGATCCCGCCCCATGGGCTGGATTCTCCTCTGTTGGGATGCTCCCGGCAGCCCGGGGGTTTCCCAACAGTGTGGGGCTGCCGGCCTGCTGAACAAGTAATCCGGCGTGGCGGGATGGAGAATCCAGCACCATGTTTTTATATATACTTGGAATACAAGCCATAACCCCCCCCCCCCACCTTCTCCTCCCCCCCCTGCCCCCACCCCACGCTCCCCAGCCCCCCATCCTTTCGCCACAACAATGTTTCGACTATGTTTTATTTACCAATACTTACAACTGGACACAATCGATCAAGCAGGAGCTAAGGCTGGGTTGCGAAGACGCTGGTGATCAACCATGATCCCATTGAATGGTGGTGCAGGCTCGAGGGGCCGAACGGCCCTCTCCTGTTCCAATTTCTTCCGGTCTTCTTGTGGTTTCAATGGCAGCTGCCCACACCCATACTGGTGGTAATCTTCTATACTCAGCATACAAGTCAACTCCTTGGCTTCAAAGGTGAACTTATATGTTGATTATCTACGGTATATAAATGAAAGGCTTTGCCCCTGCGTTACCTGTGCAACTCTTTCTCATTTCCTAGCTGTTCTTCTTTCTCTCTATGTCTCTCTCTCCTGCTTCCTGATCTATCAGTGCAAGGAAAGGGAAGTGAAGATGGCAAGGGAGAAATTGCTGTCCTGCAGCTTGGCTGAAGAACTGGGATTTAAACACACTTGGCAAGGTGAGCAGAAAGGCTCAGGGGATGGCAAGCAGGGTTTTGATCTCCCGTGACAATGCCTCCGAGCTACAGTGTTCAGGCTGATGCACCGCCACCTGGGTAAAGTTACAAACCTAAATCACATCTGCGCTACAAATGTTGATGTGCAACAGTGAATTTGCCGAGAGAACAGCTCACATGAAAACAAAGCAAATTGTTCGCGCGCTGGAGAGCTTAGTGTACAAAAACTGCAGGATCTCTACAGCAGCTGTGCAAGCTTGGGGAAAGGTTTTGCTCAACACAAGAGCTTGGTGTATTGCGTAACCCCTAGAGTGTTCCCCGTCCCCTCCTACTGATTTCAAAATATGCTGTTGGGCGCAGTGGTGTGGTGGGTAAATTGTTTAGCGACTGATAGGTTGAAGTAATATGGCAAGGTAAACAATGTAAGTGCACATGCCCGTGAGGGTAAGTATAATTGTTTATTTAGGAGTAGTGCCAATGTACATATAATAGAGGTGATCTTTGGGACATCCTATGAATATAAAACTTCACATGAATTCATTGCACTTGGAAGGAGCTCAATGATTCCCTGGTTAAGGTTTTGCTGAGTGAGCTTGTTTTCCATCAAATTCCTTTGCTTTTTATTACCTTTGGAAATGTGCCTGCAAAGTGTTATCACTGCGAAGAGAGGGTGCAAACAAAGAGATAAATAGGGTATTATCAGCAAAAAACAACCAAAAGCAGGCTGTACACTTTCCATTCTTTCCCACACCCCACTCCCCTAATTTTGTTCCTTCTTTTTCATCCTCAACCCAGCTGCCCGTGTCATACAACTTACAGTGCAGAAGAAGGCCATTCGGCCCATCACGTCTACGCCGACCCCTGAAAGATCACCCTGCCTAAGGCCACACCACCACCCTGTTCCCGTAACCTAGCAACACCACCTAACGTTTGGACACTACGGGGTAATTTAGCATGACCAATCCACCTAACCCATATATCTTTGGACTGTGGGAGGAAACCGGAGCACCCGGAGGAAACCCATGCAGACACAGGGAGAAAGGGCAGGCCGGTAGCATTGTGGTTAGCACAATTGCTTTACAGCTCCAGGGTCCCAGGTTCGATTCCCGGCTTGGGTCACTGTCTGTGCGGAGTCTGCATGTTCTCCCCGTGTGTGCGTGGGTTTCCTCCGGGTTTCCTCCCACAGTCCAAAGATGTGAAGGTTCAGTGGATTGGCCAGGCTAAATTGTCCTTAGTGTCCAAAATTGCCCTTAGTGTTGGATGGGGTTACTGGGTTATGGGGATAGGGTGGAGGTTTGGGCTTGGGCAGGGTGCTCTTTCCAAGAGCCAGTGCAGACTCGATGGGCCGAATGGCCTCCTTCTGCACTGTAAATTCTATGACGATTCTAAGACCATGCAGACTCCGCACAGAAAGTGACCCAAGCTGGGAGTCCTTATCCGCTCTCAGTCCCGTGTTCACCTGCCACCTCCCGTGCTTGTTGAACTTCATTGCCTCCCTGTCCTCAAATTCATAATTCTCAACCTTGTGTTCAAACCCTTCCCTGGCTTCGCCCCCTCCCTATCTCTGTAAGCTCCTCCAGCCCTTAAAACCCTCCAAGATCTCCTTGATCCTGGCCTCTTGTGCCTTCAGCTGCCTAATTCCCGAAGCTTCAGAATTGCCTCTGTTCACCTCTTCTCCCTCTCCATCTCCTCTCCTTTTAACATACTCCTTCAGAACTAACACTGGTCCTCATATCTCCTCATGTGGCTTTGCAATGAGTTTTATCTCAGTGCAGTCTTTGAGAAGAGCCTTGGATTGTTTTAAATGAAAGTTTCTATATGAATACAAGTTGGTGTTTTTGTTGTTATTAAACTCTTTTGATGCACTGTCACTTATTGTATGTAGAGAATGTGACAGGCGATCTGCGGACAGCAAAATGCCCTAAACTTCAACGGGATAATGACCGTATTAAATGTTTTTGTGATGTTGGTTGAGCCATAAACATTTGCTCGATCACTGGGAAAGGATCTTCCTCAAAATAGAAACGTTTCCATCTACCAGAGAGGACGGTCAGGCCTTGGCTTAACGTTTGTTCCAGAAGAAGCCACTGATGTGGTATCACTTTAAGAGAGAATATGTTAATGAGTAAATAAAGGAGCCAGAATGAATGGTGTGTGACCAGGGAGGGATAGTGGCTTAGTGGTAATATCACTGGGCCGGTAATCTCGAGGCCTGGTTGAATGTTCTGGGGCGCAAATTCAAATCCAACCATGGCAGCTTGTGAGATTTAAATTGAAGTAATACATCTGGAATGTAAAGTTAGCCTCAGCAATGAAATTATCATTGAAAAAAACCTTTCTGGCTCACTAATGTCCTTCAGTGAAGAAAATCTGACGTCCTTGTCTGGTGCGGCCTGGCTGACAGACAACTCTCGCCCCACAGAAATGTGGTTAACTCTCAACTCTCCTCAGTTCAAGGGCAATCAAGGACAACAAAAGCTGATCTTGTCAATGCCCAGTCATTGAGAATATTTAAGACAGAGAACGATAGATTTTTAGAGATTAAAATATTTATGAGACATGGGGATAGAGCCGGGAGGTTGCGGTAGAATCTCAGCCAGATCGTATTGAATGACAGAGCAAGCTCTGAGGCCCAGAATGTTCTATTCCTGTTATTGTTTCTTAAAAGTCACAGGGCTAAATTTAACAATTACATCCTTTGAGATTTGCTGACTATATAACAGAAAATAACATATTAAAGCAAGAAAAGCTAATCATGCTCAACCAACTGGAATTAATCAATATGAGAATTAAAAACCCCAAAGTTCAGGGGAAAACAAAACTACTAAGAAATCCTGGGGCTTTCAGTCTTGCCCGTCACTCGGAATATGAGGAATATCGCTGCCAAGATTGTTTCCTTTGCCCCTTCCAACGTATCTGAACGCAAAAGCAAAGTACTGCAGATGCTAGAAATGTGAAATAAAAGCACAAAATGGTGGAAACAGAATGGTGCGGGGAAATGGGGCTGGCATGTCCGCCCTCCCAGCTGCATATTTCTAGGTGGCGAGAAGTAGCATGCTGGCAGCGGTAATCTCTGTTCTTGCCACTGACAATGGGAATTCCCATGGAAACCAATGGGAATTCCCCCCCGCGCCACCCGTAAACCCGTGGGCACTGCCGGCGGGGCCAGAGAATCCCGCCGCCAGTGTATAGCCGGAGAATACTGGTCATGGAATCAATGATTCAGGTGAACGACCCTTCATCAGAAATGAGGAAAGAGAGAAATGCGATAGGTTTTGAGCAAGTGAATGGAGGGAGAAAGAGGAACAAAAGGGAAGGCTATTTTTCTAATGTCAGTTCAAATCACAGAGGGGCTACAATTGAGACTATGAATATTGACATGTTTTTGAACTGAGGAAGGAGAAATTATTATGTTATATAAATAAATTAATGTTAGTTCTAATTCACGATAAGTGCCAATTTTGCTCCAACTTTGCCAGGTGAGATAATTCACGGTTAAAATTACTTCCGAAACTTACCAGTTAACTCCGACTCCATGTCTGCCGACTACCACTTGAACTGGGCTGGATAAGGCCTCAAGCAGCAGTCTCTTTAATGTCATTGGGATTAGATAAACCAGCATCTGAAAATTATTCATTTGGCGAGAGGTACTTGGCCAGAGCTATGAAGCCCAGTTCCCATCCCATTGACACTGGAGTACTGTGATTCTTACAACTTCAGTGGGTATTTCATAGAAATGAAATACCCACTGAAGTTGTAAGAATCACAGTACTCCAGTGTCAATGGGGTAGTTGGGTTACTTCAGTGGGTGTTAAGAGCCAACATTCTTTGAACAGCATTGAAAAAGTTACATTAAGATTGGGAATGGCTAGACAATGCTGCAACATATCTCGTCCCTTCACTGGAAGGAACAGGGAGAAAAGAGGACATATTAGAAAAACACCCGGGCAGGGTGGGATGAATCCTCAGTTGGTGAAGAAAGGAAGGACACAAATAGTAGAAACTCATGGCCACAAGTTTCCCTTCAAACCAATGCCATCCTGACTGGGAAATATATCGCCGTTCCTTCACTGTCGCTGGGTCAAAATCCTGGAACTCCCTCCCGGGCAGCACTGTGGGTGTATCCACACCACATGGACTGCAGCCATCGAGAAGGTGGCTCACCACCACCTTCTCAAGGGCAATTAGGGATGGGCAACAAATGCTGGCCTCATCAGTGATGCTAAAATCCTGCAAACAAGCATTAAACAATCGCCCAGCCCTCTTTGGCTGTGGGAATGGTGCCAAAGGACTGCCAGGATATAAATGTTACCCCAATGTTCACAAAAGCAGACAGGTATAAAGTCAGTAATCACAAGCCAGTCAGCCTGACATCAGTGGTGGGGAAACGTTTTAGGTACAATAAGCTGTGACAAAATTGTCACTTCAAAAAACATGGCTTAATAAATGACAGCTTGTGGGGACTTATTAAAGGCAAATTGTGTATGGCAAACTTGACTGAGTTCTTTGATGGAGTAAAAGACATGGTTGAAGACAGTAAAAAGGCTACAGTTGTATATATGGACTTTCAAATAGGATTTAATAAAGTACCAAATAATACATTTGTTAGCAAAGTTGAAGGATATGGGATTAAAGGGACAGTGACAGCATGGACATAACCAAGGGATATAAAGCAGCTGTGAGTAGTTTTTCTTTTTTTATTCACTCGTGGGATTTGGAAGCCACTGACTAGGCCAGCACTTTTATTGTCCATCCTTAATTATCCTTGTGAAGATGACAATGAGCTGCCTTCTTGAGCCACTGCAGCCCATGTGGTGTAGGTACACCCAAGAGTGCTATTTTGGAGGGAGTTCCAGGATTTTGACAGTGATGGAATGGCGATATATTTCCAGGTCAGGGTAGTGAGTGGCTTGGAGGGGAGTTTGCAGGTGGTATTGTTTCCGTGTATCTGCTGCCCTTGTCCCGCTACGTGGTGGGGGTCGTGGGTTTGGAAGGTGCTGTCAAAGAAGCCTTGGTGAATTTCTGTAAATGGTACACACGGTGAGTATATGTAAATAGTACACACGGTGAGTTTCTGTAAATGGTACACACGGTGAGTTTCTGTAAGTGGTACACACGGTGAGTTTCTGTAAATGGTACACACGGTGAGTTTCTGTAAATAGTACACACGGTGAGTTTCTGTAAATAGTACACACGGTGAGATTTTGTAAATGGTACACACAGTGAGTTTCTGTAAGTGGTACACACGGTGAGCTTCTGTAAATGGTACACATGGTGAGCTTATGTCAATGGTACACACGGTGAGCTTCTGTCAATGGTACACACGGTGAGTTTCTGTAAGTGGTGCACACGGTGAGCTTCTGTAAATGGTACACACGGTGAGCTTCTGTCAATGGTACACACGGTGAATTTCTATAAATGGTACACACGGTGAGTTTCTGTAAATGGTACGCTCGGTGAGTTTCTGTAAATGGTACACAAGGTGAGTTTATGTTAATGGTGCACACGGTGAGCCTCTGTCAGTGGTACACACGGTGAGCTTCTGTAAATGGTACACACGGTGAGTTTCTGTAAATGGTACACACGGTGAGTTTCTGTAAATAGTACACACGGTGAGTTTCTGTCAATGGTACTGTGGTAATACCAGGTATTGCGGTACCTGAGAGATGGATGACCATTGGCTAGACCCAGGAGTCTACCATTGGCTGATGTACATAGCTCCGCCCTGAGAGGCGGAGTATAAGAACCAATGCCCTCCCAGCAGCCTTCACTTTCTGTATCAAAGCTGCTGGGGAACAGTTCTAGCAGATTAAAGCCTATCAGTTATGACTCACCGTGTCTTGAGAGTAATTGATTGCGCATCAATTACGCACAGTGAATTTCTGTAAATGGTACACATGGTGAGTTTATGTTAATGGTACACACGGTGAGCTTCTGTCAGTGGTACACACGGTGAGCTTCTGTAAATGGTACACACGGTGAGTTTATGTTAATGGTGCACATGGTGAGCTTCTGTCAATGGTACACACGGTGAGTTTCTGTAAATAGTACACACGGTGAGTTTATGTTAATGGTGCACATGGTGAGCTTCTGTAAATGGTACACATGGTGAGTTTATGTTAATGGTACACACGGTGAGCTTCTGTAAATGGTACACACGGTGAGTTTCTGTAAATAGTACACACGGTGAGTTTATGTTAATGGTGCACATGGTGAGCTTCTGTCAATGGTACACACGGTGAGCTTCTGTAAATGGTACACACGGTGAGTTTCTGTAAATAGTACACACGGTGAGTTTATGTTAATGGTGCACATGGTGAGCTTCTGTCAATGGTACACACGGTGAGCTTCTGTAAATGGTACACACGGTGAGTTTCTGTAAATGGTACACTCGGTGAGTTTCTGTAAATAGTACACACGGTGAGTTTCTGAAAATAGTACACACGGTGAGATTTTGTAAATGGTACACACGGTGAGTTTCTATAAATAGTACACATGGTGAGACTTTGTAAATAGTACACACGGTGAGTTTCTGAAAATAGTACACACGGTGAGATTTTGTAAATGGTACACACGGTGAGTTTCTGTAAATAGTACACACGGTGAGTTTCTGTAAATAGTACACACGGTGAGACTTTGTAAATGGTACACACGGTGAGTTTCTGTAAATAGTACACACGGTGAGACTTTGTAAATGGTACACACGGTGAGTTTCTGTAAATAGTACACACGGTGAGTTTCTGTAAATAGTACACACGGTGAGACTTTGTAAATGGTACACACGGTGAGTTTCTGTAAATAGTACACACGGTGAGACTTTGTAAATGGTACACACGGTGAGTTTCTGTAAATAGTACACACGGTGAGATTTTGTAAATGGTGCACACGGTAAGTTTCTGTAAGTGGTACACGGTAAGTTTCTGTAAATAGTACACACGGTGAGTTTCTGTAAATGGTACACACGCTGAGTTTCTGTAAATGGTACACATGGTGAGTCTCTGTAAATAGTTACGGTAAGTTTCTGTAAATGGTACACACGGTGAGTTTCTGTAAATGGTACACACGGTAAGTTTCTGTAAATGGTACGCACGGTAAGTTTCTGTAAATGGTACACACGGTGAGTTTCTGTAAATAGTACACACGGTGAGTTTCTGTAAATAGTACACACGGTGAGATTTTGTAAATGGTGCACACGGTAAGTTTCTGTAAGTGGTACATGGTAAGTTTCTGTAAATAGTACACACGGTGAGTTTCTGTAAATGGTACACACGCTGAGTTTCTGTAAATGGTACACACGGTGAGTCTCTGTAAATAGTTACGGTAAGTTTCTGTAAATGGTACACACGGTGAGTTTCTGTAAATGGTACACACGGTAAGTTTCTGTAAATGGTACATACGGCTGCCACTGTTTGTCGATGGTGGAGGGAGTTGATGTTGGAGATGGTGCATGGAGTGCCAATCAGGAGGGCTGCTTTTTCCTGGACGGTGTTGAGCTTGTTGAGTGCTGTTGCAGTTGCACTCATCCAGGCAAGTGAAGGGTCCTGACTTGTACCTTGTAGGTGGTGGGCAGGCTTTGGGAGTCAAGAACAAAGAACAAAGAAATGTACAGCACTGGAACAGGCCCTTCGGCCCTCCAAGCCCGTGCCGACCATGCTGCCCGACTAAACTACAATCTTCTACACTTCCCGGGTCCGTATCCCTCTATTCCCATCCTATTCATGTATTTGTCAAGATGCCCCTTAAATGTCACTATCGTCCCTGCTTCCACCACCTCCTCCGGTAGCGAATTCCAGGCACCCACTACACTCTGTGTAAAAAACTTGCCTCGTACATCTACTCTAAACCTTGCCCCTCTCACCTTAAACCTATGCCCCCTAGTAATTGACCCCTCTACCCTGGGGAAAAGCCTCTGACTATCCACTCTGTCTATGCCCCTCATAATTTTGTATACCTCTATCAGGTCTCCCCTCAACCTCCTTCGTTCCAGTGAGAACAAACCGAGTTTATTCAACCGCTCCTCATAGCTAATGCCCTCCATACCAGGCAACATTCTGGTAAATCTCTTCTGCACCCTCTCTAAAGCCTCCACATCCTTCTGGTAGTGTGGCGACCAGAATTGAACACTATACTCCAAGTGTGGCCTAACTAAGGTTCTATACAGCTGCAACATGACTTGCCAATTCTTATACTCAATTCCCCGGCCAATGAAGGCAAGCATGCCGTATGCCTTCTTGACTACCTTCTCCACCTGTGTTGCCCCTTTCAATGACCTGTGTACCTGTACTCCTAGATCTCTTTGACTTTCAATACTCTTGAGGATTCTACCATTCACTGTATATTCCCTTCCTGCATTAGACCTTCCAAAATGCATTACCTCACATTTGTCCAGATTAAACTCCATCTGCCATCTCTCTGCCCAAGTCTCCAAACAATCTAAATCCTGCTGTATCCTCCGACAGTCCTCATCGCTATCCGCAATTCCACCAACCTTTGTGTCGTCTGCAAACTTACTAATCAGACCAGTTACATTTTCCTCCAAATCATTTATATATACTACAAAGAGCAAAGGTCCTAGCACTGATCCCTGTGGAACAACACTGGTCACAGCCCTCCAATGAGAAAAGCATCCTTCCATTGCTACTCTCTGCCTTCTATGGCCTAGCCAGTTCTGTATCCACCTTGCCAGCTCACCCCTGATCCCGTGTGACTTCACCTTTTGTACTAGTCTACCATGAGGGACCTTGTCAAAGGCCTTACTGAAGTCCATATAGACAACATCCACTGCCCTACCTGCATCAATCATCTTAGTGACCTCCTCGAAAAACTCTATCAAGTTAGTGAGACACGACCTCCCCTTCACAAAACCGTGCTGCCTCTCACTAATACGTCCATTTGCTTCCAAATGGGAGTAGATCCTGTCTCGAAGAATTCTCTCCAGTAGTTTCCCTACCACTGAAGTAAGGCTCACCGGCCTGTAGTTCCCGGGATTATCCTTGCTACCCTTCTTAAACAGAGGAACAACATTGGCTATTCTCCAGTCCTCCGGGACATCCCCTGAAGACAGCGAGGATCCAAAGATTTCTGTCAAGGCCTCAGCAATTTCCTCTCCAGCCTCCTTCAGTATTCTGGGGTAGATTCCATCAGGCCCTGGGGACTTATCTACCTTAATATTTTTTAAGACACCCAACACCTCGTCTTTTTGGATCTCAATGTGACCCAGGCTATCTACACACCCTTCTGCAGACTCAACATCTACCAATTTCTTCTCTTTGGTGAATACTGATGCAAAGTATTCATTTAGTACCTCGCCCATTTCCTCTGGCCCACACATAGATTCCCTTGCCTACCCTTCAGTGGGCCAACCCTTTCCCTGGCTACCCTCTTGCTTTTTATGTACGTGTAAAAAGCCTTGGGATTTTCCTTAACCCTATTTGCCAATGACTTTTCGTGACCCCTTCTAGCCCTCCTGACTCCTTGCTTAAGTTCCTTCCTACTTTCCTTATATTCCACGCAGGCTTCATCTGTTCCCAGCCTTTTAGCCCTGACAAATGCCTCCTTTTTCTTTTTGACGAGGCCTACAATATCTCTAGCCATCCATGGTTCCCGAAAATTGCCGTATTTATCCTTCTTCCTCACAGGAACATGCCGGTCCTGAATTCCTTTCAACTACCACTTGAAAGCCTCCCACATGTCAGATGTTGATTTGCCCTCAAACATCCGCCCCCAATCTATGTTCTTCAGTTCCCGCCTAATATTGTTATAATTAGCCTTCCCCCAATTTAGCACATTCATCCTAGGACCACTCTTATCCTTGTCCACCAGTACTTTAAAACTTACTGAATTGTGGTCACTGTTACCGAAATGCTCCCCTACTGAAACATCTACCACCTGGCCGGGCTCATTCCCCAATACCAGGTCCAGTACCGCCCCTTCCCTAGTTGGACTGTCTACATATTGTTTTAAGAAGCCCTCCTGGATGCTCTTTACAAACTCCGCCCCGTCTAAGCCCCTGGCACTAAGTGAGTCCCAGTCAATATTGGGGAAGTTGAAGTCTCCCATCACCACAACCCTGTTGTTTTTACTCTTTTCCAAAATCTGTCTACCTATCTGCTCCTCTATCTCCCGCTGGCTGTTGGGAGGCCTGTAGTAAACCCCCAACATTGTGACTGCACCCTTCTTATTCCTGATCTCTACCCATATAGCCTCACTGCCCTCTGAGGTGTCCTCTCGCAGTACAGCTGTGATGTTCTCCCGAACCAGTAGTGCAACTCCGCCTCCCCTTTTACATCCCCCTCTATCCCGCCTGAAACATCTAAATCCTGGAACGTTTAGCTGCCAATCCTACCCTTCCCTCAACCAGGTCTCTGTAATGGCAACAACATCATAGTTCCAAGTACTAATCCAAGCTCTAAGTTCATCTGCCTTACCCGTAATACTTCTTGCGTTAAAACATATGCACTTCAGGCCACCAGACCCGCTGTGTTCAGCAACTTCTCCCTGTCTGCTCTGCCTCAGAGCCACACTGTCCCTATTCCCTAGTTCTCCCTCAATGCTCTCACCTTCTGACCTATTGCTCCCGTGCCCACCCCCCTGCCATACTAGTTTAAACCCTCCCGTGTGACACTAGCAAACCTCGCGGCCAGGATATTTATGCCTCTCCGGTTTAGATGCAACCCGTCCTTCTTATACAGGTCACACCTGCCCCGAAAGAGCTCCCAGTGGTCCAGATAATGGAAACCCTCCCTCCTACACCAGCTGTTTAGCCACGTGTTTAGCTGCTCTATCTTCCTATTTCTAGTCTCACTGGCACGTGGCACAGGGAGTAATCCCGAGATTACAACCCTAGAGGTCCTGTCTTTTAACTTTCTGCCTTGCTCCCTGAACTCCTGCTGCAGGACCTCATGCCCCTTCCTGCCTATGTCGTTAGTACCAATATGTACAACGACCTCTGCCTGTTTGCCCTCGCCCTTCAGGATGCCCTCTACCCGTTCGGAGACATCCTGGACCCTGGCACCAGGGAGGCAACATACCATCCTGGAGTCTCTTTCACGTCCACAGAAGCGCCTATCTGTGCCCCTGACTATAGAGTCCCCTATTACTATTACTCTTCTGCGCTTTGACCCTCCCTTCTGAACATCAGAGCCAGCCGTGGTGCCACTGCTCTGGCTGCTGCTGTTTTCCCCTGGTAGGCTATCCCCCCCGACATTATCCAAAGGGGTATATCTGTTCGAGAGGGGGACAACCACAGGGGATTCCTGCACTGACTGCCTGCCCTTTCTGGTGGTCACCCATTTCACTGCCTGCACCTTGGGTGTCACCACATTTACATAACTGCGATCTATGACGCTTTCCGCCACCTGCATGCTCCTAAGTGCATCCAATTGCTGCTCCAACCGAACCATGCGGTCTGTGAGGAGCTCCAGTTGGGTGCACTTTCTGCAGATGAAGCCACCCGGGATGCTGGAAGCCTCCCGGACCTGCCACATCTCACAGTCGGAGCACAGCACCCCTCTAACTGACATTGCGTCAATTAATTAAAATTTAAATTAAAAAAATTTTTTTTTTTAATATATATATATTTTTTTTAATTTCAAAGTTACTGTTAACTATCTGTTTCCTAGCACTAGATTTCTAATAGAAATGCGAAAGCTAAATATAGTACTCCCCGATCTCCGATCAAGAGGTGAGTTAGTCGCTGAAGGATTCCAAGCCTCTGACCTGGTCTTTGAAGCCAAAGTACTTATATGGCTGGTCCAGTTCAGGATGTTGATAGTACGGGATTCAGTGATGGTCATGCTATTGAATGTCAAGGGGTGATGGTTAGATTCTCTCTTTTTTCAGATGTTATTTCCTGGCACTTGTATGGCGTGAATGTAACTTGCCATTGTTATCCCAACCCTGAATATTATCCATATCTTGTTGCATTTGGATAGGGACTGATTAAGTATCTCAAGAGTCACAAATGGTGCTGAACATTGTGCAATCATCAGCGAATATCCCCATTTCTGACTCTTTGAGGGAGGGTCATTAATGAAGCAGCTGAAGATGGTTGGGCCTAGACACAACTGTGAGAAACTTCTGCAGTGATGTCCTAGAAATGAGATCATTGATCTCTAACTACCACAACCATCTTCCTTTGTGCCAGATATGACTCCAACAAGCAGAAAGTTTCCCCGATTCACATTGACTCCAGTTTGGCTAGGGCTCATTGATGCCATACTCGGCCAAATGCAGCCTTGATGTCAAGGGCAATCACTCTCACCTCGCCTCTGGCAGTCAGCTCTTTTGTCCATGTTTGAACCGAGGCTGTAACAAGGGCAGGAGCTGAGTGACCGTGGCGGAACCCAAACTGAGCGTCAGTGAGCAGGTTATTACTGAGTAAAGTGCCAGTCAATAGTACTGTTGATGATCCCTTCTATCACTTTACTGATGATCGAGGATAGACTGATGTGACAGCAATTGACCATTTGAATTTGTCCTGATTTTTGTGTACAGGACATGCTGGTGCAATTTTGCACATTGTTGGGTAAATGCTAGTGTTGTAGCTGTACTGGAACTGCCAAGGGAGCAGCAAGTTCTGGAGCATAAATCTACAAGAATGTTCTCATGGTCTTTGCACATAAAGTGCCCTCAGTAGTTTCTAGGTATCATGTGAATCGAACTAGCTAAAGCCTAACATCTGAGATGCTGGGGGATTTCAGGAGGAGGCTGGGATGGATCATCTACTCAGCACTTCTGGCTGATGTTGATTACAAATGCTTCATTCAGCCTTGTCTTATATGCTGATGTGTTGGGCTCCCCCATCAGTGAGGATGGGGATATTTGTGGAGCCTATTCCTCCAGTGTGTTGTTTAATTGTGCGTCACAGGATGTAGCCAGACTGCAGAGGATAGATCTGATCCGTTGGTGGTGGGATTGCATGTCATTCGCATGCTGCTTACACTTTCTGGCATGCAATTGCTTCTGTGTTGTCACCACCATGTTGAAGCCTAATTTTTGAGTCTCCCTGGTGCTGCTCCTGGCATACCCTCCTGCACTCTTTATTTAAAAAAAAATTCATTCACAGTATATGGGGCGGGATTCTCCGACCCCCGCGATGGGCTGAGTGGCTGCCCGTTTTCGGCCTGTCCCGCCGGCTCAAATTACAACAGGTACTTACCGGGGGGACCTGGCTGTGCGGGCGGCTTCCGGGGTCCTCGGGGGGGGGGGGGGCACGGGGGGATCTGGCCCCAGGTGGGGTGCCCCCACGGTGGCCTGGCCGGCGATTGGTGCCCACAGTTCCGCAGCGGGCCTGTGCCATGGGGGCACTCTATTCATCCGCATCGGCCACTGTAACAGTCCGCGATGGCCAACGCGGAGATGAACCCCCCCCCCCCGCGCATGCACTGAGATGACGCCAGCACATGCTGGCGCTCCCGCGCATGCGCCAATTCGTACCGGCCGGCGGAGGCCCTCCGGCGCTGGTTGGCGTGGCGCCAAACCCCTTCCGCGCCAGCCAGCGCGGCGCAAACTACTCCGGCGTCGGCCTAGCCCCATGAGGTGCGAATGACTCCGCACCTTCGGGGCGGCCTGACGCCGGAGTGGTGCACGCCACTCCTTCGTGCTGGAGTTGCCCGCCCCGCCGGTTTTCACAGAATCCTGCCCATGGGCACTGCTGGCTGGGCCAACATTTATTGCCCATTTCTAATTGCCCTTCGTTGCAAAGGGCATTTAAGAGTCAACTTCATTGTATAAGTGTATCAGATTTCCCTCCTTAAAATAAATGGCCCCATCCTTAATTCCAGATTTTTCTTAAATTCATATTTTACCATCTGCTGGATTCAAAGCCGGTTCCCCAGATCTCCCTGGGTTGCTGGATTACGAGTGACAATCCAGCTGTGCCACCATCTCCCCGTGCATCAAGGAAAAGGACTGCTCCATTTCAAAGGTTAAATTCAAGCATGGCATGAAGCACATTAAGGTGTGTAAGGAAATTCTTGCAATGTAGATTCAAATATACCAATGTGAGGAGGTTGGAGCCATTCCATTCAAGATGCTTTTCTCATGTAAACCATGAGAACTTTCGCGAAAACTGGGCCTCGAGGGATCCCATAGCCTCAGGCTACCTGCTTCAAATCTGAAGAGGGCTAAGTTTACCTGGAAGGATAAAAAACATCTCAATGATTTGAGCAACAAGTGAAACTAGCCATTTCATGCTGATACTATCATTAACAGGATGCTGCCTTCAAGTAGAAAAGGTCTTCTGCCTACTTCACAAACGAGTAACATGGTTTATGAATTTCAGTGTCAGTGGAATGCCAGATGCGTAGGCCACAAGTGCCAATAACTGGTGGATTGTTTCAAGCAACACGTCCCCCACGGTAGGCTACTACAGAAAATACAGAGGCATGGGATTCAGGGTGATTTAGCAGTTTGGATCAGAAATTGGCTAGATGGAAGAAGACAAAAGGTGGTGGTTGATGGGAAATGTTCAGACTGGAGTCCAGTTACTAGTAGTGTACCACAAGGATCTGTTTTGGGGCCACTGCTGTTTGTCATTTTTATAAATGACCTGGAGGAGGGCATGGAAGGATGGATGAGTAAATTTGCAGATGAAACTAAAGTCGGTGGAGTTGTGGACAGTGCGGACGGATGTTACAAGTTACAGAGGGACATAGATAAGCTGCAGCGCTGGGCTGAGAGGTGGCAAATGGAGTTTAATGCATGAGAAAAGTATGAGGTGATTCATTTTGGAAGGAATAACAGGAAGACAGAGTACTGGGCTAATGGTAAGATTCTTGGCAGTGTGGATGAGCAGAGAGATCTCGGTGTCCATGTACATAGATCCCTGAAAGTTGCCACCCAGGTTGAGAGGGTTGTTAAGAAGGCGTACGGTGTGTTAGCTTTTATTGGTTGAGGGATTGAGTTTCGGAGCCATGGGGACATGTTGCAGCTGTACAAAACTCTGGTGCGGCCGCATTTGGAGTATTGCGTGCAATTCTGGTCGCTGCATTATAGGAAGGATGTGGAAGCATTGGAAAGGGTGCAGAGGAGATTTACCAGAATGTTGCCTGGTATGGAGGGGAGATCTTATGAGGAAAGGCTGAGGGACTTGAGGCTGTTTTCGTTAGAGAGAAGAAGGTTAAGAGGTGACTTAATTGAGGCATACAAGATAATCAGAGGATTGGATAGGGTGGACAGTGGGAGCCTTTTTCCTCAGATGGTGATGTCTAGCACGAGGGGACATAGCTTTAAATTGAGGGGAGATTGCTGTTCTCATTAATCTCATTGCTGTTCGTGGGAAGTTGCTGTGTGCAAATTGGTTGTCAGCAGTGATTAAAGCTCAGAGAGCCATTGATTGACTGTGCAGACCAGATCAAATGAAAAAGCTACATGATGCAAGTCCCCCTTCACAATCGGAAAACTGAAGCACAACTCGCGTGGTTTCGTTTGGAGATTATTAAATGTTGTGAACGGGCATCTTCAGAGGTTTATTGTAAACTCTGCTGGCGATAAAGGGCAAATATTCTAGATCGCTGCACTGATATCTTCTCTGAATAAGCGACAACGACCCAAAAAAAGTTAACTTTGACAATGATGAAGAGAAGCCGGACTTCCCTCCCAGAGAGTGGATAGCATTCCTGTGATGGGATTTACACAGTGTCAGCCTTGCTTATCATCTTTACAAGCCGTGATCTTTTCCTTGTTATTTCACTGACTGATCTCACATCAAACACTCCCAACGAGACACCTCAGCAAATCCCCTCCACATCCGCGGAGTAGAAATCAAAATGTTTGAACACGCTGCACGCAACACAATAAGCCGGCGCGAGAGGACGATTTCTGCATTTCCTTCTTTAATTCTAACGTGCCTCTGTGCGCTCCACTTCATCACGTTCCCCCTTGAGTTGGGACATTGTGTTTGTCCTGACTTTGGTGTATTTTGTGATTAGTTCTTCATTTTCTTTTCAACCCACTTGCTCAATACCTCTCTCCCAAACCCGACTACTTTCTCTTTGTAATTCATTCCAGGAAAAATACAAATTGACTTTGGATTTAATTGAGCAATTTTCAAGGCATGGGAAGTAGAAGGTCCCTTCAGATATTTGTATGACATGACATTATTCCAATAAATTACTTGCTGTATTAAGTTAACAACATCGTGACTGAAGGTTGGTTCAGTTTATCAATTAGTCCTGCAGAGCCCCTGATCAAGGATGTTTGCTCATACTGCTCTAAAAAAATTTAAATGTGACCAATCCCAGAGATTCCTCAAATAAATTGCCTGCTCTCACCTTTGTTTTTGAACATAGGGACTGCTGTTTATGAAATGAAGATCGCTTATTGTCACAAGTAGGCTTCAAATGAAGTTACTGTGAAAAGCCCCTAGTCGCCACCGGTGCCTGTTCAGGGAGGCTGGTACGGGAATTGAACCGTGCTGTTGGCCTGCCTTGGTCTGCTTTCAAAGCCAGCCATAGCACAGGGTTATTGCACCTCGGTTAGTCCCTAAGCGAAGGTCCAATGTGCACAGTGCAGCCCAACATTACGGTTGAAGAAATTATTAGAGAGGGTGCACTAAATCATGGCATGACAATATAGCTCGAGCTTTACAAGTCTGCAGTCAGCAGCAGGAAAGGAAGACTGAGGCAGTGTGGGGTGGGTGAGGGTGAGGGGAGCAGGCTGTTGGAGGGAGAGTTGAGGCCATTCTCTCCCTCAACATTGAACCCAGAAAATGACAATAATAATATTCTTTACTGTCACATATAGGCTTACATTAACACTGCAATGAAGTTACTGTGAAAATCCCCTCGTCGCCACATTCCAGCTCCTGTTCAGGAGGGAGAATTCAGAATGTCCAAATTACCTCACAGCACGTCTTTCGGGACTTATTGGAGGAAACCGGAGGAAACCCACGCAGACATTGGGTGAATGTGCAGACTCCGCACAGACAGTGACCCAAGCCGGGAATCAAACCTGGGAATCTGGAGCTGTGAAGCTACAGTGCGAACCACTGTGCTACCGTGCCGCCCATGCTATCCTATCAATCTTCATCCATTTTCGCTCAATGTTGGGAGATGTACAGTGACTGACAACATCTGCGTTGGCTGACTCTGCCCTCCCCACTCCAGGACATTACAGCCCTTCACAGCCATTCACCTTTTAACGTGAAGGATGTTTCTGTCTAATTGTCGCTATCAGATGTGGCCCAGCCATGAGCAGCCTTGGCTCTGAATAGTAAAGTTGTGGGTTCCAGTTTCACTCCTCACCTTGGGCTGGTCTTGCCAGAGCCGTGCTCGGGGCGTACTGCAAGTTTAAGGGGGCAGTCTGTAGAGTGAAGTAATAAAGTAAGGCCCTGTCCGCCATTTTAGGTGCTTGTGAAAGACCCACAAACACTCTTTTCAAGAAATACTGAGGAATTCAGACAAAAGAGTATTCCTCACAATCACTAAAACAGATTAACTAACCATAAGCAGAGGTGATGCGAGGAGAAATGTTTTTATCCAGCAAGGGATGAGGGGGGGTTAGGATTTAGAATCCACTGTCTGCTAAGACAATGGATACAGGTTCAAGAGTAGCTATCAAAAGGAATTGGATAAATATTTGAAGATGTTATGAGGGGTGTAGGAGTAACTGGATTACCACACAGTAAAACTAACACAATCTTGATGACTAAATGGTCTCCTTCCGTATTATTCCATGAGTAAGTGATTGCCTTATTGTTGTTCGTGGGAGCTTTCTGCTTACAACAGTGACTATACTTCATTTGCTGCAAGTTTAACATCTTGTAGGGCGCAGGAAACATCTCCGATCCATTATCCCTCACTTTATACCAATGCGGAGTGAGACAACATTCCACCTTTAAGGGACTCACGCAGTGGAACTATCGATTGCTACCATTCCGCTTTGCGTGCACCGCGGTTGTTTCAGAAATCCCAGTGCTGGGTTCTTCGCCACATTAACACTCCAAGGATTAAAGGAAGCTGTTGCTTCCTCAGTGCTGTTAGATGGTGTTTTCATCTGAGGCTATTAAAGCGAAGCGTGCAGAGCAGTTTTACCATCACCTACCCCACTGCATCCTCCCCCCCCCACACACACACCACCTTTGCCACACTGCATTATTTCAACAAAGGTTTGAACCGTCTTTCAAAATGAATTTAATAAAAAAGAGATGGCAATGACTATAAAATAAACGCTGATACTAGCTCTGAACTCTGATTTATTGGCCAATAAAAGGAGAACTTCACAAAGAACAGTTTAATACCTCATTGATGTAGGGATGGAGGAAATTGGACTGAGTGGTGTCAGCATTGGTAACTAACACATTGCAGGGGAATATGCTGGACCTTTGTGTTTTTACTTAGAATTGCAGAGAAGATGCAGCACGGAAACAGGACATTCAGCCCATCTGATCCCTGCTAGAGTTTATAATGTACACAAGCATAGAATCTATGATTCTATGAAGCCTCCTCCAACTCAGCATCATCTCACCTATCTGCCTTTTTTTTGGCTCTCTGGGAATCATTTCCAGATTTGAAAAACATCGGCCGGAATTCACTGGTCATCGGGATTCTCTTTTCCTGCTGGCAGTGCACCCCCGCTGGTTCCCCAGAAGTGTGGGGTGGCTTCAATGGGAAATCCTACGAACAAGCGACGGGAAGAGAAAATCCCGCCACCAGCGAATGGCGCGCCACCGAGAAACACGCGGCTGGGGGACCGGTGAATCCCACCCATCACTTCCTCAATGTCACGGAAAATGTGCATAAGTGTGGAGCATACTGGACACCCAAGTGCAGTGCAAAGTCACCTGAATTATACAAGGTCTCAAAAGGTTTAATACTGAGAACAGGTTGCATAAATACGTTTTGTACTCCGTTCAGGCTTAGAAGGTTGAGGGGTGTGAAGTGTTGGGTGCTCTGAGACACAGACGAACCAACACGGTTACGATTGGTACAACGCAGTTTTATTTCTTTTAACTATTTATATATCAAACTTGGTACTCAGCACATGGTGACTGTCTGAGTGTCTGGCTTGGAGGTACTTGCCCTGAGCCATCTCCTGTTGGACTGCCCAGGAAGTGTCGTGTTCCCTGTTTTGTACTGTGTATGCTCTTGTCTGTGATTGGCTGTCGTGTTGTGTGTGCTAATTGGTCCGTTGATCTGTCTATCATTATGTATGTGTGTATGTGCTGTGATGTTCACTTGAATATCATGACAGGGTGCTCTAACCAAAGTGTTTAAAATGAAAAAAAAAACATAATCCATGTTTTAAATCCAGGGGAGTTATTTTCCCTGGAGGGGGTAAAAGAAAATTAGAGTTAGACCATTCGGAGATGAATTGAAGAAGCATTTCTTGAACACAACAGATAGTGAGATCTGGAACTCACTCCCACAGGAAAGCTGTGGTCACTGAGAAACACTTGTGTGAGGTTTTGAGCAGGTAAACCTCAATGAGGAGGCCTTGATAGGGTAGATGCAGAGAATCCGCTTTCAGATAGGCCTAATAAATCCAATAGGGAGTCCAGGAGAAACATCCTCTCCCTGAGAATCATTAGATTGTGGAACCCTCTTCCACACATAATAGTTGACACGAGTAACATGGATGCATTTAAAAGAAAACTATTTAATCAAATGAGCAAGAAAAGAATAGTAAGGTCTGTTGCTGGTATTAGATGAGGAAGTGAGGGGGGGGGGAAGGCCTTTTCTGTAGAGTACAAACACTAGGATGGATCTATTGGGCTGAATGATCAGTTTCTATGGTGTAAATGTTTTGTAACTTGGTAATTAACTACACAGACACAAGCTTAAAATAGAGGAAGCCAAATATGAAATTGGCATTGAAAAATTCGGCACACAAAGAGGAATGAGGATTTTTTTATTTTATTAATCTCTGGAATGTGGATGTTGTTGGCTGGGCCCGGATTTATTGCCCATCCCTAGATGCCATTCAAAAGGTGATGGTGAGCTGCCTTCTTGAACCAGCAGCAGTTCCGAAGGTGTAGGTACATCCACAGTGCTGTTAGGGACTGAATTCCAGGATTTGGACCCAGCGACAGTGAAGGAACGGCGATATATTTCCAAGTCAGGGTGGTGGGTGGCTTGGGGGGGAACCGCCAGGTGGTGGGGTTATGCTGCACCTGCTGCCCTTGTTCTTCTAGATGGTAGTGGTCATGGGTTTGGAAGATGCTGTCCATGGAACCTTGGTGAGTTACTGCAGTGTATTTTGTAGATGGTACACACGGCTGCCACTGTTCGTCGGTGGTGGAGGGTTTGAATGTTTGTGGAAGGGGTAGCAATCACGCGGGCTGCTTTGTCCTGGGTGCTGTTGAGCTTGTTGAGTGTTGTAGGAACTGCACTCATCCAGGCAAGTGGAGAGTATTCCATTGCACTCCTGTTTGTGCCGTGTAGATGGTGGAGGGGCTTTGGGGGGTCAGGAGGTGAGTTACTCGCCGTAGGATACCTAGTCACTGACCTGCCCTGGTAGCCACAATATTAATGTGGTTAGTCCAGATCAGTTTCTGATCAATGGTAACCCCAGGATATTGATGGTGGTGGACTCAGCGATGGTAATGCCTTTGAATGTCAAGGGGCGATGGTTATATTCTCTCTTATTTGAGATGGTCATTGCATGGCACTTGTGTGGCGTGAATGTTACTTGCCATTTGTCAGCCCAACCCTGGATAGTGTCCAGGCCTTGCTACATTTGGTCAGGAACTACTTCAATATTTGAAGAGTTGTGCATGGTTCTGAACATTGTGCAGTCATCTGCGACCGTCACACTGACCTTATCACAGAATCACAGATTTACAGAAGGAGGCCAATCGGCCCATTGAGTCTGCACCAAACCACTAATAGACTCTCCTACTTAAGCCCGCGCCTCCACCCTGTCCCCGTAACCCAGTAACCCCTACCTAACCTTTTGGATACTAAGATGCAATTTAGCGTGGCCAATCCATCTTACCAGCATATCTTTGGACTTTGGGAGGAACCCGGGGCACCCGGAACAGACACAGGGAGGAAGTGCAAACTCCACACAGTCACCCGAGGCTGGAATTCAACCCGGGTCCCTGGAGCTGTGAGATAGCAGTGCTAACCA
This sequence comes from Scyliorhinus torazame, assembly GCF_047496885.1. NCBI lineage: Eukaryota > Metazoa > Chordata > Chondrichthyes > Carcharhiniformes > Scyliorhinidae > Scyliorhinus > Scyliorhinus torazame. The sequence continues at coordinate 335,670,649 of NC_092709.1, forward strand.
CTGTGCCACCGTGCTGCCCCAAGGAGGTCATTGATGAGCAGCTGAAGATGGTTGGGCCTAGGACACTACCTTGAGGAATTCCTGCAATGCCGTCCTGGTGCTGAAATTATTGACCCATTATTGATCATCTTCCTTTGTGCCAGGTATGACTTCAGCCAGCGGAGTGTTTTATTTCAATTCCAGTTTTACTAGAGCTCCTTGATGCCATACTCAGCCAAATGCTGCCTTGATGTCCAGGGCAGTCACTCTCACCTCACCTCTGGCATTTGTCCATGTTTGAACCAAGGCTTTAATGAGATCAGGAGCTGAGTGACCCTGTTGGAGTCCACACTGAGCATCCGTGAGCAAGTTATTGCTGAGTAAGTGCTGCTTGATAGCACTGCTAATGACCCCTTCCATCACTTTGCTGATGCTGGAGAGTAGAATGATGGACAGTGATTGGCCAGGTTGGATGTGTCCTACTTTTTGTGTACAGGACATACCTGGTCATTTTTCTACATTACCGGTTAGATGCCAGTGTTGTAGCTGTACTGGAACAGCTTGGCTAGGGGTGCAGCAAGTTCTGGAGCATGTCTTAAAAACTATTGCTGGAATATTGTCAGAGCCCAAATCTTTGGAGTATCCAGTGCTTTCACCATTTCGTGATATTATGTGGAGTGAATTAAATTGGCTGACGACTGACTTCTGTGATGCTGGGGACCTCCAGAGGAGACCGAGATGGATCATCCACTCGGCACTTCTGGCTGAAGATTGTTGCAAATGCCTCAGCCTCGTCTTTTGCACATATGTTCTGGGCTCCTCCATCATTGAGGTTGAGGATATTTGTGGAGCCTCCTCCTCCAGTGAGTTGTTTAATTGTCCACCACCATTCATGGTGGATATGGCAGGACTGCAGAGCTTAGATCTGATGCATTTGTTGTGGAATTGCTTTGCTCTATCACTTGCTGTTTATGCTGTTTGGCACACAAGTAGTCCTGTGTTGTAACTTAACCAGGTCAACACCTCATTTTTCGATATGCCTGGTGTTGCTCCTGGCATGCTCTCCTGCGCTCTTCATTGAACCAGGGTTTGATTGATTGATTGTCACATGTAACGAAGTGCAGTGAAAAGTATTTTTCTGCGGCCAAGGGAATGTACACAGTATGTACATAGTAGACAAAAAGAATAATCGACAGAGTACATTGACAGTGGCACATCAAGAAATAGAGATTGATTAGTGCGGAACAAGGCCAAAGAAAGCAAATACACGAGCAAGAGCAGTATAGGGCGTCGTGAATAGTGTTCTTACAGGGAACAGATCAGTCTAAAGGGTTGAGGAGTCTTGTAGCTGTGGGGAAGAAGCTGTTCCTATGTCTGGATATGCGGCTCCTCTGTATCTTCTGCCTGATGGAAAGATCTGGAAGAGGGAAAAGCCTGTGTGGAAGGTATCTGGCCATGTTGTCTGCCTTCCTGAGGCAGCGGGAGGTGTTGACAGAATCAATGTGGGGGTGGCAAGCTTGTGTGATGCGTTGGGCTGAGTTCACCACACTCTGCAGTTTCTTGCGATCTTGGGCCAAGCAGTTGCCATACCAGGCTGTGATGCAGCCGGATAGGATGCTCTCTATCGCACATATGTAGAAATTTGTGAGAGTCGATGTAGACATGCCAAATTTCTTTAGCTTTCGTAGGAAGTAGAGACATTGGGTTGGATTCTCCGTAGTCCTGCGCCGAAATCGCGTTTGGCGCGGGGGCGGAGAATCGCCGTTCCCGACTGGATCGCGACCGGTGCCGCTCCGGCAATTTGCTCGTCTGTCAATCACGACACGTGGCTGGGGGACCATTGGCAGTGGCCCTCCCAGCGATACTCCAATCCTGACTGGCCGATTTCCCGACGGTGTGGTTCTAACCACAAATGGCTGGTCAGGACTCTGTCCGCGGCTGCCCTGGTGGGGAGCGGGGGGATCCAGCACCAGGGGGGGTTTTATGGGCGGCCGGGGCAGCCATCGGGTCGGTCCAATGGAGAGGCGCGGGGCCGATCGGGGGGACCTTCTTTCTTGGTGACGGTCCGTGACCATGGCACTCGGCGCAACCTCTGGAGGTCGCCGCCATGCGCATGCGCGGACTCAGAAGTGCGGGGGCCCGTATCCGCAGCCAAAGCTGCGTGAAGCTTCCGGGGCCCCTGCTAGCACCCTGCAGGTAAGTGAATAGCTCTTTATTTTCTGCAGGAAACTGGGGAGTGAAACTCCAGCATTTTTAGTCGGCGAGGGGACACAGCCACATTTTTGAAGAATCCAGCCCATTGTTGGGCTTTCTTGACTGTTGCATCAACATGAGTGGACCAGGACAGACTGCTGGTGATGGTGACCCCCAGGAACTTAAAGCTATCGACCAGCTCTACTTCGGAGCCATTGATGTATACATGGGTGTGTGTCATGCTACGCTTCTTGAAGTCGATGAGAGTTCCTCGGTTCTCACATTGGACTTATCAACCATCTCAGAACTCACTGACTCAGAGCAAAAGCCAGTCATCCTTGATTCCAAGAGACTGCTTAAGGAGAAGAAGATGAGGCAATCAAAACAAGAGGCAACTGGTTGTTACCTCGAGGGAACAGTAGAATGTTACAATACGGGCAGAGACCACGTGGCCTACCATGGCTGTCCGGCTCTGTGAAAGAGCTGTCCAATTTATATCAAACACAATTTCTGTCCCATTGCAGCGGCTTACTGGAATGGCTGAGTGGGACTTCTTAGCCCTATCTATCTGATGATCCTTGTCAATGCATTTGCTGAATAATGCCTTTTATCAGCAAGGGATCACTGACATTAATGGTTCATGAATTCAATTGAATCAACTGGTATTCGATTTCCTTGTCGCCTGTACGACAAAAGCATTCAGGGGGTGTGGTGAGGTCAAAAGAATTGCATGAGCATTGCAGAGCCGAAATATTTTATGCACAGCCCCAGTGATCAGGCAATTTAAAATCTATTTAAAAAGAGGTGCTGGGCTCAGGGGTATCTGTTCCAGGGGTGGACTGTATCGTTGCCGGTACCAGGGACAGCACTGGTCGCTCCACCTTAACCTGGCCTGGAGACAGCAGCCAAACAGCGGAACTGAATTGAGAGTGGCCATCGTTACATGTGAAAAAGAAACATCCAGCTGTGATCTTAAAAGAAAACATTCCTTGAAGTGCAACTGTACATTGTTCACCCTCCAAGGGAATTAAGATGCAAGAAGGAAAATCATTTCAAGATTTTTCAGGTTTTTTTCTCTGTCCCTTCAGGAGTGATCGCTTTGATATCCTAAGCAATCTAGCTGCTTAAAGCCAGATTCCACAGCTGCAGCTCTGATTTATATCATGCCTTAGTCATTGTACAAGAGTGTTTCACAAGGACCATTATCAAACAAAATTCCCATGATCTGTTCAGGTCGATATGAGGGCAGGACTGGCTTGGCACATTGGAAGAATACACAAAATTACCCAATATTTACAAATCTTTCATGGAATGTGGGGCTCACTGGCAAGGCCAGAATTTATTGTCCGTCCCTATTTAGGCTGTCCATGAGGTGTAGGTAGCTGTTAGCGAGGAAGCTCCAGGATTTTGACCCAGTGACAATGAAGGAGCGGCGATATATTTCCAAGTCACGATTGTGAGTGGCTTGGAGGGGAACCTCCAGGTGGTGCTGTTCCCATGTATCTGCTGCTCTTGTCCTTAGAGGTTGTAGGTTTGGAAGGAGTGAGTTGTCCAGTGCAGATGGTACACACTGCTGCCATTGTGCATTGGTGGTGGAGGGAGTGAATGTTTGAGATGGCGGATGGGGTGTCGATCCAGCATGCTGCTTTGTCCAGATGGTGAATGGGCTTTGTGGAGCCAGGAGAACTCGCAACCTTTTTAAAATAATTCTTCAATAATAATACTCTTTATGATTGTCCGCCATTTATAATACTATTGAAATATATTGCAATATGTGCAAATACTATTTATTATTGTCACAAGTCGGCTTACATTAACGCTGCAATGAAGTTACTGTGAAAATCCCCACTTTGTCATTGTACAAAACTCTGGCACCTGCTCGGGTACACTGATGGAGAATTCAAGATGTCCAATTCACCTTACTGCATGTCTTTCGGGACTTGTGGGATGAAACCGGAGTATCTGGCAGACAAGGGGAGAACGTGCAGACTCCGCACAGATCGTGACCCAAGCCGGGAATCGAACCTGTGACCCTGGTGCTGTGAAGCAATAGTGCTAGCCACTGTGCTACCGTGCCGCCCATATGGGTGTTGCAGTTTAGGTGAGCATTTATTGCCCATCCCAAACTGCATTGCTCTGGTAGTCATCGTAACTCATTGATCTGTTCTGTCCCAGTTTATCGCTGAACTTGTTGCATGAGAGCAGAGTGGTTGCGAAGTGGAAATCACAAAGATACACCTTGTTCAGCTTTACCATAGGCTAGTTACTCCAAACAACAGTAATGGCAGTTGACCAATCATAGCAATCGGCCTCGATCGACTAGTCTACAATGTGACGCAAGATGAAGCTCTCCAGTGTGAAGAGATTTGAACAGTACGGTCCATGTAATGCAGTCACCGCACTCAAAGTGCCAATCACTCCTAACTGTTTCTTTAAAAAACTGATGTTTTCTGTAAAAAAAAAAAAAATCAATTTTTGTCCTATGTTTTGGAGATGATGGTTCCTTCGCAACTCATTTTCCATAATCCTTTTCCTTTACAGAGTAATTTTGTGGCCTGTATGACAGCTATTCTCAGCCAGATGGAGCACTCACATTACACGAACTACATCAATGCCTTTCAGACACGTCAGGACCTCATGGTAAGTGACTTCAAAACAAATCTGCTTCGTTTTTTTTCTTTTACATGTCGTTTTTTTTTTTTTTCTCCATCTCAATGCCCCAATGTCCACATAAAAGACCCTCATGTCACCTTGTGCCACTGTCTGTCCTCCTTATGGGGGCTCAGGTGGTGAATTCAGCAGTTTACCACCAGCAGTGAGTAGATGAGCTGAGGTAAACTCTTTTAAAACCCTACCAGCCGATGTCACTGGATAGAACCAGAGGGCGGAATGTTACAGCCCCTCCCACCAGCGGGATTTTCCAGGCCCGCCAGCATCAATGGGGTTCTCAACAACTCGCCACATTTTCAGGCTTCGCCCCCGCCATGACAGACAGACCTGTAAAATTCCACCCTTAAAAACCTACAGCACACAGAAAGGTCATTGGGCCTGTTGCGCCTTTGAAAGAGTGTTGCTAACTTTGCCTTAGTTCAATTGCTCTGTTTTATTACCTTTGCTCTTGAGTCGCCAGGTATCTTTATGATATTGCCACGTGGTTCAAGTCCGAGTACTAATCAATAATCCAATACACCGATCAGTAAGGTTTAAATCAAAGCACATTTATTATACACAGTAATCGCTACTCATGCACAAATTCTACGTCTAAGCTAATTCTACAACTAACAGGCCTATACTTAACTTGGAACTGGCCCACCAGGTCAGGGAAACAAATGGCCTTTCGTTCGGGTTCTGAGCCTGCGGGATTCAAAGTTGGTACAGATTGGTAGCTAGGAGTGCCTATCTCGTAGCGAGCGTTGAATTAAACTTACGATTCGATCTTCACTGCTCCGGTCATGGTCAATTTTGGTTCGTTGTTGCTGGGTGACCCGGGCAGGAAGGAGAGCTGAAGAGGAGCTGCTGAAGAGGTGAAGAGAGCAATTTGAACTTGGGGCTCAATTCTTATAGTCCCCAGGGGCTTCCCGCCTTTCGGGGCGGACCCTGTACCTGGTCCCAAGTGATTGGACTTTGTCCCAATCGTTTGGTTCGATTTTCTCCAATGCTGGAGCGGTTCCCTGATCGATGGGCGGCCTTGAGGTGGTCGTTCACCTCCTTTTGTGTAGGCTCCTGCTGGCGCCGAAGAGTCTGGTTTTGCTTTGTGTGTCTAAATGTTGCTTATTGTTCCCGGGGATTGCTCATTAGTATGCAGATGGCTGTTGTTTTGTTATGCTGATGGTTGCTGGTATCGATATTGTCTGGCCTTTCCAGAGGTAAATACACAGCCAACCTGCAGCTGCCGGTTTTTGTCTTTTTGGCTGACTTTCCCATCAGCCTTTGCCGTTCGCCATTTTTAATCGGGAGTTGGCCATTTTAAGTGGCTACAAGAGTAATCGCGGTTCGTCCCTGTGTTTCTTTGTAAATTTTCCATCCTCGATTAGCTGTCCAAATTCCTTTTGAAATTATTTGTGGAAACAGTTCCTGCCATCTTTTCAGGTAGAATCGGAAATATTTGTCCTAATCACCCCTTGAGAACTTTTGCCAATGACTTTGAATACCGCTATCAGATCTCAGGGCAGCACGGTGGCGCAGTGGTTAGCCCTGCTGCCTCACGGCGCCGAGGTCCCAGGTTCGATCCCGTCTCTGGGTTGTATCTTTCAACCCTTCACATTTACACAGCAACCATCCTCTGCTACCAATTGTTAGCCGTTTTATTTGCTGTGATATGAAAGAGTTTAAAGTTCTTGTTCCTTTTCACCAAATACCATTTATTTCACTTCCACAGCCTCTGCACAAAACTCTTAACAATACACCACCTGACAGAGGCCACCTGAAGCCCCTTTACATATCAATGTCAATTAATGGATACTTAACATAAATGAGACAACTAATTGCAATGTCTCTTAACCCATTACTTAACGTGGGTCACTGTCCGTGTGGAGTTTGCACATTCTCCCAGTGTCTGCATGGGTTTCGCCCCCACAACCCAAAGATGCGCAGGCTAGGTGGATTGAACACGCTAAATTGGCCCTTAATTGGAAAAAATTAATTGGGTACTCGAAATAAAAATAAAAAAAATCTCCTCTCAAACTGCTCATGAGCCCAAGAATATGGAGGCACTCTTTGGAGACATGGGGCAGGATTCTCCGACCCCCCGCCACTCCCCCGTCTTCTTCCCATAGCACATTCTACCTTTCCAGATGATAAGCAAACTCCCTCTTCAATACTTCCATTGAACCTGCCTCCGCCGCACTCTCAGGCAGCACGCTCCAGATGCTGACCACTCGGTGTGTTGAAAGTTTTCTCCTCTAATCTCGATTGCTCCTTTTTAAAGTACCTTAAATCTATGCCCACTTGTTCTTGATCAGGACACCATTGGGAAGAGTTTCTCCCCATCGGCTCTGCACTCCCTCGAATGTCTTCACAACCTTCTTAAAATATGGCACCCAGAAGTCGAGGCCGGACCGGTGTACTACGCAAGTTCAACATAGCCTTCTTGTGTCGGTACTCTGTGCCATTATTAATTAAGCCTAGAGTGCCGAATTCAAGGCTGCTCTCTCTATTTTTATATTCTCTGCATCGATTTTTAAACTATTTACAGGCATCTCCGAGTTCTTCCTCTTGCAAAATAAAGAGCCTGTCACAGGTTCCACGATTCGAAGTGCAGGGGCAGAAATTTGTATCCCTGTTTGGAGTGGAAACTTTGGTTGATGTACCTCCACCCTAATCTGGAATCACTGAAGCCAATATTAATGGCCCATCTACCTTTGAGATCAGCTAACCCAGCACTAATCTAGATAGCAAGCAACGGCTTTCACAATCACTGTGCTTCCCTGAAGGACTTTAGGTTATAGGTTTTATATGTTTTTCTTTGGTTAAGAGGCAGACAACACAAATCCTCTTATCCATCCAATACATTGATGCTTCCTTCTCTGTAAATGCTCACATTTGATTGCATCCTACATAATAAACCTACTTCACGGTACAGGTTTAATAGTTAATCTTCTTTTAACAGGCCGCTTTGCACTAGTAGCAGTCATAGACGATTTTCCCCAAAGAGGTTGTGGGCCAATGCCTGGCAGAGCAACCTCTGTTTAAACCTTTGTCCCAAATTCATTTCCCTGATGTCGAAGGCAGCTGATCTCGATCAGCAGAGCGTCTGGGACGACCACACATGCCTGGTTGTCCAGAGAATACCGCTGCTTTAACATCCCCAGACAGGCAGCCAATACCAACAGCTACTCATCCACCAGGGTAGATGTGCCAGTCAAGAAAGTACACCCCAGAGGCTTGAACATCTAACTCTGGCTCATCCTTTGCTGCAGTACTGAGGGAATGCTGCACTGTCACAGGTGCAGTCACTCATTCAGGTGAGGTGCGCAACCAAGGCCACATCCAGTCAGTGCAGCAGGAGGCCATTCGGCCCATTAGTTTGCACCGACCCGATGAAAGAACACCCTACCCAGGCCCAATCCCTCACCCTACCCCGTGGCCCCACCCACGGGCAATTTAGCATGGCCAGTCCACCTAACCTGCACACCTTTGGACTGTGGGAGGAAACTGGAGGACCCGAAGGAAACCCACACAGACATGGAAAGAATGTGCAAACTCCACACAGAAAGTCGCCCAAGGTTGGAATCGAACCTGGATCCCGGGAGCTGTGAGGTAGCAGTGATCACCATTGTGCCAATGTGCCACGCCATTAAGAGCGAGATGAGGGGGAATTTCATCGCTCAAAGTGTAGTGAATCTGTGGAATTCTTTACTGCAGAACGCGTGGAGGCTGGGTCATTATATTTAAGACAGATTTTAATCAGTAAGGGACTCGAGGGTTATGGGGATAAGGCGGGAAAGTGGGCTTGAGAATGATATCAGATCAGCCACAATTTCGTTGAATGGAGGAGCAGACTCGAAGGCTCGAGGGGCCTCCTTCTGCTCCTACATCTTATGGTCTATAAATTGGCCGCTAGGGGGCCCAATGAACCCACAGGTTTGGTGGGCCACTCATAGCTTCCTCGCCACTGGTAGAATACCCACGGGGTGGGTGGGTGAGGTGACGGGCACAGACCACTGGTCTGATGCTCAAATTTACCCAAGCTCCCCCGTCCCCCCCTTCACTTGCCACCCCTTGGTGGGTTTGTGCGGTTGAGGGAGGGGGCTGCTGGTGTGTTGGGGGCTAAAATGCAGCCAAAGTCCCTGGAATATATGTGAGGCAGTCCACATGAATAACACTTGCTTCTTAAATCAACTGCATTGAGAAATGAATCTATTGAAATCATTTACATAGGTCTTTCGTTTTGACTGTCTGTTCATATATTGAGCAAGAAATTGATGACTTTTTTTTGGCAAATTCCAATCATGCTGCACATATACTGAGACAATCCTGCTTTCCTTCAGCGGGTTCCTTTGTCCACCTCAAAACTTTTAATCGCTTCGAGTGACAAATTTAGACATTTCCTCAGCTTTTCCATTCTCTCAACTTTGTCATATTTCATTTTTCATCGTCTATAAATCTTCATAATTAGCCTCGAAACTGCAGACAAATTGGATTGCTATCTGAAAAGAAAGAAAATGCAAGGTTATGGGAATAAGGCTGGGGAGTGCGACTATGTAGAACGCTCTCTCTGTGAGTCAGTGCGGACCAGCTGGGCCGAAAGGCCTCATTCTGCACTTTAAAGATTCCGTGAATCTTCCTGGGAAATCGTGGGCGCGATTCGCCGCTCCCACGACTAAGTGCCCACGCCGTCGTGAACGCCGTCGAGGTCCACAACGGCGCGAAACGGCCCCGATCTCGACCGATTCAGGGCCCGAAAATGGGCTAGGATCGGGGCTGCGAGAAACTCGGGGGAGGGGTGCGTGTCGCGAAAGCAGCGTCGTCAGCGCGCGCTGGGCATTGGCGCCGCGTAAAAGGCGTAACTGGCGTCACCCGCGCATGCACGGGTTGGCCGGCGCCAGCCAGCGCCAACCCGCGCATGCGTGGTTGCCGTCCTCCCCGAGGCCGTCCCACAAGAAGATGTTGGATGGATCTTGCGGGGCACGGAGCAAAGGAGGTTTTCCTTCAGAGAGGCTGGCCCGCCGATCGGTGGGCACCGATCGCGGGCCAGACCCCTTTTGAGTCCTACCCCGGTGAAAGAACCCCCCTCGCCCCCTCCCCCCACAGGCCGCCCCCCAGCGTTCCCGTGCTGTTCCTGCCGGCAGCGACCAGGTGTGGAAGCCATCGTTTTGGGCAGGCCGCTCGGCCCATCTGGGCCGGAGAATAGCGGGTGCAGCGGAGAATCGCCATTTTGGGTGTCCCAGGCGATTCTCAGGCCTGCGCCGCGCAGAACTCGACGGGGCCATTCTCGCCGCTTGGGTGAATCACGGGAGGGCGTCGGACCGGCGTCGCGTGGAAAAATGGCGCGCCAGGGGATTCTCCCAACCGGCGCGGGAGCGGAGAATCGCGCCCCATAAGTCCATTCCCTGCTTGTAAAGGAATCTGAACATTATTTAGAAGAAGAAAAAAACAATCATTTTGGAATATGCACTAAAATAGGCACACTCCCCCCCTCCCTCCCTGCCCTCAGTCCCACCCCCCACCTGAAATACTAGACATAGACCGTGAAATAAAACTTGATCCACGGCTTCTAAAAGATGTCACAATTGAAAGTGTGACGAAAGAAGCATTCGCTCGGCGTTTGGCCATTGTAAAATGTAATTGTTTTGCTCCTGCTGGATAGGCCCAACAACTGCTTTTGAAGCATTACGGGGGAGATGACCACCTCCTGGGCGGCATGATGGCCTTGATGGTCCAAGACTCTCCTATCAGAGGAAACATCCTCTCAAAACCTACCCTGTCATGCATGTTAGCACTGCTGCCTCGCAGCACCAGGGACCTGGGTTCGATTCCAGCCATGGGTGACTGTGTTGAGTTTGCACATTCTCCCCGTGTCTGTGTGAATTTCCTCCGGGTGCTCCGGTTTCCTCCCACAGTCCAAGGATGTACAGATTAGGTGGAGTTTCAGCGAGAGGGCGGGTGGTCATTTGAAGGGTTGGTGCAGACTCGATGGGCCAAATGGCCTCCTTTTGCACTGTAGTGATTCTATGGCTCTATAAATTGCCCCTTTGCGTCCAAAGGTTAGGTCGGGTTACATGGATAGGTCGGGGGAGTGGGCCTAGGTGGGGTACTCTTTTGGAGGGCAGGTGAAGACTCGATTGGTCGAATGGCCTCTTTCTGCAATGTAGGGTTTCTATTATATGGTCATTGGACTGGTAATTTAGAGGTCCAAGCTAATGCTCTGGGTACATGAATTCAAATACAAATTCAATTAATAAAATATGATATATAAAGCAGTAATGACCACGACAACTATAATTCGCATTTGTTGAAAAGACAATCTGCCATCCTTACCTGATCTGCCCTGCATGTGGCTCCAGACACACAGCGATGTGGTTGATTCATAACTGCCCTCTCAAATGCCCTTGTGAGCCACTCAGTTCAAGGGTAATTAGGGCTGGGCAAAATATGCTGGCTTTCCAGTGACACCAGTGCTAGCAACCGGCTGCTGTTGTGTAAAGATTCAAGCGTTCTGCTCCTTTTCACAAATACCTTTATTTTCCTTCAACACAGCTCTGGACAAAACTCCATCACCACATCACATGTTCCCAAAGACCACCTGCAGCCACTTTACATATCAGTGTCAATTATTGGATACTTAACATCAATGAGACATTTCATTGGAATGACTCTTAACCCATTCCTTAACAACCAACATCCCATGAAAGGATATTAAAAGTTGTTCGCTGGAGCGGTTTCTGGGGTTACTGGGGATTGTTCTCCGAAGAGTAGAGTAGGGGCTGAACTTCCCGACCCTTCCTGCTGGCGGGATTTTCTGGTCGCAGTGATGGCGGCCATCCTCAGCGGGTTCACCAGCGGCACAGCCGGCGCACAATGCAAAACGCCTTTGACATCGGTGGGACCAGGTGATCGCACCATGGGTCAATGCGTCTGTCGCAGGAGGAGGAAAAAGTCCTTCCCTAGGCCTACAGTCCCTGGAGTTAAGAAAATGAAAGGTGATGTAACGGAAACATATTGAGCATATTCTCGGTCTCTTCTGGAGGTCGCCAGCATCACAGATGTCAGTCTTCAGCAAATACGATTCACTCCATGTGGTATCAAGAAGCGGCTGAAGGGACTGGATACTGCAAAGGCTATGGGCCCTGACAATATTCAGGCAATAGTACGAAGACCTGTGCTCCAGAACTTGCCGCATCCCCAGCCAAGCTGTTCCAGTACAGATACAACACTGGCATCTCCCCGTCATTGTGGAAATTTGCCCAGGTATGTCCTGTACACAAGAAACAGGACAAATGCAACCCAGCCAATTACCTTCGTATCAGTCCACTCTCCATCATCAGCAAAGTGATGGAAGGAGTCATCAACAGTGCTATCAAGCGGCACTTACTCAGCAATAACCTGCTCACGGATGCTCAGTTTAGGTTCCGCCAGGGTCACTCAGCTCCTGATCTCATTACAGCCTTGGTTAAACATGGACAAAAAAGCTGAATGCCAGAGGTGAGGTGAGAGTGACTTCCCTTAACAGCAAGGGCAAGGCAGCATTTGACCGAGTGTGGCATCAAGGAGCCCTAGTTAAACTGGAGTCAATGGGAATCAGGGGGGAAAATCTTCACTGGTCATACCGGGCACAAAGGAAGATGGTTGTGGTGGTTGAAGGTCAATTATCTCAGCTCCAGGACATCACTGCAGCAGTTCCTCAGGTTAGTGGCCTAGGTCCAACCATCTTCAGCTGCTTCATCAATTACCTCATCCCATCATAAGGTCAAATGTGGGGATGTTTGTGGATGACTGCACAATGTTCAGCACCATTCACAACTCCTCAGATAATGAAGCAGTCCATGTTCAATTGCAGCAAGCCTCGGCAATATCCAGGCTTGGGCTGACAAGTGGAAAGTTACATTTGCTCCACACAAGTGCCAGACAATGACCATTTCATACAAGAGAGGAATTAATAACCATCCCTTGACATTCATTGGCAATACCATCGCTAATTCCCCCACAATCAATGTCTGGGGGATTACCATTGATCAGAAAACGGAGCTGCACTAACCATATTAATACTGTGGCTACCAGTGCAAGTCAAAGGCTAGGAATCCTATGGTGAGTAACTCATCTCCTGACCCCCCCAAAGCCTGTCCACCATCTACAAGACAAAATCAGAGTGTAATGGAATACTCTCCACTTGCCTGGATGAGTGCAGCTCCAACAACACTCAAGAAGCTCGACACCATCCAGGACAAAGCAGCCCTCTTGATTGCTCCCCCTTTCACAAATATTCAAACCCTCCACCTTTGACGAACAATGGCTGCCATGTGTACCATCTACAACAGTGTTTTTCAAACTTTTTTTTCGGGGACCCATTTTTCCCAACCGTCCATGTTCGGGACCCAACCTTCGGGACCCAACCTGGCTGACCTTCGTGGCCCACGCCGGCCGACCTTTGCGACCCATGCCAGCCGACCTTCGCGGCCTACGCCGGCCGACCTGCGCGACCCACCATTTTCTCTTAACTTGTTTGCTGCTGACAAAAATGGAGGAAATGGTTTGGGGTCCCTTTGGCCCTCGTACACGCTCCTCCAATGGAATCTGTTGGATGAAGGTGAAGCCTTCCGGTGTCGGAAAGTATGGAGTCTCCATCTGCCCAAAGTTCTGCATTTTTTTCCTGTAAAAGCTTATCAAATAAAAAAACCCCGAACTTGTAAAAAAAAATGTTTTTAATGAATAAACTAAATGAAAAAAATAAAAATAAAATGAATAAAACAAAATGAATAAAACCCCACCCGAACTTGTACAAAAATAGCTGCGACCGTTTAAAAAAAAAAGCAGCCGCACTGTGCATGCATGCCCGATCACCGACACGCATGCGCATTGTTTTGCGCATGCGCACCGATGATCTGGCATGCATGCGCACTGCGGCTGCATTTCGTTTACATGTTTGCGGCCATTTTGAAGGATGCTTGCAGCCGGTGTTATTAAAAGCTGGCTGCTGCGGCTGTTGCGCACAGATTTGCGCGATCGGGAGGGCCGCGACGGACGGCTCCACGACCTACCCGCCACCCGCCCGCGACCCACCCCAGGCCGCGCCCCACAGTTTGACAATGCCTGCTCTACAAGATGCACTGCAGTAACTCACCACGGTTCCTTAGAGAGCATGGTCCAAACCCCAGACCACTACCATCTAGAAGGGCAAGAGCGGCAGATACATGGGAACCCCACCACCTGGTGGGTCAGATCTCAAATAACGGCGAGTCCAAATACAGGAGGGAGATAGAGAACCTAGTGGAGTGGTGCAATGACAACAATCTCTCCCTCAATGCCAGCAAAACTAAAGAGCTGGTCATTGACTTCAGGAAGCAAAGTACTGTACACATCCCTGAAGTTATTAGTTTAAGTGGTTAGCACTGTGACTTCACAGCGCCTGGGTCCCAGGCTTTATTCTCCGCTGGATCACTGTCTGTGCGGAGTCTGCACGTTCTCCCCGTGTCTGCGTGGGTTTCCTCCGGGTGCTCCGGTTTCCTCCTCAGTCCAACGACGTGGAGGTTAGGTGGATTGGCCATGCTAAATTGTCCAAAAAGGTTAGGAGGGGTTATTGGGTTACGGGGATAGGGGGGAAGTGAGGGCTTAAATAGGTTGGTGCAAACTCGATGGGCCGAATGGCGTCCTTCTGCACTGTATGTTCTAAGTCTTGTTTGGTGACGTCTCTAAGGACTGCCGACGGTTCCTTCTTCACCGAGTCGTGGTTCAGTGGGTGACACTCTTGCCTCTCAGTCAGACAGTCACAGGTTCAAATCCCAGTCGAAAATCTTGAGTACATAATCTCGACTGATTTCTCACTGCAGCACCGAGGAAGTGCGAGAGCCTTGGATGTGCTGTCTCTCGAGGAAGACCCCGGTTTCCCTCTCCAATCCCACGGTGTCATTTTGAAGAAGTTAGGGAGAGCTCCCTCTGCTGTTCTCTGATGTATTTGCCTGGGGACCAACATCACTGAAACAGGTTATCCAGCCGTGATCACATCGCTTTGCGGAACCTTGCTGTGTACATATTGGCTGCCATGTCTCTGCCGCTAGACCAGTGATTATGCTTCAAAAAACAATTCAATTGGCTGTAATGCACTGAGGCTCGGAAAGATGGAATATTGATCCAGGTTCTTTCTTTCTTCCTTGATTCCAAAGGATCAAACCAGGATCAATTTTCAGATTTGGTAGCTCTTGTTGGAGCCTGTAGGCTATTCAGAGAAGAATCATCTGGGTTTATGTTTCGTGTGAAACCTCCAATCTGAAAGCACAGTTCCAAGCAATAATCCATTGCTGAGGAAACCCCCCATCTCTCTCTCCATTTCTTTAAAACGTTCCTCAAAACCTCGGGGCTGGAGAATTGCCAGGTCCGTGGCCGCGCGTGAGCATAGCGGCGGCCTGCAGCGGCCTTGCGGTGCTACATGGCGGAGGCCATTTGCGGACCCGGCCCGCGAAATAGTGCTCCCCCTTTGGCCGGCTCGCACGCCCCAGAACCCCCCCCCCACACACACACAGTGCCGCCGGCCACTGATAATCTCCCCCTGCCCACGGATCGGCCCTCCCCCGACTGTGGTGGTGCTGGACTGAGTTCTCAGCTGCCAAGCCGAGTTCCTGGCGGATGAGACCACAATGCGACCCACGCCGTCGGGAACTTGGCTGGTCGGGGGCGGAGCATCGTGGGGCGGGCCTCAGGCAATGTCCTGAGGCCGTTGATACATGGTGCGGCGTACTATCTGAGTACACGCTTTGGAGGGGACGGAGCATCGCAAAAGCGGCGCCGCCCCAATTTAGTTGGGAACTCTGATTCTCCGGCGACCGCCGAAGGTGATTTTGGTGTCGGCGACCGGAGAATCCAGCTCCAGGTCTTTGCCCAACTGTTGGAAAATCGGTCTAACATCTTTATACATAGTTCATGACAAAACGTTGCTTGATAATGGTCCTGATAAAGCCCTTTGGGACATTCAACTGTATTAAATGCGTTATATTGAATGCTGTTGTATTTTTGAAAACGAGACTGCTAACATTCAGTGTCAGTTCATGGGATATTCGTCCATTCTCTGGACTATCATTGAAAAGGACGAGCAAGAGTCTGTCAAGACCTGTGGCTTGCAAATGGCACAATGCAACACTGGGTAACTGACACCTGTAGTTGTACATAAAATTCTATTCCTGACGGGTTGCTACAACCAGTTCTGAGCAGGTTTTCCACATACAAGTTGAAGGCCACCTTCACCTTTGCAAAGACTATACATCACTTACCTATTGATAATAACACCATGTCCATATGCTCGTTCGACATTTTTAACCTGCTCACCAATGAACCACTCAAGGAACCATAGACATTTGCACTGTGTCACTATATCACGGCAATCTAGACGTACCACCAATATCGGAATCTATGATCATTAAATATATAAATTCAGCAACTCTTGAAAGTTGAGTTTAGTTTTAAAGACATCTGAATAGATGGTGTTGCAATGGAATCTCCTCCAGGCCCAGTTCTCACAAACATCATTGTCAGTTTCTATGAGAAATAGAAGTCCAAAGATATGCAGATTAGATAGATTGGCCATGCGAGGGCAGCACGGTGGCGCAGTGGTTAGCATTGCTGCCTCACGGCGCCGAGGTCCCAGGTTCGATCCCACCTCTGGGTCACTGTCCATGTGTAGTTTGCACATTCTCCCCATGTTTGCGTGGGTTTTACCCACAATCTAAAGATGTGAATTGGCCACGCTAAATTGCCCCCTAATTGGAAAAAATTAATTGGGCACGCTAAATTAAAAAAAAAAGATTGGCCATGCAAAATTGTCCCTTAGTGTCCATGAATGATGCAGGTTAGGTGGGGTTATGGGGTTACAGGGATAGGGTGGGGGAGTGGGCGTAGGTGGAGTGCTCTTTCGGAGTAACGGTGCACTCTCGATGGGCCGAATGGCCTCTTTCTGCACTGTCGGGATTCAATGCTTCAATGGTATGCACCTTTGAAGGATGCACCGAAGCTCCCACTCCTTACACATTTCTGATATGTAGATGATAACAGTTCACTTTTGAAATGGAGCACTCAACCGACTGCAGCAAGCCAACCTTCACTAGCCAATAACATACAGGGATTCCTACAGCTCCACGCACTATGAGATTGGGTTTATCAGTAATCTCATTTGCTCACCATGCAAGCTTGATGCTGAACTAAAGCACATCAAAGCCATCCTGTGAGATGATGGCTGCCCTGATCAGAGCATTGCTCCATGTATATCATGCAAACTCATGATTGGGTGTAATGTCGCTGCACTTTCTGCCCGTGGAAGTGCCCAGTCAACCCTGGATTACGCTAGAAGGGGAAGGTGTCTCATAAATTTGAGCAACAGGTCAAGCTTGCCTTTACAAAACCCCTACAGTGCAGAACGAGGACATTCGGCCCATCAATTCTGTACCCAACCTCTGAAAGAGCACCCTACCCAGGCCCACTCTCCCGTCCCATTTACGTAACCCCACCCAACCTGCACATCCCTGGGGACTAAGGGGCAATTTAGCATGGCCAATCCACCTAACCTGCACATCTTTGGACTTTGGGAGGAAACCGGAGCACCCGGAGGAAACGCACGCAGACACGGGGAGAAAATGCAAACTCCACACAGAAAGTCACCCGAGGCTAGAATTGGACCCAGGTCCCTGGTGCTGTGAGGCAGCAATGCTAACCATTGTGCAGCAGCAACACGAATGGTATATTGGGGGGTCGGTTAGCTCAGTTGGCGGGACGGCTGGTCCGTGATGTGGAGCGATGCAATTCGGGAACAATTCACATACAGACTGAGGTTACCCACGATGACGCTGCCTTCTCAACCTTTCCTCTTGCTTGAGGTGTGGTGACCCTCAGGTTAAATCACCACCAGCCAGCTCTCTCTGTCAAAAGGGGAGAGCAGCCTATGGTCCGCGGGGACCAGGCTGACTTTCATTTGGAACTCCAGGAACAGAATGTTACCCTCAAGTCAAGAAGATTTTCTGTCTATCACATAAATAAGAAATGTGGGATATGAATTTCAGCGATGCCAGGTATATAGGCCTTCCATCCTTATTTAGTGGCTCGTATCAAACAGCACAAACCTTCAGCTGTTCACAACAGGCAAAGTACTGACTGTACCCAACCTGCTTGTGCTTGCAAAATTCCAAACAGTGTTCTACATTAGATGTGATTCTGCAATTGGGCAGCACCCGCTAAACAACCCGAACTGTGCTAAGAATTACACTGAAAACCAATTTGAGGTTGTCAGTCGAGCTCATAGCCTGGCTCAATTAATGACGTTTAAGGAGCATTTTGGCAAATACATGAATAGGATGGGAATAGAGGGATATGGAACCCAGAAGTGTAAAAGATTTTAGTTTAGACGGGTAGCATGGTCGGCGCAGGCTTGGAGGGCCAAAGGGCCTGTTCCTGGTCTGTACTTTTCTTTGTTCTTTGTTCAATTCGGTATGCTAGAAGCCACACGTAACCACATACAGGGCCCTGGCCTGTGCAGACAAAAGGAACATGTCCACACCATGCATCTTTTTCAAATAAACAAGATCCCTGGTTCATTCCCCAGAGCAATGACTTAACTAATCAGAGTTGACATTCCCGGTTTGAATTTGAACAAAGCCGGATTATCCCTGACAACAAGTCCACCAATCAGGATCCACTTGCCAACCAAACAGCGCTCTCTCCTCATGCAGTGTAAATTGCTGTTCCCCCATTACTGTTGGTAATTTCTCACGAGCTATCCTGACGAGTGCAAGACAAAAAACTTTGATGTCCTGTCGCTTTTTTCAGAAATGCTCAAGTTCTATACCATTCAAAACAAACAAAGTTTACAAAGGTTTCTTTTTGTCAAGAGCTTTTTAAAAAATGCTGTGAAGGGGCTGTCATTTCTATTTTAGGATGCAACAGGAGAATAGGTGTTTTTCTAAGGTTGTAACAACTTGCTAACAAAATTGAGGAACATGCCGTTTTATAATGTGTGATTACTAGAAATGTAATTTTCTTAATGAGACATTAATTACAAATTCCTAATAAGATTTGTTTGAGTTGCGACAGCAAGGCACAGATTTACAAGGGCATTTATTGTACTTCATATGGTATGTATAGATGGTATGGATGAGACATTGAGCTCCAAGGTTATTAAATGGTTTGGATAGCATAAAAACAAACAAAATCAAAGCTAAAATCATTCAAGGTCACGAAGTGGATCTGAAGATTGCATTCATTGACCAGTTTAGTCGGAGGGTGACATTTAGTGTGCATTTAATAGGCAAACTTGAAAATGAATGGGGTCTTTTGTTTAAGGAGAATCCAGTTCTGGTTCAGTTGGCAAATTTAGTGTGGAAGTGAACTATGCAGTCCAGGAATGTCCAAGGCTGGAGAATTGCTAATAATATGATATAATAATCTTTATAAACTTACATTAACACTAAATTGAAGTTACTGTGAAAATCCCCTAGTAGCCACACTCCAGCGACTGTTTGGGTACACTGAGGGGGAATTCAGAATGTCCAATTCACCTAACAAGCACGTCTTTCGGGACTTGTGGGAGGAAACCGGAGCACCCGGAGGAAACCCACGCAGACACAGAGAGAACGTGCAGACTGTGACCCAAGCCGGGAATCGAAGCTGGGGCCCTGGCGCTGTGAAGCAACAGTGATAACCACTGTGCTACCATGCCGCCCATATGTGCTGCGTTAGCTGATCTCAGCCAGGATGGCAGTGGTGTTAAAAGGGATTACAGTGTTCCACGGGTGGAGAACCCAGCCTTCTTCTAAATACTGTCCAGCAATGCTATCCTGGACAATGAAACAACTATGGAATTGGAAGCTTCAGACATATCCCCATCCTCAATGATTAGGGAGCCCAGCACATCAGTACAAACAACAAGGCTAAAGCAATTGTAGCCTCTTTCAGCCAGAAGGGTCGCGCGGCTGATATGTCTGGGCCTCCTCCTGAGGTCCTCAGCTCCACAGATGCCAATCATCACCTAATTTGACTCAAGTTATTTTCAACAATACATTTAATTAAAAATCAACATAACTGTCTCTTGATCTTATCTTAATCTTAAAAGATTTATCTTAAAAGAATATATTAATTTTGAGGAATTTGTTTTTGAGCAACACAGGATGTAGATGATATTACTGGAGTTAGCTAAGGTGTTCACTATGCCTCTGTTAGGACGCTCTTCTCTGTGATTTTATTTTATTTGATTTATTGTCACATGTACCGAAGTAAAGTGAAAAGTATTTTTTTCTGCGGCCAAGGGAACGTACACAGTACGTACATAGTGGACAAAAAAGAATAATCGGCAGAGTGCATTAACAAATGGTACATCAACAAACAGTGATTGGTTACAGTACGGAACAAGGGGCCAAACAAAGCAAATACATGAGCAAGAGCAGCATAGGGCGTCGCGAATAGTGTTTTACAGGGAACAGATCAGTCCGAGGGAGAGTCGTTGAGGAGTCGTGTAGCTGTGGGGAAGAAGCTGTTCCTATGTCTGCATGTGCGTCTTCAGACTTCTGCACCTTCTGCCTGATGGAAGGATCTGGAAGAAGGCAATGCCTGGTTGGGGGAGGTCTCTGATAATACTGTCTGCCTTCCTGAGGCAGCAGGAGATGTAGACAGAATCGACGTGAGAGTGGTAAGCTTGTGTGATGCGTTGGACTGAGCTCACCACACTCTGCAGTTCCTTGCGATCTTGGACCGAGCAGTTGCCATACCAGGCTGTGATGCAGCCGGATAGGATGCTCTCTATGGCACATCTGTAGAAGTTTGTGAGAGTCGATGCAGACATGCCGAATTTCTTCAGCTTCTGTAGAAAGTAGAGACGTTGTTGGGCTTTCCTGACAGTTGCAACAACGTGGGTGGACCAGGATAGACTATTGGTGATGATGATTAACTGTTGTGAATTCAAGCCCCCCTCCAGAGTCATGATTTACGTACATAAAAAGCAAGAGGGTAGCCAGGGAAAGGTTTGGCCCACTGAGGGACAGGTGAGGGAATCTATGTGTGGAGCCAGAGGAAATGGGCGAGGTAATGAATGAATACTTTGCATCAGTATTCACCAAAGAGAAGGAATTGGTAGATGTTGAGTCTGGAGAAGGGTGTGTAGATAGCCTGGGTCACATTGAGATCCAAAAAGACGAGGTGTTGGGCGTCTTGAAAAGTATTAAGGTAGATAAGTTCCCAGGGTCTGATGGGGTCTACTCCAGAATACTGAAGGAGGCTAGAAAGGAAATTGCTGAGGCCTTGACAGAAATCTTTGGATCCTCACTGTCTTCAGGTGATGTCCCAAAGGACTGGAGAGTAGCCAATGTTGTTCCTTTATTTAAAAAGGGTAGCAAGGATAATCCAGGGAACTACAGGCCAGTGAGCCTTACTTCAGTGGTAGGGAAATTACTGGAGAGAATTCTTCGAGACAGGATCTACTCCCATTTGGAAGCAAATGGACGTATTAGCGAGAGGCAGCATGGTTTTGTGAAGGGGAGGTCGTGTCTCACTAACTTGATAGAGTTTTTCGAAGAGGTCACAAAGATGATTGATGCAGGTAGGGCAGTGGATGTTGTCTATATGGACTACAGTAAGGCCTTTGACAAGGTTCCTCATGGCAGACTGGTACAAAAGGTGAAGTCACACAGGATCAGGGGTGAGCTGGCAAGATGGATACAGAACTGGCTAGGTCATAGAAGGCAGAGAGTAGCAATGAAAGGGTGCTTTTCTGATTGGAGGGCTGTGACTAGTGGTGTTCCGCAGGGATCAGTGCTGGGACCTTTGCTGTTCATAGTATATATAAACGATTTGGAGGAAAATGTAACTGGTCTGATTAGTCAGTTTACGGACCACAAAGGTTGGTGGAATTGCGGATAGCGATGAGGACTGTCAGAGGATACAGCAGGATTTAGATCATTTGGAGACTTGGGAGGAGAGATGGCAGGTGGAGTTTAATCCAGACAAATGTGAGGTAATGCATTTTGGAAGGTCTAATGCAGTTAGGGAAAATACAGTGAATGGTCGAACCCTAAAGAGTATTGACAGTCAGAGAGATTTGGTGTATAGGTCCACAGGTCACTGAAAGGGGCAATACAGGTGGAGAAGGTAGTCAAGAGTATAAAAATTGGCAAGTCATGTTGCAGCTGTATAGAACCTTAATTAGGCCACACTTGGGAGTATAGTGTTCAATTCTGGTTGCAACACTACCAGAAGGATGTGGATGCTTTGGAGAAGGTGCAGAAGAAATTTACCAGGATGTTGCCTGGTATGGAGGGCATTAGTTATGAGGAGAGGTTGAATAAACTCGGTTTGTTCTCACTAGAACGACGGTGGTTGAGGGGCGACCTGATAGAGGTGTACAAAATTATGGGGGGCATAGACAGAGTGGATAGTCAGAGGCTTTTTCCCAGGGCAGAGGGGTCAATTACTAGGGGGCATAGGTTTAAGGTGCAAGGGGCAAGGTTTAGAGGAGATGTACGAGGCAAGTTTTTTACACAGAGGGTAGTGGGTGCCTGGAACTCGCTACCGGAGGAGGTGGTGGAAGCAGGGACGATAGTGACGTTTAAGGGGCATATTGACAAATACATGAACAGGATGGGAATAGAAGGATGCGGACCCTGGAAGTGAAGAAGATTTTAGTTTAGATGGGCAGCACAGTTGGCACAGGCATGGAGGGCCGAAGGGCCTGTTCCTGTGCTGTACTTTTCTTTGTTCTTTGATTACATAATCTAGACTGCACATCCAATGCTGTGCTGAGTGAATGCTGCAATATCAACGGTGCTGTCTTTTGGTTGAGACGTTAAGATTGAGATCCTGATTTTAAGATCGCACGGCACATTTTAAAGAAGAACAGGGAGACCCTGATGCCCCGGTCAGGTTTTATCCCTCAACCACCATCACAGAAACAAAAGATCTGGGGCGCCATCTAACCAAAACCAAACAGAGTCCATTCTGGGCGGGATTAGCGGGGTCGTTCCCAGTTCTTCCAGCGTCGGTCATGACCCCGCTATCTAACGGTACTCTTATTCCGTCCGTCAGCGGAGAACACCCTCCAAGGCTGCACTCAGTCGCATTTGCTGCTCTGAGGAGTTCCGCTGCCCAGTGCAGGAGGAGATCGGTGTGCCATTTTTAAATGGCGACCCGACCTCCCGACCCCCTCACACCCCCCCAAACGATGTGACCCCCCCAAAGCCCCAACCTTTTGGGAGGTCCTCGGGTCCACCATGCCTGCCCCATCTCATACGAGCAGTGCTACCCCTGAGCCCAATCCGTAGTGTGGGCGAAATGTCACCTTGGCACCTTGGTACTGCCAGACTGGCACCTTGGCAGTGCCCTGTCAGCTTGGCAGTGCCACCTTTGCACCCTGGTAGTGGCACCTTTGCATCCTGGCAGTGCCAGTCTGGCAGTTCCAAGATACCCAGGTGGCATCAGCAGTGTCGGGATGCCACCTTGCGCAGATACCAACCATTCGGAGACCTCTAATTGCCTGGGAGTTGCCCCCCTCCCCCCCAGTGCCGTTCCGCCTTGTCTCCATTTGTGGGAGCCAGTGCTAAACGGCACCTGGCTGGAGTCTCCTTGGCGAGGCCGGTATATCCCAGTCGCTGGTTCAATATGGCATCAGCAGAGTTACGTTAGCTTTTAAGGTCACTTAACCCTGCAAGTCTGTGTCCCGCCAATTGTGGGTGGTATCTAGATTGCGACATCTCGTTCGATCTTGCGAGGCGCAACGACGGTCAGGAATCCTGGAAGTGGCCTCTCGCGGTATCTACCGGCCACATCCCGCCCTGATTCCAGCAGGACGCGGCTGGAAAATCGCGTCCCTGGTTATTATCCTATTGCTATTTGTGGGAGTTTGCTATGCACAAATGCTCTGCTGTGTTCCTGACTTTACAACAGTGAACTCACTTTAAAAATACTTCATTGACTAAAATGCTTGGACGTCCTGTGGCTATGAGTGGCGCTGTATTAATTCTCCGTCTTTCTTTCTCCCTCACGCACACACAACATAAAACTGAGGACAGCTAAATCAAACACAAACTCCAGAGAGTTCAGGGAGGTCACGCATGCAACAGAAAGACAATTAGGAATGTCAAGCAACAACAGGAATAGTCATGTCTGATGGTGAGTACTGGGTGAAGTGCAAAGCAACATTCACCCAGAGCACTAATTCAACCAGCTGCCGAAACAGAATATTTTATATGCAAAACTGTTGCATCCTCTTTGTAAGATCATAAGAACATAAGAACTAGGAGCAGGAGTAGGCCATCTGACCCCTCGAGCCTGCTCCGCCATTCAATGAGATCATGGCTAATCTTTTGTGGACTCAGCTCCACTTTACGGCCCGAACACCATAACCCTTAATCCCTTTATTCTTCAAAAAACTATCTATCTTTATCTTAAAAACATTTAATGAAGGAGCCTCAATTGCTTCACTGGGTAAGGAATTCCATAGATTCACAACCCTTTGGGTGAAGAAGTTCCTCCTAAACTCAGTCCTAAATCTACTTCCCCTTATTTTGAGGCTATGCCCCCTAGTTCTGCTTTCACCCGCCAGTGGAAACAACCTGCCCACATCTATCCTATCTATTCCCTTCATAATTTTATATGTTTCTATAAGATCCCCCCCTCATCCTTCTAAATTCCAACGAGTACAGTCCCAGTCTACTCAACCTCTCCTCGTAATCCAATCCCTTCAGCTCTGGGATTAACCTAGTGAATCTCCTCTGCACACCCTCCAGTGCCAGTACGTCCTTTCTCAAGTAAGGAGACCAAAACTAAACACAATACTCCAGGTGTGGCCTCACTGACACTTTATACAATTGCAGCATAACCTCCCTAGTCTTAAACTCCATCCCTCTAGCAATGAAGGACAAAATTCCATTTGCCTTCTTAATCTCTGCACAGTCGCATGTTTTCATATTTTATCATTTAAATAATAATCCCTTTTGCTGTTATTCCTACCAAAATGGATAACCTCACATTTGTCAACATTGTAATCCATCTGCCAGACCCTAGCCCATTCACTTAGCCTATCCAAATCCCTCTGCAGACTTCCAGTATCCTCTGCACTTTTTGCTTTACCACTCATCTTCGTGTCGTCTGCAAACTTGGACACCTATTTCCCTTGGTCCCCAACTCCAAATTATCTATGTAAATTGTGAACAATTATGGGCCCATCACTGATCCCTGAGGGACACCACTAGCTACTGATTGCCAACCAGAGAAACACCCATTAATCCCCACTCTTTGCTTCCTATTAATTAACCAATCCTCTATCCATGCTTCTACTTTCCCCTTAATGCCATGCATCTTTATCTTATGCAGCAACCTTTTGTGTGGCACCTTGTCAAAGGCTTTCTGGAAATCCAGATGTACCACATCCATTGACTCCCCATTATCTACTGCACTGGTAATGTCCTCAAAAAATTCCACTAAATTAGTTGGGCATGTCCTGCCCTTTATGAACCCATGCTACGTCTGCCCAATGGGACAATTTCCATCCAGATGCCTCGCTATTTCTTCCTTGATGATAGATCCCAGCATTTTCCCTACTACCGAAGTTAAGCTCACTGGCCTATAATTACCCGCTTTCTGCCTATTTCCTTTTTTAAACAGTGGTGTCACGTTTGCTAATTTCCAATCCGCCGGGACCACCCCAGAGTCTAGTGAATTTTGGTAAGTTATCACTAGTGCATTTGCAATTTCCCTAGCCATCACTTTTAGCACTCTGGGATGCATTCCATCAGGGCCAGGAGACTTGTCTACCTTTAGCCCCATTAGCTTACCTATCACTACCTCCTTGGTGATAACAATCCTCTCAAGGTCCTCACCTGTCATTGCCTCATTTCCATCAGTCACTGGCATGTTATTTGTGTCTTCTACTGTGAAGACCGACCCAAAAAACCTGTTCAGTTCCTCAGCCATTTCCTCATCTCCCATTATTAAATCTCCCTTCTCATCCTCTAAAGGACCAATATTTACCTTAGCCACTCTTTTTTGTTTTATTTATTTGCAGAAACTTTTACTATCTGTTTTTATATTCTGAGCAAGTTTACTCTCATACTCTATCTTACTCTTCTTTATAGCTTTTTTAGTATCTTTCTGTTGCCCCCTTTCCCAGTCCTCTAGTCTCCCACTAATCTTTGCCACTTTGTATGCTTTTTTCTTTCAATTTGATACTCTCCCTTATTTCCTTAGATATCCACGGGCGATTTTCTCTCTTTCTACCATCCTTCCTTTTTGTTGGTATGAACCTTTGCTGAGCACTGTGAAAAATCGCTTGGAAGGTTCTCCACTGTTCCTCAACTGTTTCACCATAAAGTATTTGCTCCCAGTCTACCTTAGATAGTTCTTCTCTCATCCCATTGTAATCTCCTTTGTTTAAGAACAAAACACTAGTGTTTGATTTTACCTTCTCACCCTGCATCTGGATTTTAAATTCCACCATATTGTGATCGCTCCTTCCGAGAGGATCCCTAACTATGAGATCATGAATCAATCCTGTATCATTACACAGGACCAATCTAGGACCGCTTGTTCCCTCGTAGGTTCCATTACATACTGTTCTGGGAAACTATCGCGGATACTTTCTATAAACTCCTCCTCAAGGCTGCCTTGACCGACCTGGTTAAACCAATCGGCATGTAGATTAAAATCCCCCATGATAACTGCTGTACCATTTCTACATGCATCCATTATTTCTTTGTTTATTGCCTGCCCCACCATAATGTTACTATTTGGTGGCCTGTAGACTACTCCTATCAGTGACTTTTTCACCTTACTATTCCTGATTTCCACCCAAATGGATTCAACCTTATCCTCCATAGCGCCGATGCCATCCCTTACTATTGCCTGGATGTCATCCTTAAATAACAGAGCTACACCACCTCCCATATCATCCACTCTGACATTCCAAATAGTCTTTGGTGTATGCTCGCTGTGTATTCAACTGTCGCTACTTATTTAGTTCATTTCATGACTTCCCCTGTTGTACTCGTCCTCCCATCCACTGTGCATAAGGTCACAGCCGTCCTTACGCATAAGATCAAATTGTGCATTGATGAACTTGTTCCAGAGATTACAGTGAGATTCTCATGGCTCCAGTAGGTTGTTCATGCACAACAACCCATCCTCTCTTGCATGTGCGGCCTGCTGCTCCCTTTCTGCTGCCTCACGACACTAACCTTGTATGAGCCGTGTGGCTCACTTGGAGGACCCCACCACATCGACTGCTTAAACTGTTCCAAACCTAGATCTTTTCAGAGTGTGCCGCCATTTGTATTTGTCTCCAGCTCCTGTCACAGAAAAGTGCTGCCTCACAGAGACAACTGGAGACAAGGGGCGAAATTCTCCGGAAACGGCGCGATGTCCGCCGACTGGCGCCCAAAACGGTGCAAATCAGACGGGCATCGTGCCGCCCCAAAGGTGCGGAATGCTCCGCATCTTTGAGGGCCAAATCCCAACCTTGATGGGCTAGGTCGGTGCCGGACGAATTTCCACCCCGCCAGTTGGCGGAAAAGGCCTTTGGTGCCCCGCCAGCTGGCGCGGAAATGACATCTCCGGGCGGCGCATGCGCAGTGGAGGGAGTCTCTTCTGCCTCCGCCATGGTGGAGACCGTGGCGGAGGCGGAAGGGAAAGAGTGCCCCCACAGCACAGGCCCGCCCGTGGATCGGTGGGCCCCGATTGCAGGCCAGGCCACCGTGGGGGCACCCCCCGGGGCCAGATCGCCCCGCGCCCCCCCCCCCCCCAGGACCCCGGAGCCCGCCTGCGCCACCTTGTCCCGCCAGTAAGGTAGGTGGTTTAATTTATGCCGGCGGGACAGGCATTTTAGCGGCGGGTCTTCGGCCCATCTGGGCCGGAGAATCGCGCGGGAGGGCCCGCCAACCGGCGCGGCGCGATTCCCGCCCCTGCCGAATCTCCGGTGCCGGAGACTTCAGCAACCGGCGGGGGCGGGATTCACGCCAGCCCCCGGCAATTCTCTGACCCGGCGGGGGGTCGGAGAATCTCTCCCAAGTTAATAGATGCTATGCGACAGATGGAGCTGCTGTGACAGGTGACCAAAAACGTAGTCAAAGGGGGTAGATTTTGAGGAGCATTGTAGAAGAGCAGAGAGTGGTGAAGGGAGAAAAGAGTTTCAGGGAGGCAATTTCAGAGCTTAAGCCCTAGGCCAAAGGCACAGCCTTCAAATGAGATGCATTGGACGGGAGGGTGACACAACAAGGTCAAAGTCAGAGAAATGGAACTGATTTGGAAATATTGTAGAGCTGAAAGAATGGAGAAAGACTTACACAGGGGTCACCCTAATCGGGCAGCGGTGAGGGGGGAAATCTTCTCACAGGGAGCTGTGCGACTTTGGAACCCTCTGCTTCAGAAGGCAGTGGAAGCGGGATCACTGGGTAGAAGTTGGAGGTAGATAGATTCTTGTTCGGCAAGGGAATCAAAGGTTGCCAGGGAAGAAGGGGAATTGGCACTCAAAACACAAACCAATCGACCATGATCTTATTGAATGGTAGAGCAGGCTCGAGGGGCCGAATGGCCTACTCCTATTTTGTATGTTTGTGTGTTAGCACATTCTCCATGGTGTCTTTCACTACATTACAAAATGGCTAATACATATAATACGAAGATATGAACAAACATATGAGCAAACATACGAATTAGGCCTGTCGAGTCTGCACCACCATTAAATAAAATGAGTGGTGCAGCACTCTCTCAGTAGTGCACTGGAATGTCAATCTAGATTTTGTACTCAAGTCTCTGGACTAGGACAATGAACCCCTTGGTTCATGCAGGAACTTCCGAGTTGCAGCTGACACCTAGAAAATTGTAGATTGGACAGCCTTTCATACCAAATAAGAGAAGCGGCAGCATGTTCTCCACGTCTAACATGTAGGATGGTTGAAACCTTACAATGCCAAATGAAAACCTCAATCTATCCCCCAGAGTCAATGGGCCAGTCCCTTTTGAAAGAAAGATCTGCATTTATGTAAGGATTTCCACAACCTCAGCAAATTCCAAAGTATTTTCTAGCCAATGAAGTACTTTTGAAGTGTAGTCCCTGTTGTAATGTTGGAAATACGGCAGCTAATTAATGCACAGCAAGCTCCCAAAACAGCAATGTGATACTGACAAAATAATCTTTTGCTTACTGATATGAGTTGAGGGATGAATATTACTCTGGGAATCTGAGAAGAAGTCCCTTAAATCCATAGACTCCTTTCCGTGCAGAAGGAGGCTATTCATCCCATCGAGACGGCACTGACCCTTCCGGTCTTGTCGCCATCTTGCCGCTAGGGCGGCATGGTAGCACAGTGGGTAGAACTGTTGCTTCACAGCTACAGGGTCCTAGGTTCGATTACCAACTTCTCACCTCATCGTAAATCTCTCAATGGCACCCAGTCCTTCTCCCAACAAATCTTAATTGTCTCCTCCAACCCTCACTTCTGTTAGAATTTAGGAGTAAAGAAGTCTTCCTACAATTACTATGGTGAGACCACACCTCCAGCACGCTGTACAGTTTTAGACATGTTACCGAAGGAAGGATATGCTTCCCTGGGAGGGATTGCAATCTAGGTTGACTAGACTCATTCCTAGACTGTTGTGTTGGCCGTTGAGATACGTTTCGCTAAGCTCGGACCAAAAGAGTAAGGTCCTGGGAGGCAGTGGTATTGTCACTGGAAATCCAGAGACCAGGGTAATGACCCAGGTTCAAATCTCACCACAACAGGTGGTGAAATTCGAATTCAATAAAAATCTGAAACTAAAAATCTAATCTTAAATCTTAAAATCATTGTTGATTTGTCGTAAAAACCTAAAAGAGGGAAGGGTAATTTAATTGAAATTTGTTAGAAAATTCTGAAGGGGCTTGGCCTGCTAGATCCTAGATGGATGTTTCCCTTGGCTGGAGCAGGCTCGGAGGGTCAACTGATCTACTCCTCCTCCTGTACCAGGGCCCAGTCTCAAAATAAGAAGTCAGCCATAGAGATCAAGATGATGAGAAACATTTTCGCTTATTGGATTGTGGACACTTAAATTGTTCACCCAGAGACTCATAGAGTCAGAGAGGTCTTCAGCACAGAAAAGGCCCTTCGCTATCGTGCCTGCACCAGTCAAAAACAACCACGCAACTATTCTAATCCCATTTTCCAGCACTTCGCCCATAGCCTTCAATGTCTTGGCATCGCAAGTGCACATCTAAATACTTCTTAAATGTTATCAGCGGATCTGCCTCCACCACCCTTTCAGGCAGCGAGTTCCAGACTCCCGCCAGCTGTGCGTCATCAGCCACTTAGTATATCTAAGACAGCGATCAATAGATATGTGAGCCAGAACTTTCCAGCTCAGCCCGCAGATTCCTCTCGAATGGGGCTGACTGGAATCTCTGTTCACATCAGCGGGATAGCAAGATCCTGCCTGCGTGGAGAGCTGGAAAATTATGGCCTTGGATACTAACGGAATCAAGGAATGTGGGGATCGGGCAGTAAAGTATGGAGTTAGAGTAGAGGCCCAGCCATGATTGTATTAAATGGCGGAGCAGGCTCGGAGGGCCAACTGATCTACTCCTTTCAAGATAAAGATAGATAGTTTTTTTGAATTCAAGACGAAGATAGATAGTTTTTTGAAGACTAAAGGGATAAAGGGTTATATGGTGTTTGGGCGGGAAAGTGGAGCTGAGTCCACAAAAGATCAGCCATGATCTCATTGAATGGCGGAGCAGGCTCGAGGGGCCAGATGGCCTACTCCTGCTCCTAGTTTTTATGTTCTTATGTTCCTCCTATTTCATTGAAACATAGAAAATAGGAGCAGGAGGGGGCCATTCGGCCCTTCGAGCCTGCTCCGCCATTCATTATGATCATGGCTGATCATCCAACTCAATAGCCAGATCACGCCTTCCCTCCCATATCTTTTGATCCCCTTCGCCCCAGGTGGATATCAAATTTCTTCTTAAAAACATGCAGTGCTTTGGCCTCAACTGCTTTTTGTGGTAGGCCGACCACTCTCTGGGTGAAACAATTTCTGTGAGTTTATTTTTATGAACTCCAGCGAATACAATCCGAACCATACGTCAATCCTGCAATCCCAGGAATCAGTCTAGTAAACCTTCTCTGGCCGACTCTGGCAAAAGTAACCTTATTAGGCCATTCGGCTTATTGGAAAAGCTGGACACTGGATTCACCCGGTGCCCAGGTGTCAACCGGCGTGCCTACGAGACCTCGCCAGGGCACCGTTTAGTATTATTGATTTTCACAAATGTGAACCAGGTGTGATAGCACCTCTGGGATCTCGCAGGCCAGTAGAGATCCCCAGGTGGTCGGGGACAGGGGAGGGTAGTACCCTAGCACTCCCTCTGGCACCTTGGCACTCCCAACCTCACACCCAGGCCGTGACATCTAGGCACCCAGGAAAAGCATCCCTGGTAGTGTCAGGGTGCCCGGGTAACACTGTCAGGGTGTCCAGATGCTTGCTTGTTACTGTCTGGGGTCAGGCCCGAGGGCTGCCAGCGGCCTCAACATGTTTGAGAGGGTGAAGGGGAGGGGATTCATAAAGCAAGGATGGGGGACTGAAAGAGTTGGGGGAAAAGATCGGGGCTGCCAGTCAAAATGGCGCCCCAATCTGCACGGAGCCGTTCCTACTCGCAGGAAATCAACTAAAGTGTGGCCTTGGCAGTGAGAAACACCCCAAAGCTTAAAAAAAAGGCAACATGCCGTCTATTAGCGGAGTGTTTCTGGGTGGCTGCATTGTCGAGAAACTACTGCTTAAAGCGCCCAAAAGCAGCCTTAACATTTGTCCACTGAATCGCGCCCAATATTCCAGGTGTGGCCTCACCAAGGCCCTGTATAATTGCAGCAAAGCATCCCTGTTTCTGTACTCAAATCCTCTCGCAATGGAGGCCAACATACCATTAGCCTTCTTTACGACCTGCTTAACCTGCGTGCTTACTTTCAGCGACTGGCGCACAAGGACACCCAGGTCTTGTTGCACAGCATTCTTATTTTCTTCTGCTGTAATGATATGAAATGCGCTGTGTGAAAGGATGGTGAAAGCAGAATCTACAGTAGCTGCCACAAAAGAATCGGGCAGTGAGTTGGAGAGGAGAAATATGCAGGGCTATGATGAAAGAAGGGGGAGGATTGTGGCTGAATGAATTGTTCTTTCAAAGAACTAGCACAGGTGTGATGGGCCGATTGGCCCTCTTCTGTGCTGCACCATTTTGTGATTCTAAACATCGTCGCAGTTGTCTCAGGTGCGAGTGAGAAGCAAATTTTTCATATCAATAGCTTTTCATTTGTGCGTTCAGGGAATCCTCTTATCATCCTGAATGAAATTACTTCTTGATATTCATCGGGGCTACGTAAATAGCAGGATGTTATCACAAATTGTCCAAATATTGCAATGGATTTTTTTATTTTTTGACAATGTGTTTCTACTGGGCTGGAACTGAATAGATTGTTGAACAGATTGTGAGTTTTTCCTGATAGGTTACATTTAATAAAGCACTTTTCACCCAATGAAGTGCTTTTGACATGTCAAACAGAAGCAAAATACCTTACACGCTGGAAATCTGAATTAAATACAGAAAAAGCTGGATAATATTTGGCAGGTCAGACAGCATCAGTGGCGAGACAACAAAAGTTAATGCTTCAGGTTAATGACTTTCCATCAGAGCTTAAATTTTTTTTTTTACAAATTTAGAGTACCCAATTCTTTTTTTTTCAACTAAGGGGCAATTTATTGTGGCCAATCCACCTGCTTGCATATCTTTGGGTTGTGGGGGTTAAACCCACACAAACACGGGGAGAATGTGCAAATTCCACACGGACAGTGACCTGGGGCCGGGATCGAACCCGGGTCCTCAGCGCTGTAAGGCAGCAGTGCTAACCACTGCGCCGCCCCAGAGCTTTTAAAAATGTAAAACTCCAAGCGCCGATGGGATGACGCCATCAATTGGACATTCAAGGGTCTCAATCAACCCAGGGGAAGGTGGGCTGCCAAAACCGCCCTGCCGCTGGTAAAATTGCAGCAGGAAAGGGGTGGGCGGTGGGCATGGCACCCATTCCATTTTATGGACTCTTTCCCCCCCACCCCCCCCCCCCCCCCCTACCCCCGCCAACCCCTGCAAACCCACCGTCGCTGAGGGAATAAAATACAGCACAAGGTCTCTCAGCAATGCAGCCTCTGGAGGAGTATACTATCCTTGAGCTCAGTTGTCAGGAAAGTTGGTTTCTGATGCAGAACAAGGCCAGCAACGCGGGTTCAATTCCCGGACCGGCTGAAGTTGTACATGAAGTTGTACATGCCTTCTCAACCTTGCCCCTCGCCTTAGGTGTGGTGATCCTCAGGTTAGAACATAGAACAGAGAACATACAGTGCAGAAGGAGGCCATTCGGCCCATCAAATCTGCAGCCATCCACTTAAACCCTCACTTCCGCCCTATCCCAGTAACCTAATAACCCCTCCTAACCTTTTGTTTTGGACACTAAGGGCAATTTGGTATGGCCAATCTACCTAACCTGCATGTCTTTGAACTGTGGGAGGAAAACAGAGCACCCGGAGGAAACCCACGCAGACTCCGCACAGACAGTGACCCAGAGGGGAATCGAACCTGCGACCCTGGCGCTGTGCTACCATGCTGCCCACCACCAGTCAGCTCTGCCCCTCAATCATCACCAGTCAGCTCTCCCCCTCAAAGGGAAAACCAGCTTATGGTCATCTGGAACTATGGCAGCTTTACTTTATCTAATCCTTGACCACAAATCTTGGGTTTCCATGTAACACTGTGCAAGTGTGGACTCTGGAAACGGCTGCCATACCCGTAGAGTAATGACAGTGTACACTGACGGTTTCACTGTGTTACCACGATCTGTTGATCCAGCCTCGGTGTTCAACTGGGACTTGAACTCACAACTTTCTGACTTAAACTTTTACCCAACATGGCTGACACTCTCTGTGTGAGCTGACTTCTGAACAATCACATCAGCCAACATGAAACCGCACACTTGCAAACAACTCAGGGCTTTAGGAAACCTGGGCAAGGGGAGAACGTCGAAAGGACTAGCAATGGTTGGGAATAACTTTGACAGTGATGCTCCTGCATCCTGCATGATTCAGACTTCCCTCCACAGACGTCCTCTGCACTTCTGCATGTGCTGTAGCTTGATGTTAAAAAAAAGGGAACCTCAGCTGCTTCATCTGGAGCCATCAGGATATGGGAGTTGCTTCTTTCAAAATTAGATTTCGATCGACCCCTATGCAGCAACTCTTTATTCGAAAGTTCAAGGCATGCTAAAAGTAATCAAAGGCATTTTAGTCCCCAAGAGCAAAGTAATGGAAAAATAGAATTGCGGTTACTATTGTGTGTTCTCACTTACTTCAAACATTAAATATGGGTCACTCAAGGACTTGTACAGAAGTTACGAGGAGCCTCTGGAAACTAACATTCAGTAGTCAAAATCGGCATCAGTACTTCACACACTGTCCTGATTCTCCTCACTTATTTCCTGCCCTCATCCCATTCCTCCTGAAAGAGGTCTCATGCTGGATTAGAGTTCCATAGGTGCACCAACAGCACAGCGTTCCTGGATTTTGACCCAATGACAGTGAAGGAACACCAATATAGTTCCAAGTCAGGGTGATGAATGGCTCCTAGATCTTTCCACAGACCCCATCAATTGTTCTTTTATTTTCAACGACACATTCAACTTCCCTTTGAAGTTTACTGTTGAAACTTCTTTTTGGGCGATGCATTCCGAATCATAATAAATCCAACCAATGTTGGCCAATGTGGTTGACTCAGAAATGGTGAAATAAGTTACTCAATTGTATCAAACCAGAACAGAATAGTTGGTAAGGAATCAAATGGGAATGGACCGTGTAGCAGTTACTGAGGCACTGGGAATGGACCGTGTAGCAGTTACTGAGGCACTGGGAATGGACCATGTAGCAGTTACTGAGGCACTGGGAATGGACCATGTAGCAGTTACTGAGGCACTGGGAATGGGCCGTGTAGCAGTTACTGAGGCACTGGGAATGGACCGTGTAGCAGTTACTGAGGCACTGGGAATGGACCGTGTAGCAGTTACTGAGGCACTGGAATGACAACGACAAACCCAGCCCTTTTGAACCTACAGAGTCCTCCTTACAAACATCTGGGGGTCTGCGCCACAACTGACTCACAAACTAGACAAGCAACAGCCTGTTATCGTCATACTCACGGAATCATACCTTACAAACTATCTTCCAGACACCACCATCACCATCCCTGTCCCATCGGCCGAGGTGGCAGCACAGTGGTATACAGCTGGGAGGAGGTTGCCCTGGAATCCTCGACAGTGATTTTGAAACCAATGAAGCCAAACATAGGCAAGCAAACCTCCTGCTGATTCCCATATAAAGGGTATGCCCTGCCCCACTGCGAGGACAGGCCCAACAGAGGTGGAGGTACAATTACATACAATTGCCTTGGGAATCCTAAACATTAACTCCAGACCCCATTAAGCCTCATGGTATCAGATAAAATATGGGCAAGGAAATATGATGCTGATTACCACCTACTGGTCTGGCATATCGCCCACTCTACAACTACTACCAAGCCAGGGGGTCAACCTTGGTTCAATGAAGTGTGCAGGAAAGCATGCCAGGAGCAACAAGCCATACTTAAAAACATTGGGACTAATGACATAGGCAGGAAGAGGGAAGAGGTCCTGCAAAGACAATTCAGGGAGTTAGGTCAGGAGTTAAAATGCAAGACCTCTAGGGTAGTAATCTTAGGATTACTCCTCGTGCCACTTGCATGTGAGGTTTGGAACAGGGAGATAGTACAGTTGAACACGTGACTGAAGAGCTGGTGGAGAAGGTAGGGCTCAGCGGGGCTGGTTTAGCACAGGGCTAAATCACTGGCTTTGAAAGCAAACTAAGGCAGGCCAGCAGCACGGTTCAATTCCTGTACCAGCCTCCCCGAACAGGCGCGGAATGTGGCGACTAGGGGCTTTTTACAATAACTTCATTTGAAGCCTACTTGTGACAATAAGCGACTTTCATTTTCATTTCATTCATTTAGATATATGGATCACTGGCATGTCCTCTGGGGAAGGTGGGACCTGTATAAGAAGGTTGGGTTGCACCTGAACTGGAGGGACACCAATATCCTGGGCGGGAGATTTGCTCGTGTTGTTTGGGAGGGTTTAAACTAGTGTGGCGGGGGTGGGAACCGGAACAGCAGGCCAGTAAGTGTAGAGACTGTGAAAAAAGTGAGACTGAGATAAACATAGCGCAGACTAAGAGCAGGCAGAGGGAAGCCGCAGGGCTCAGTGGGACTGCAGGTCCGGAGTACGTTTGCTTCAATGCAAGAAGTATAACAGGTAAATCAGATGAACTGAGAACTTGGATTACAACATGGAACTATGATGCAATTGCAATGATGGAGACATGGTTAAAGGAGGGACAGGACTGGCAGCTCAACATTCCGGGATATCGTTGTTTTAGATGGGACAGAAGGGGAAACAAAGGAGGGGGGGAGTTGCATTGCTGAATAGGGAGCAGATCACAGCTGTGTTGAGAGAGGGCACATTGGAGGGATCTTGTAGTGAGGCATTTTGGGTGGAGCTCAGGAATAAGAAGGGTGAAATCCCAACAGCCCGCAGGAGACAGAGGAGCAGTTGTGTAGTCAGATTGAAAAGGTTTGAAAAAAGCAGGGTAATTGTGATGGGCAATTTTAACTTCCCCCAAATTGACTGGGAATCCCTTACAGCCAGGAGCTCGGATGGAGAGCAATTTGTTAGATGTGTCCAGGAGAATTTTTTCATACAGTATGTTGACAATCCAACCAGGGAGGGGGCCATACTAGATTTTGGTATTGAGGAATGAGCCAGGCCAGGTGATTGATGTTTCAGTGGGGGAGCATTTTGGGCTTAGCGACCATAATTCCATAAGATTTCGAGTAGTCATGGATAAGGACAAGAGTGAGGATGCTTAATTGGGCGAGGGCCAATTACATCCAAATTAGACAGGAACTGGGGAATGGGGAATGGATGCGGCTATTTGAGGGCAAATCCATGTCTGACATGTGGGAGGCTTTTAAAGGCCAGTTGATTGAAGTGCAAGAGAGGCATGTGCCTGCAAAAATGAAGGATAGAAAGGGCAGGATTTGGGAAACGTGGATGACAAGGGGAATCGTAAGCTTAGTCAAAAGGATAAAGGAAGCATACAATAGGTCTAGGCATCTAAAAATTGACAAATCCCTCGAGGAGTACAGTGAAAGTAGGAAGGAACTTAAACGTGGGAGTAGGAGGGCTAAAAGGGGCCTTGAAATGTCTTTAGCAAACGTGACAAGGAGAATCGCAAGGCTTTTTATGCATATATTAGGAGCAATTACTAAATGAGGACAAAATGGACAATAGAGCTGAACTCTAGAGGTGAATTCAGAGTCATGATGTGGATGTTGGACTGGGGTGAGCACAGTAAAAAGTCTTACAACACCAGGTTAAAGTCCAACCGGTTTATTTGGAATCACTAGCTTTTGGAGCGCAGCTCCTTCATCAGGTGAGTGACTGCCCTTGTCATCAAGGCAGCATTTGACTGAGTATGGCGTCAAGAAGTATTAGCAAAACTGGGGCCAATGGCAATCAGTGAGAACTCTCCACTGGATGGAGCCATACCATATCCAAAGGAAGATGGTTGTGGTTGTTGGAGGTCAATTATCTCAGTCCAAGGATATAGCTGCAGGAATTCCTCAGGGTAGTGTCCTCGACCCAACCATCTTCAGCTGCTTCATCGATCACTCTTTTTTCCATCATAAGTTCAGAAGTGGAGTTGTTCGCTGACGATTGCACAAAGTTCAGCACCAGTCAGAACTCTTCAGATGTTGATCGTTCCGTGTCTATATGCAGCAAGACCCGGGCAACCTTCAGACTTGGGCTGATAAGTGGCAAGTAACCACATTGCCGACAGCTCTATTGTCCATTTTGTCCTCATTCAGTAATTGGCTTTGATATATTGCCACTCTCAAGAGAGTTCACACACCTAATCCTGACCTCAACATCCGTCATGTCCTTCTCCATAGTGAATACCGATACAAAGTACTCATTAAGGATTTCACCCATTTCCTGTGGTTCCACACATAACTTCCCTCCATTATTCTGAAGTGGGCCTACTCTTTCCCTTGCTACCCTCTTGCTCCTAATATATGCATAAAAAGCCTTGCGATTCTCCTTGTCATGTTTGCTAAACCTTCTCCAACAATGGAGAATCTAACCATCTCCCCTTGAAATTCAATAGTATTGGCATCACTGAGTCTCCTATATCAACATTCTGAACGTTACCATTGACCAGAAGCAAAAAACGGCGCGAATCAGACCGGCATCGCGCCGCCCCAAAGGTGCGGAGACCTCCGCCCCTTGAGCGGGCGAGCCCTAACCTTGAGGGGTTAGGCCCGCGCCGGACTGATTTCCGCCTCGCCAGCTGGCGGTAAAGGCCTTTGGTGCCCCGCCAGCTGGCACGGAAATGACATTGCCGGGCGGCGCATGCGCGGGAGCGTCAGCGGCCGCTCACGGCATCCCCGCGCATGCGCAGTGGAGGGAGTCTCTTCCGCCTCCGCCATGGTGGAGACCGTGGCGAAGGCGGAAGGAAAAGAGTGCCCCCACGGCACAGGCCCGCCCGCGGATCGGTGGGCCCCGATCGCAGGCCAGGCCACCGTGGGGGCCCCCCCCGGGGCCAGGATCGCCCCGCGCCCCCCCAGGACCCTGGAGCCCGGGCCGGAGAATCGCCGGGGGGGGGGCCCGCCAACCGGCACGGCGCGATTCCCGCCCCCGCCGAATATCCGGTGCCGGAGAATTCGGCGACCGGTGGGGGCGGGATTCATGCCAGCCCCCGGCGATTCTCCGACCCGGTGGGGGTCGGAGAATCGCGCCCCAGATCTGGACCAATCATATTAAGGGCTCAAAACATCAGAATCCTGAGAGGCATATAGAATGTGCAAAAGCAAACTAAAGGGGAAATTAGGATAGCAAAAGTGGGATATGAGAGGATACTGACAGGTAAAATAAAGGAAAATCATAAGTTGTTTTACAAGTGCATTAAGGGTAAAAGGATAACTAGGGAAAGAGTGGGGCCCATTAATTACCCACAGTGGTAATTTGTATGTGCAGCCGGTGGTCATAGCTAGGGTTCAAAATGAATACTCTGTGTCGGTGTTTCCTCTGAAAGGGCCAGTGTGGGTATAGAAATCAGGAAGAAGAACTGTGATAAAATTAAAGAAATTAACTGAGACAGATAGGAGATTCTGAGTGGTCTGGCAGGCTTAACAGTAGACTTAATCTCCAGTGTGGTGTTGGGCGTTCTGACACACAGATGAGCCAACACGGTTGTATATGGTACAACGCTATTTTATTTAAACTTTCTATTTACAGTTTTGTCTTGATACTCTGCACGTGGGGATTCCCTGTTTGTGATCTTGTAACAGGTCATTGCCCTTTTAAGCATACTGCTCCACAATTGCCGCACGTCATGACGTCACGGCGTTCGTTGCGCCACTGCGCATGCGCAGTGCGATCTTGCGGTGGGCGCGCCTGCGCAGTGCGTCCCTCGATGTGGCCGTTATTTTTGGCGCGCACCAGCGCGGGAGACCGCGAAAAGCGCGGGAAGCGGCCGCTGTCGTCCGGGCCGTGGGTCGGGAAGTAATCGACGGCCTGGATGCGTTCGGCGTCGTGGGCGGCCTGGCTTGCCGATTCGACGGCTGGGGACCCCCTCCGTGCCAACTCGGACGCCTGAAATCGGGCAAAACGGCAGGTTGCATTCTCGTGGAGGACACAGGCTTCCACAGCAGACGCTAAGGTGAGGCTTTTTATTTTAAGAAGCTGCTGGCGTAGGCCACTAGAGGCAACGCCAAAAACAATCTGGTCCCTGATCATGGACTCTGTGGTGCTGCCGTAACCGCAGGACTGCGCTAGAATTCGGAGGTGCGTCAAAAAGGGTTGAAAATGCTCCTCCTTACCTTGCAGGCGTTGCTGAAAGAGGTATCTTTCAAAATTTTCATTCACTTCAACCTTAAAGTGCTGGTCCAGTTTGAGGATGACCGTGTCATACTTGGATTGGTTTTCACCTTCTTCGAACACCAGTGAGTTGAAGACGTCGAGGGCGTGCTGACCTGCGTAGAAGAGGAGCATTGCAATCTTCGTTTCATCCGAGGCACTCTTTTTTTCGTTGGCTCGGATGTACAGGTCAAATCGCTGCCTGAAGAGCTTCCAATTGGTACCTAGGTTCCCCGCGACTTGCAACGGCTGCGGTTTGTCGGTGCGGTCCATGTCCAGAATGGCAGGTTAGTTGGCAGGTATCGATCCACTCCTGTACCATGTGGTGTTGGGCGTTCTGACACACAGATGAGCCAACACGGTTGTATATGGTACAACGCTATTTTATTTAAACTTTCTATGTACAGTTTTGTCTTGATACTCTGCACGTGGGGATTCCCTGTTTGTGATCTTGTAACAGGTCTTGTCCGTGTCTTTGTCCCCAGACCTACTGTCCACTAGGTGTCGTGCTCGTGCTTTTATGTGGTTGCTGTCCTTGTGTGTGATTGGTTGTGGTGTTGTGTGCTCTGATTTGTCTGTTGGTGTGTCCATCATGATGTGTGTGTTTGAATATCATGACATCCAGGGCCAGATTAAATGTACCACAGGCTGTTGAGTTAGGCAAGAGAGGAAATAGCAGGGGCGCTGGCAATAATTGTCAATTCCTTTCTGGTTTCAGGAGAGGTGCCGGATGATTGGAGGATAACCAGTGTGGTACCATTGTTCAAGACGGGAGCAAGGGTCAAACCAGGAAATTACAGGCCAGTCAGTCTAACCTCAGTGGTGGGAAAACTATTGGAAGCAATTCTGAGGGATGGAATTAGTCTGCATTTGGAGAGGCAGGGATTCATCAAGAACGTCAGCATGGTTTTGTTAAGGGAAGGTCATGTCTGACCAACTTGATTGGATTTTTTGAAGTGACCAGGTATGTTGATGAGGACAATGCATTTGACGTAGATTACTTGGACTTCAGCAAGGCTTTTGATAAGGTCCCACATGGGAAATTGTAAGAGCCCTTGGGATCCAAGGAAATTTGGCAAATTGGATCCAGAATTGGCTGAGTGGCAGGAAGCAGAGTGTGATGGTTGAGGGTGTTTTTCTGACTGGAAGCCTGTGTCCAGTGGGGTCCCGCAGGGATCAGTGTTGGGCCCTTGCTGTTTATGGTTTATATAAATGATTTAGACATGAATGTAGGAGGGTTGATCAGTAAGTTTGTGGATGAAACAAAAATTGGTGGGGTGGTAAATAGTGAGGAAGATAGCCTTTAATTTCAGGAGAATACAATAATAATCTTTATTGTTGTCAGAAGTAGGCTTACATTAACACTGCAATGAAGTTACTGTGAAAAGCCCCCAGTCGCCACACTCCGGCACCTGTTCAGGTACACAGAGGGAGAATTCAGAATGTCCAATTCACCTAACAAGCACACCTTTCGGGACTCGTGGGAGGAAACCGGAGGAAGCCCACGCAGACATGGGGAGAACGTGCAGACTCCGTACAGACAGCGACCCCAGCCGAAATTGAAACTGGGACCCTGGCTCTGTGAAGCAACAGTGCTAACCACTGTGCACCTTCCAAATGCAAAACCTCTACCACTTTGAAGGACAAGGGCAGCAGATACATGGGGACAAGTTCCCCTCAAAGCCACAGACCATCCTGACTTGGAAATATCTCGCCGTTACTGCACAGTCGCTATGTCAAAATCCTGGCTCTTCCACCCTAACAGCACTGTGGGTGTACCTACACCACAGGTCCTGCAGCATTTCAAGAAAGCGGCTCGCAGCCAACTTCCGAAAGTCAATTAGGAATGGACAATAAATGTCGGCCTCGCCAATGGTGCCTGCAACCCGTGAGGGAATTAAAAAGAAAAAAATCAGGCATGCATTGTTCAGGAATTTACTGCCATTAAAATGCCAATTCCTGTTATGCATTTCCAATCAAAGAGTCAGACAGTGTGGAAGTCAGCTATTCAGATCATCATGCCTATACTTGCTTTTTCAAAGGAACTGCCTCTGCATTTTCAACAGCATATTCCACATTTAATCATCAGTGTACAGAAATTTCTCCTAATTTTTCTCTCCATTCTTTTGTCACTCATTTTAAATCTCTGATCGCTGCCCACTTGTCAGGGGAGTCCTGCAAGCTCCAGGGCAGGAGTGCAATGCTGTAATATTCTCCCCTTTGGCCTCCCAGACCCATTCCCTCCAGGTGCTGAACTTGCCAACTGAGATATCAGGGAGCAATTCAGCTGGCGATCAATTTGAGGGATCAAAAGGCCAAAATATTTTATTGAAAACGCTGCTTTGTCCCACAATTAAATGAAGTAGATGGAGGTTTGCCAACTGTGATTAAATGTGTTCCTTGAGGCTTTGTCACATGACTTTGCTCCCTCCAACCATTCGTCGGCTGACACATCCATCCTTGTGACGTAAGCCTTCCTACTCCATTGGAAAGCAAATAGACTCTTTACCCAGTTGAATGAGACTTGACTGTCAGCCATTTAGTACCCCCTTCCCCTTTTAGCAATCTTTTTACATCCGGTAAAGAGAAAAGTTTGAAGGATGTGACAAAAAAAAACCATTCTTTTTAATGACCCAGTGATTTTTCTCCAGGGCTGCACAAAGTAGTGTCTTGGAGATTAACAAAGAACAAAGAGCAATACAGCACAGGAACAGGCCCTTCTGCCCGCCAAGACTGTACCGACCATGATACCACCCAATCTTCAATCCCTGAAGATTCCAAGCCAACTCTAGGTTGCCTGGGAAGAGGGCAGGAAAATGGAGTTGAAGCCCATGATCTGCCATGATGGTATTGAATGGCGGAGCTGGCTCCATTGGGCCATGTCATAGAGGTTCACAGCATGGAAACAGGCCCTTCGGCCCAACTTGTCCATGCCACCCAGTTTTTACCACTAAGCTAATCTCAATTGCCCGTATTTGGCCCATATCCCGCTATACCCATATTTCCCATATGCCTGTCTAAATGCTTTTAAAAAATATATATTTAGAGTACCCAATTCTTTTCTTTTCCAATTAAGGGGCAATTTGCACATTTTGGGGTTGTGGGGGTGAGACCCCCACAGACACGGGGAGAATGTGCAAACTCCACACAGTGACCTGTGGCCGGGATCGAACCCAGGTCCTTGGCGTTATCAGTGCTAACCACTGTGTCACCGTGCCACCCTTGTCCAAATGCTTTTTAAAAGACAACATTGTACCCGCCTCTACTACTGCCTCCGGCAGCTTGTTCCAGACACTCAACACGCTCTGTGTGAAAAAATTGCCCCTCTGGACCCTTTTGTATCTCTCCCTTCTCACCTTAAACCTATGCCCTCTAGCTTAAGACTCCCCTATCTTTGGAAAAAGATGTTGACTCTCTACCTTATCGAGCCATTCATTATTTTATAGAGCTCTATAATATCACCCCTAAGCCTCCTATGCTCCAGGGAAAAAAGTCCCAGTCTATCCAGCCTCTCCTTATAACTCCTGCTCCTATTTCTTGTGTCCTTACATTTTTCTTGGTAGATTCGTCCTCAGTTCAAATGTGCGACTCTGACTTTGACCTTTTGTCTTCATAGGACTTCCTGATGGAGACCTTCATCATGTTCAAAGACCTTATTGGCAAGAATGTCTATCCTCCCGACTGGATGGTGATGAGCATGGTTCAAAACAGGTCAGTCAGTCACTGGACTGCAGCTAC
The DNA here is from genome assembly GCF_047496885.1 of Scyliorhinus torazame. Taxonomy (NCBI): domain Eukaryota; kingdom Metazoa; phylum Chordata; class Chondrichthyes; order Carcharhiniformes; family Scyliorhinidae; genus Scyliorhinus; species Scyliorhinus torazame. The sequence continues at coordinate 335,714,247 of NC_092709.1, forward strand.
TTCAATAGTGACACCCTGAAATTCTTCATTCTCTGAGTGCTCTTATCTTGTGTGGGAAATGTATCTCATATTAATATCCAAGCTGTGCCCACTTCTGCCTTCCGCACCCATTCTGCCTCACACTAGGGGGGCTTGACGACCCCGGAATGAGTGTGGAGGGTGTCGCGTCCGGAGGTGGGCTGGGTGGAAGGCTTACCTTGGTGAACTGGCACTGTACGGAAACTTTTTTAAATAATAGAAAAACATAAACCAACCCTCACTACTGACACCCCTCACCGCCCACTCCCTCCACACACGCACTCCCCAGACACCATCCATGTCAACCCATGCCATCTTATGTCCCCACCCACCCACCCCATGGCACCTCATACCTTCCATGCCAACATATGCCCCTATACCCGGTCCTCATTGCCCCTCATATTCTCCATGTTAACCTTTGTCCCCTCACCCACCCCATAGCACTTTAAAGCCGCAATTCCAATGTCGTGCCAACTCATGCCAACTCACACACTACCCTTTGCTCCTACACCTGCCATGCCAGCTCACCCAATAGCTGCCATGGATGGACCTCAGGACCTATCCTGAGATTAAATAAAACAAAGTTCCAAGTAGACTATTTAAATAAAAAAACTAATTTATTAAAAAAGTCATTTACTGAACATTATCCCTGATAACAACAAACCTTTTATTCAGCTGCATAAGTCCCCAGAAAATCTTTGCACTGAGATTCATAGTTCCATTTCAAAGAATCCATAACCACTTGGAGATGTCAATCAAACTGTAAATGACAGGCAGTCTGCTGTGATAATGGATGGTTGTGAAATGACTTCTGCAGCACTAATTTTGTTTTGGAAACACTTAGGCTGATCACAGAATCATAGAAGAAGGCCATTCAGGCCGGCATTATGACTTAGGCCATTCCCCCACCTTTCCCCTGTACCGTTACACATTGATTCTATTGAAATAATCAAATGCCAACTCAATTGCCTTGATTAAACCTGCCTCACTGTGTGAAATGTTTCTCACATTCTTTTGCAAACATATTAAATCTGTCCCTTGAGTTCTTGATACATTTACAAATGTGAACAGTTTCTCCCTATCTACTCTATCCAGCCCCCTCATGATTTTGAACACCTCTATCAAAACTCCTCTTAGCTTTCTTCTCTCCAAGGAGAATGGTCCCAAACTCTGCAGTCGATCCTCACAACTGAAGTTTCTCATCCCTGGAACCATTCTTATGCACTCTCTCCAACATGTTTTCATCCTTCCTATAGTGTGATGCCCATAACTGTCGACACTACTCCAGCTGAGGTCTAACCAGTGTCCTACACAAATTCAGGATAACCTCCTTGCTCTTGAATGCCATGCCCCTATTGAGAAAGCCTATGATACAGTATGCTTTATTAACTGCTTTCTCCACCCGACCTGCCACCTTCAATGACTTAAGCACACAAACACCCAGGTCCCTCTGCTCCTGTGCATCCTTTAGAATTGTACTCTTTATTTTATATTGTCTTTCCATGTTCTTCATATCAAAATGAATCACTTCACACTTCTCTGCATTAAACTTCATCTGCCATCTATCTGCTCATTCCATATACTTATCAATGTCCTTTTGAAGTTCGACACTATCCTCCTCACATTTCACAATGCTTCCAAATTTTGTATCACCCGCAATGTTGAAGTTGTGCCCTGTACACCAAGGCCTAGGTCATTAATATTTACAAGAAAAAGCAAGGATCCCAAAACCAAGCCTGGGGAACTCCACTACCAACCTTCCTCCAGCACAAAAAATATTCATTAACACATCGTAGATCATAGATCATAGAATTTACAGTGCAGAAGGAGGCCATTCGGCCCATCGAGACTGCACCGGCTCTTGGAAAGAGCACCCTACCCAAGGTCAACACCCCCACCCTATCCCCATAACCCAGTAACCCCACCCAACACTAAGGGCAATTTTGGACACTAAGGGCAATTTATCATGGCCAATCCATCTAACCTGCACATCTTTGGACTTTGGGAGGAAACCGGAGCACCCGGAGGAAACCCACGCACACACGGGGAGGATGTGCAGACTCCACACAGACATTGACCCAAGCCGGAATCGAACCTGGGACCCTGGAGCTGTGAAGCAATTGTGCTATCCACAATGCTACCGTGCTGCCCTTCATCAGCCGCATTAACCTCATCAAACCTCACTGTTACCTCTTCAACAAACTACAGCAAGTTAATTAAACATGATTTTCCCGTATGGAATCCATGCTGGCTCTTCCTAATCAACCCACATTTTTCCATGTGACTAGTAATTCTATCCTGAATAATTATTTAGTGACGTTTCCACACCACCGATGTTAAACTGACTGCTATGTAACTGCTAGGCTCATCCTTATGTCAACAGACAGAGTGAAATAGAAAGCAATCTTTTTTGTGAACACACTCCATACAATTTTTTAAAGGGTTAATGGGTAGATGTTTTAAATGCCTTGGCTGTCTAACCCCTGTTGACAGTTTATCTTGACATTTTTGTTTTCGGCAATTCCAATGAGTTTATGCACTTTTTAAAAGCATATTCAAGCCTTCTGTTAGAAATCTAAAATCCACCTTGGGCTGGATTCTCCGTCGGCGGGATCCTCCGTTTCGCTGGCAGCGCACTCACGGCTGTGGATTTCCCAATGGTGTGGGAGTGCCCGAAATGGGAAACCTGGGGCGAAATTCTCCTACCCGCCCCGCCACATTTCTGCCCCGACCGGCCGGCGGGAGTCTCCGTAACACCGGCCGGTCAATGGGGTTTCCCATTGTGGGGCAGCCCCACGCCGTCGGGAAACCCCCGGGCGCCGGCAAAACGGAGACTCCCGCCGGCGGAGAATGACGCCCCTGATTGGCCAACTGCCGGGATGGAGAATCCTGCTTCCGGTGTGGGGCGAGCCGCACCCAAAAAACAGGTGTGGCGGAATGGAGGATCCCGCCACTTACTTTTCCGAAAAGGCACTGATGTGTTGGGTGTTCTGGATTACATACAGGTCGCCAACACTTGAAGTAGTGCAACACTATTTTATTAAAAGGTTAACTATTTAAACATTCTTGAACTGTGGGTAAATAAGATACTAGCTTTAACTAAAGACCTTTGCCTTGTCCTAACCAGTTGATGCACTCAGCACATGGTAAATGTCTGTGTTGCAGGCTGTGAGCTCTGTGCTCCTAGCTAGCTGCTACTCGAATGAGTGGGAACTCTGATGCCCCCTGTCTTTATAGTGCATGTGCTCTCACTGGTGATTGGCTGCAGTGTTGTGTATGTTGATTGGTCCCACTGTGTGTCTATCAGTGTGTGTCTGCACCATGATATACTGGTGTATATTATGACATCCCCCCTTTTATGTCAAAAAATGTGCCTGCGTGACAATAAATAGTGTGTGGTGAATGTTCCTGACTACATGTGTGCGAAATATTTACAGGACTATGTACATAAAACTAAGCTATTTACATGGGAAGGTGCCTTGTGCAGAAAAAAACAGTGTGTCACACAAATAACGAGATGAACACTATATACAAACCACTTGAACGATTAAACGGAAGAACAGAACAGACCAGAGAGTCCATTAGTGCACAAAGTTCACAAATTAAGTCTCTGAGGTGGGCGACGAATTCTGGTTGACCGTCAGGGTGGCACACCACTCATCGTCTGGATCGATGCTGTATACCGACAGCGGCTGGTGTCTTTGCTTCGGGAACAGCCTGTTTTCCGTTACGACACCGACTCGAAAAGGCGCCTTCGGGTCCTCGGTGTCACTGCTGTGTGGGAGGTCTGCACCGGACTCGGTGACCGTGGGTTGAAATGCCCGAACATTCCTGCGAGACTGGCTGAAACGATATGAATTGGAAGGCTGAGCTGCTCGACAGCAGGCAGCATAGTGGCCAAGTCTTCCACATCGTAGGCATTGTCGAGATTTTGCGGGGCATTGCTGCTTTAAATGGGCGGAGCCACAGTTGCCGCACGTTGTCACGTCAGCACGTTCGCTGCGCCACTGTGCATGCGCGGTGCGGTCATGCATGGTGCGCGCCTGCACATTACATTCCTCCACGTCGCCGTCCCCTCATGTTGTGCGTACAAGCGCGAGAGTCCACGAAAAGCGCGTGAAATGGCCGCCCTCATCCAGGCTGAGGCCCTGGAGGCGCTCAATCACTTGGACCCGTTCCGCCTCGTGGTGACCTTGCCACGCCATTTCAGCCGCTTGTATATGGGAGTACCGACTGGTGGCATTTTCATGTAGGACACAGGTCTCGATGGCGGTCGCTAGAGTGAGTTGCTTTACTTTGAGGAGCTGCTGACGTAGGTGGTCCGACTGAACACCGAAAACGATCTGGTCGCGTATCATGGAGTTGGAGGTGGGCATGTAGCTGCAAGATTGCGCAAGGATGCGGAGGTGCATAAGAAAGGATTGGAAAGGTTCGTCCTTATCCTGCAAACGCTGCTGGAACACGTAGCGTTCAAAACTTTCATTCATCTCTACGCTGCAGTGAGTGTCAAACTTGAGGAGAACCTTCTTGAACTTCGTCTTGTCTTCGTCATCTGCAAAGGTGAGAGAGTTGAAAATGTGGATGGCATGGTCCCCGGCCGTGGAGAGGAGAAGAACAATCTTTCTGGTGTCTGAGGCGCCCTCCGTGTCCGTGGCTTCGAGGTAGAGCTGGAAGCGCTGTTTGAAAATCTTCCAGTTGGCCCCGAGGTTGCCGACGATGCGGAGCAGTGGCGATGGGCTGATGTTGTCTATGTTGCAGGATGACGGAATGCTGGCGGAAGGCAGATCACTTGCAGGTAGGTCTAAGAAGTGAAATATGCAACCACTCCTGGTATCATGATGTGTTGGGTGTTCTGGATCACATACAGGTCACCAACACTATTTTATTAAAAGGTTAACTATTTAAACATACTTGAACTGTGGGTAAATACAATACTAGCTTTAACTAAAGACCTTTGCCTTGTCCTAACCAGTTGATGCACTCAGCACATGGTGAATGTCTGTGTTGCAGGCTGTGAGCCCTGTGCCCCTAGCTAGCTGCTACTCGAATGAGCGGGAACTCTGATGCCCCCTGTCTTTATAGTGCGTGTGCTCTCATTGGTGATTGGCTGCAGTGTTGTGTATGTTGATTGGTCCCACTGTGTGTCCATCAGTGTGTGTCTGCACCATGATATACTGGTGTATATTATGACAGGCACCTGAACTCCACCAAAGGTGTCCTGGGACCCTATCCAAAGGCATACCTTACGGCTCGAAAAAGGTATCCTGGCTATCCAAATAAATCCACAAATTTCAGACCTGCTCCCACCAAATATAATCTGTGCGTGTCAGGTTTCAGTCACCTCTCACAACAAAACCACAGAGAAATGGAGGCAGCTACTAATTTCTATGGGCAGCGGCCTCCATGAACTGTGACTGCGATAATGGTAGGTGCCGTGTTCCGGGATGGGGGAGGGTGGGGTCACTTCCGGATTCAGGCCTCAATGACCATTTTTGCCATGGCTGAGAATCTTTCCATCATGGTGAAAATCTAGGCTCAATCCTTCGTCTTCTGGAATTCTCTTCTTAAAAAGAACGGCTTTACATCCTTGTCTCTCACCTTTACCTTTGAAAGCTTCAGGAAGTCGGCAGTTGAGCTTGCCCGCTCATGCACTCGACAGCCCATGGTTTTTCACCCATGTGAGTGCAGAAGTAGGTGGCCTTAACCCGTGAGCTCGTTTTTTAAGGGCTGAAGAAATGCGGACTTTTTGGAATATTCTTTCTGACTTCATATTAAAGTAATAAATAAAATATAAACCTTGCTCATTCAATTTGCTGCCTTATACTGAAACTCGGCCGGAAGGGTATCCATTGCATCCAGGTCGCTACAGTGATGTTTCCAAAAAAGATATCCCAGAGTGCATTGCAACCCACAACCATGGGCCTTTTTGAGGGCTAACCTGACCCAGGAAGAGTTGCTCTTGTTCGCTCCCTGTGGCATTATTCAAATACGTGCCGTTTTACTTTGCAGCGCACTCTCAGCAAATGTTAAAATTGATTTAAAATTACTCCCTCATCGAAAGAGAGTTTGCCACCTCCATTCATATATCCGATCCATGGCCTGAGGCAAAGACTCAGGTAAAAGGCCTGTGAGTGGAAAGGAATCACATTTCGAGCTTGGGAGTAAGTGCTTAATTTCATCAGCGTCGTTCAACTGCAGTTTGCAGCTGGCCCTGTGGTTTCCGCAATGACCTTGATTCTGTTATGTCAAGGACACTATCCAGAAACAAAACAGCCCGGCAATACCCAAGCACATTCGCGTTAGTCAACACTGGGTACCTCAGAAGAAAAGCCATTCCTGAAATGCAGCCAGGCAGGAATGTTTTTTTCTCTTGTTTGTTGACTACAGTCTGTTTTACCACAGATTTACATTTCCAGCCCAGAACTTTCCTTGTAGAAAGAGTTATCAGCGGCCCAGAAGCCTTGACAGGCCTAGTTTATCTTGACAAATGAACCTCTAGTCTAAAAATTATTAATGTGCTAAAGCTGGCTTTGCCACTAACCCTCTCGAGTTCTGATCGTTTCTTGTACTTTTTTCTTCAGTCATAACAATGTGTTATCTGTCAGAGAGATAATGGACCTGAGGGAAATATCCTTCTCATGTGCTTTGCGAGAACTACTGTTCTTGTCAGACGAACAAAGGAGAATGCTGTATTCTTAACAAAACTTGCACATTTCCAAAATCCAGCGACAGTAAAAAGGAGAGGTGCTTTGCAAATTGGAGAATTTGGATTCATGACAAATGGGACAAAATGTACAGCAGAGAAACAGGCCATTCAGCCCATCTAATTTATGTGAGAATTTATCTTTCACACAGACCGCCTCCCTTTTTTCATCCCACCCTATCAACATATCCTTCTTCTATTCCTTTCTCCCTCAGTGGTATTGTCACTGGACTAGTAATCCAAAGACCCAGCTTAATGCCCTGGGGACCCAGGTTCGAATCCCACCACGGCAGACAGCGAAATTTGAATTCACTAAAAATCTGGGGCTGGAATCTCCGATTGTGAGGCTGTGTCCTCACGCCGGAGTGTGAACGGTGGCCTTTTACCCCCGCAAAATTGGCGCTGAATGGTCACCGATCCTCTGTGTAGCTGGGGGGGTAGCATGCCGGCAACGTAGAGCACCCAGCTCCAGCTGCTGACACGGCCCGGAGAATTGCCGGGTACATGGCCGCGCGTGCGCACTGTGGCGGCCGGCAGCGGCTGTGCCGTGCAACATGGCGCCGGCCGCTCGTGGACCCGGCCTGCAAAATAGTGGACCCCCCCTTTGGCCGGCTCGCGAGCCCCGCACCACCCCACAGTGCCCCCAGACCCTGATAAATTCCCCCCTGCCCACAGATCGGCCCTCCCCTGACTGTGGCGGCACTGGACTGAGTCCGCAGCCGCCACGCCGAGTTCCCGACGGGTGAGACCATGAGAGACCCACACCGTCAGGAACTTTGTTCGGGGCGGAGCCTTGGGGGGGTGAGCCTCAGGCAATGTTCCGATGCTGTCGGTATGGCGCGCGGCGTACTCGGTTTGATGGGGGCGGTGCATCACGAAAGATGCGCCGCCGCGATTTGGTCGTGAACCGGGATTCTCCGGCCAATCGCTGAACCCGATTTCGGCGTCGGTGACTGGAGAATCCCGCCCCTGGAATTAGAAGCCTAATGATGACTTTAAAACCATTGTCGTAAAAACCCATCTGATTCACAATGTCCCTCAGGGAAGGAAATTGATGACAGTTCTACTAATACATGAATGATTAAACATTTTCTATAACTTGTGAAATATTTGGCCTATGTTAAGGGCGCAATAATCCGTGACACCACCACCTCCCCCCGCCCCCCCGCAGCGGGTTTCATGGCAGTGGAGGTTAGATCTCCTGCTCCCTCTGCTGTCAGCAGGGTTTCCCGTTCTGTGGGCCCCGTCCCACCGGGAAACTGGCGGTGGGGTTTCGCTGTCGGCCAGACCGGAAGATCCCGCTGGCGAGAACATCCAGAAAATTACGGTCTAAGTATGTGCAATTTTATTCAAGAGTCATGGTTAATGAACAAGCTCGATTTCAAACTTGCTGCCCACTGAGATGAAGGAAGGCCACTTCAGCGGCCCATTCACTAGCCTAAGTTTCCCGTCGCTGATCTATGCTATTCCCATCAAATGTTCTTTGTGGTTGTGATTTTCATGTACTCAGCGCTCTCTGGGTGAACAAGTTTGTCCTGAATTCCCTGGTGAATACTGACCTGCACTCAAATCTAAAGTCAGTAAGATTTCACCCATTGTGCCCTCCTCACAGCTTACATTTGCATCTAGATTTGCATTGTCAGCCCACCGAGATACATAGAACCTTAGTTAGGCCACACTTGGAGTATCGTGTTCAATTCTGGTCGCCACACTACCAGAAGGATGTGGAGGCTTTAGAGAGGGTGCAGAAGAGATTTACCAGAATGTTGCCTGGTATGGAGGGCATTAGCTATGAGGAGCGGTTGAATAAACTCGGTTTGTTCTCACTGGAACAACGGAGGTTGAGGGGCGACCTGATAGAGGTCTACAAAAAAATTATGAGGGGCAGAGACAGAGTGGATAGTCAGAGGCTTTTCCCCAGGGTAGAGGGGTCAATTACTAGGGGGCATAGGTTTAAGGTGAGAGGGGCAAGGTTTAGAGTAGATGTACGAGGAAAGTTTTTTACACAGAGTGTAGTGGGTGCCTGGAACTCGCTACCGGAGGAGGTGGTGGAAGCAGGGACGATAGTGACATTTAAGGGGCATCTTGACAAATACATGATTAGGATGGGAATGGAGGGATACGGACCCTGGAAGTGTAGAAGATTGTAGTTTAGTCGGGCAGCATGTTCGACACGGGCTTGGAGGGCCGAAGGGCCTGTTCCCGTGCTGTACATTTCTTTGTTCTTTGTTATTACACTCGGTTCCTTCATCAAAGTTATTAATATAAACTTTAAAACTTGGGGCTCCAATACTGATGCTTGCACTACCCCATTAGCAAAACCTTACCGCCTGAAAAATAACTTATTTATTTCTACTCTCGGTTTTCTGTCCTTTTCCCAATGCATGCATGCATGGGCCCAATTTTGTGTGGCACTTCATCAAATGCATTTTCAAAATCTGAACACACTTCCTCTGCTTGGTCCCCTTTATCTACCCACTAGATACATCCTCCAAAATCTCCAATAGATTTATCAAACACGATTCCCTTTCATAAAACCATGTTCACTATGTCTAATCGTAGTATGATTTTCTAAATGCCCAGATATCACTTCCTTAATAACGGAAATCAGCACTTTCAGATCCATGTTTAAATCTCACTAATCAGGCTTCCACTCCAATCACAGTACAAAAACAGCTCTTATCTAAGTCATAAATTACATTTTATGTAACTGTGGCAAAGGCAAACCTTCCCCCACTCTTCCTCTTCAATCTTCCTGCAGCCTTTGACACAACTGACCGTTGGAAAGTCTGTTCCAATTCCAGGACGGCCTGGCTGCCCCTGATATATTCAACTTCCAGAGGAACATAGGAGCAGGAGTGGGCCATTCGGCCCCTCGAGCCTTGCTCTGCCATCCAGTTAGATCATGGTTGATCTTCTACCTCAATGCCACTTTCCTGCACTATCCCCATATCCCTCAATGTCATTAGTTTCCATGAACCTATCCATGCTCATCCATCAGGGTGGGTCTGCACTCAGCTGGCTCCATCCTTATCTATTCAGTCACAGCCAGAGAATCATTTGCAACAACTTCTTTCCTGCTCCCGCATCGTTACCTCTGGTGTCCTGCAAGGATCTACCCCTGACCCCTCTTTTTCCCATCTATCTGCTGCCCTTCGGTGACAATGTCGAAAAACACAGGATCAAATTCCATACATACACCAATAACACCCTGTACCATTCCATCCCCACCCACCTCAACTCCTCCACCATCTCCGATTTGCCACACTGCCTGTCCAACATCCAATGTTGATGTATCATTTGTCAGTGTACTCTGCTGTTTATGCTTTTGTCTACTATGTACATACTGTGTACATTCCCTCGGCTGCAGGAAAATACGTTTCACTGTACTTCAGTCCATGTGACAATAAATATCAATCAATCAATTAATGCTGGGTAAGCAGAAATGTCCTCAAATTAAATACCAGGAAGACTGAGCCATTGGGCTTAAATTTGTCACTGCGGCAAGTCTGGATGATCCCCAGCTGGGCTGTTTGCACAACTTTGGCCTGCATTTTCCGGGGGCCAGGAAACTCATTAGTTGCCAGCATGGGCTGCAATCCCTTTAAAGGATGGTTAGCTGCTCCCAGGAGGCTGGCAGCCCTATTATCAGTGCCACCAGTCATAGTTGCCACTGCTGGGACTGCGCCTGACATAAGAGGACACCACGGAAGTATGCCAATCAGCCAACCAGGGAAGTGGGGTTTGCTGTTCTTCCTTACTTACAAATCACTTTGAGTAAATGGATTTTTTTTTAAAAACCTGCCCTTTAATGGTCTATGAAATGGCCTGATTGTAGTTTCAAAATTGTTTCATGAAATGGTGTGTGAAAATGGGTTCCTCCATGACTCAGTCGCTGAGGTACGGTTCACCATTCATTTCATCGAGAATCTCTGTTCTGATACTTCTGAAGGGTGCCACCCAAAGTGGTGACTCATGTTTACGCAGTCGTAATGTAGAAACTGGGACTGTATTCTCCAGAGTTTTGCAGAATGAGAGGTGATCTCATTGAAACTTATAAAATTCTTTCAGGGTGTGACAGGGTAGATGGAGATAGGATGATTTTCCCTGGGCTTTTTAGTTACCACATTTCTGTGGGTCTGGAGTCACATGTAGGCCAGAGCAGGTAAGGGCGGCAGATTTCATTCCCTGAAGGACATTAGTGAACCGGATGGGTTTTTAACGACAATAGTTTCATGGTCATCGTTAGATTTGTAATTCCAGAATTTTATTGAATTCTAGAACCAGGGGTCACAGTCTCAGAATAAGAGGTATGCCGTTTAAGACTGAGATGAGGAGGAATTTCTTCACTCAAAGAGTGGTGAATCTTCAGAATCCTCTTCCCCAGAGGGGTGTGGAAACTCAATCATTTAGAACATAGAACATAGAACATAGAACATAGAACAATACAGCGCAGTACAGGCCCTTCGGCCCACGATGTTGCACCGAAACAAAAGCCATCTAACCTACACTATACCATTATCATCCATATGTTTATCCAATAAACTTTTAAATGCCCTCAATGTTGGCGAGTTCACTACTGTAGCAGGTAGGGCATTCCACGGCCTCACTACTCTTTGCGTAAAGAACCTACCTCTGACCTCTGTCCTATATCTATTACCCCTCAGTTTAAGGCTATGTCCCCTCGTGCCAGCCATTTCCATCCGCGGTAGAAGGCTCTCACTGTCCACCCTATCTAACCCTCTGATCATTTTGTATGCCTCTATTAAGTCTCCTCTTAACCTTCTTCTCTCTAACGAAAACAACCTCAAGTCCATCAGCCTTTCCTCATAAGATTTTCCCTCCATACCAGGCAACATCCTGGTAAATCTCCTCTGCACCCGTTCCAAAGCCTCCACGTCCTTCCTATAATGCGGTGACCAGAACTGTACGCAATACTCCAAATGCGGCCGTACCAGAGTTCTGTACAGCTGCAACATGACCTCCTGACTCCGGAACTCAATCCCTCTACCAATAAAGGCCAACACTCCATAGGCCTTCTTCACCACCCTATCAACCTGGGTGGCAACTTTCAGGGATCTATGTACATGGACACCTAGATCCCTCTGCTCATCCACACTTTCAAGAACTTTTCCATTAGCCAAATATTCCACATTCCTGTTATTCCTTCCAAAGTGAATCACCTCACACTTCTCTACATTAAACTCCATTTGCCACCTCTCAGCCCAGCACTCCAGCTTATCTATATCCCTCTGTAACCTGCTACTTCCTTCCACACTATCGACAACACCACCGACTTTAGTATCGTCTGCAGATTTACTCACCCACCCTTCTGCGCCTTCCTCTAGGTCATTGATAAAAATGACAAACAGCAACGGCCCCAGAACAGATCCTTGTGGTACTCCACTTGTGACTGAACTCCATTCTGAACATTTCCCATCAACCACCACCCTCTGTCTTCTTTCAGCTAGCCAATTTCTGATCCACATCTCTAAATCACCCTCAATCCCCAGCCTCCGTATTTTCTGCAATAGCCTACCGTGGGGAACCTTATCAAACGCTTTGCTGAAATCCATATACACCACATCAACTGCTCTACCCTCGTCTACCTGTTCAGTCACCTTCTCAAAGAACTCGATAAGGTTTGTGAGGCATGACCTACCCTTCACAAAGCCATGCTGACTATCCCTGATCATATTATTCCTATCTAGATGATTATAAATCTTGTCTCTTATAATCCTCTCCAAGACTTTACACACATTTATTATTATTATGTGCAAAACAGGAATTGATAGATTCATGGAAACTAATGACATTGCATGATATGGGGATAGTGCAGGAAAGTGGCATTGAGGTGCAAGGTCAGCCATGATCTAACTGGATGGCAGAGCAAGGTTCGAGGGGCCAAATGGCCTACTCCTGCTCCTAAATTCCGCTGGAAGTTAATGATAGCAGGGGCAACAAGGCCGTCCTGGAATTGGCCATTACCACTGTGAACGTCTCTCTGTGGCCATCTGGCCTAATATCCCCTTATTCATGATGGGTGAAATAGCCTCCTTCTGCACTGTAACAATTTCGTGACACATAACAATTCTGTGATTCGTAACAATTCTGTGATTTGTAACAATTCCGTGATTTGTAACAATTCTTTGATTCGTAACAATTCTGTGATTGGTAACAATTTTGTGATTAATAACAATTCTGTGATTCGTAACAATTCTGTGATTTGTAACAATTCTTTGATTCGTAACAATTCTGTGATTTGTAACAATTCTGCGGTGTGGCTTGGAGTCACGTTTGGTTCTATTACATTGTCTTATTGTACAAATACAAGTTATTGTTGTGGACAATTAATGTCAGACTGACCGTCCTGTAACGCACAACCTCGCTCTTAATTGGAAATACATCAAACACTGGACTGCACAGTAGAATGGCCCGCCTCTATGACACAACAGTTGTTGACTTTCCTCATGAACAGTGGTGAAACTCGGCATTTTGGGTTTACTTACTGGACACAAAAGAATATAATTTTCCTGGAGATTTCTCAGTCACCAGCCGTGTCCCATTACTTTCGCACCATCAATTTCAGGCAGCCATTTGTGCCTCAAGAGGGCAGAAGGATCTGTCGCTGGGCAAGGAGAGATAGATCATAATGTCAGCCATTTGATTTTTCTCCCTTTCTCTCACTTAAGGATTGCTTCAAGTAAATGCATTTTTTTAACCTGTCCTTTGACGGTCTATGTAATGTTCTGATTATAGTTTCAAAATGGTTTAATTTCAAAGATGAAATGGTCTGAGAAAATGGTTTTCTCTATCACTGAGCCACTGAGGTGATGTTCTCCATTCATTTCATCAAGATCTTGTGCTCTGATACTGATGAAGGGTCACCCAAAGAGTGTTTTCGCTTTCAGTTACTGGCAATCTTACAATGAACAGAGATAAGATGACAATGACAGGTCATTCAGCCCAACCAGTACCTGTTGACATTCAATATGAGGAATAGACCCACCCTGTTTCCATATACCTTCTAATCCCTTTTCCCACATTCTTTCAACATGGAGGAAATTGTTCATACACAAGGATTGGTTAGGATTTTGAATGCTCCACCTGATAGGATAGTGGGGACAGATTCAACAGTAGCCTTCATAAAGGAATTGGATCAATACTTGAATGAAAATGAAAATCGCTTATTGTCACAAGTAGGCTTCAATGAAGTTACTGTGAAAAGCCCCTAGTCGCCACATTCCGGCGCCTGTTCGGGGAGGCTGGTACGGGAATATTGAAGGCAATACTTGAAGGATTAGTCGTGGGACCAACTAATGTGGGGGAGATGATGTTGTAGTGTTAATGTCACTGGACTTGTAATCCAGAGGCTCAGGCTGATGCTCCTGGGACATGGGTTCAAATCCCACCAGAGCAGTAATAAATGTGGAATATATGGGGCTGGATTCTCCGCCCCGCCTCATTTCTGCCCCGACCCGCTGTCGGGATTCTCCGTTACGCCGGCTGGTCAATGGGGTTTGCCATTGTGGAGCAGCCCCACGCCGTCGGGAAACTCCCGGGCGCCGGCAAAACGGAGAATTCCGCCGGCGGAGAATCCCGCCCATGATTTCCATGACCATGACAACTATCGTTGACTATTGTAAAAATCAATTGGGTTCACAAATGCCATTTCGGAATGGAAATCTGCCATCTACCCCTGGTGTGGCTTGTGGTTGGACCTAAGTGCCCTCTGAAATGGCCTCGCAAGCCACTTCGTTGAAAGACAATTTGGGATTGGCAACAAGATGGTAACTTTGCAAGTGACCCCCATGCCTCATAGAAAAGTCAACAACAAAAAAAAGGCTCTTCCAAAGAACAGGCCCTCCTACCATTTGCTGCACAATTAAACAAATCTCTTCAATTTTGTATTGTACAACTGCACGATTCCTTTGTCCACCTACTCAGTCCTGAAGCATGACCCAGTTTCAGCCTCAACAAGCTTGGAGGAGAATTCTACCGCCTCAGAACCTGTGAGAGAAGGTTTTCTTGCCTCTGTACCAAATTTCTTACACTTACTCTTGTATCTATGCCTCTCACTCTTGACTTCTTGTCTACTGGAAGAAACATAGAGGCTGTTGTCTCTGTCTATCCTGGGATATCTCTTCTTTTTAAATTCTGTTACAGCAATCCTGCTTAGAAAGACCAGACAGATGATAAGAGTAAATACAGAGAAACGTTCGTCCGGCGGTACGGTCGGTATCCAGAAAACACAGTTGACGAAAGAATCAGAGGGGGACATTTTCTTCAACACAGAGAGTTGTTATAATTTGGAATGCACTGCCTGGAAGCAGATTCAATAGTGACTTTCAAAAGGGAAAACTTGAAAGCAAACTTGAGAGGTCAGAGGGGAGTGGGACTAATTGGATTGGATTGGATTTGTTTATTGTCACGTGTACCGAGGTACAGTGAAAAGTATTTTTCTGCGAGCAGCTCAACAGATCATTAAGTACATGAGAAGAAAAGGGAATAAAAGAAAATACATAATAGGGCAACACAACATATACAATGTAACTACATAAGCACTGGCATCGGATGAAGCATACAGGGTGTAGTGTTAATGAAATCAGTCCATAAGAGGCTCATTTAGGAGTCTGGTGACAGTGGGGAAGAAGCTGTTTTTGAGTCTGTTTGTGCGTGTTCTCAGACTTCTGTATCTCCTGCCCGATGGAAGAGTGAGTAAGCCGGGTGGGAGGGATCTTTGATTATACTGCCCGCTTTCCCCAGGCAGCGGGAGGTGTAGATGGAGTCAATGGATGGGAGGCAGGTTCGTGTGATGGACTGGGCTGTGTTCACGACTCTCTGAAGTTTCTTGCGGTCCTGGGCCGAGCATTGCCATATCAGGCTGTGATGCAGCCTGATAGGATGCTTTCTATGGTGCATCTGTAAAAGTTGGTAAGAGTCAATGTGGACATGCCAAATTTCCTTAGTTTCCTGAGGAAGTATAGGCGCTGTTGTGCTTTTTGGTGGTAGCACCGATCTGGGTGGACCAGGACAGATTTTTGGAGATGTGCACCCCTAGGAATTTGAAACTGCTAACCATCTCCACCTCGGCCCCGTTGACGCTGACAGGGGTGTGTACAGTACTTTGCTTCCTGAAGTCAATTACCAGCTCTTTAGTTTTGCTGGCATTGAGGGAGAGATTGTTGTCGCTGCACCACTCCACTAGGTTCTCTATCTCCCTCCTGTATTCGGACTCATCGTTATTCAAGATCCGGCCAACTATGGTCGTATCGTCAGCAAACTTGTAGATGGAGTTGGAACCAAGTTTTGCCACGCAGTCGTGTGTGTACAGGGAGTAGAGTAGGTGGCTAAGTACGCAGCCTTGGGGGCGCCGGTGTTGAGGACTATTGTGGAGGAGGTGTTGTTGTTCATTCTTACTGATTGTGGTCTGTTGGTCAGAAAATCAAGGATCCAGTTGCAGAGTGGGGAGCCAAGTCCTAGGATTTAGAGCTTTGATATGAGCTTGGCTGGGATTATGGTGTTGAAGGCAGAGCTGTAGTCAATAAATAGGAGTCTGATGTAGGAGTCCTTGTTTTCGAGATGCTCTGGGGATGAGTGTAGGGCCAGGGGAATGGCGTCTGATGTGGACCGGTTGCAGCGATATGGGAATTGCAGTGGATCAAAGCGTTCTGGGAGTATGGAAGTGATGCGCTTCATGATCAACCTCTCGAAGCACTTCATTATGACTGAAGTCAGGGCCACTCGTCGGTAGTCATTGAGGCACGTTGCCTGGTTCTTCTTTGGTACCGGTATGATGGTGGTCTTCTTGAAGCAGGTGGGGACCTCGGAGTGGAGTAGGGACAGGTTAAAGATGGATGATTGTTCCTGATGATGGAGGAGCCCAGAACTAGGAATCATAGTTTGAGGATAAGGGATAAACCTTTTAGGAATGGGATGACGAGAAATTTCTTCACCCAGAGAATGGTGAATCTGGAATCCGTCACCACAAAAAGTAGGCCAAAACGTTGTGTAATTTCAAGAACGATGATGTGGAGATGTCGGCGTTGGACTGGGGTGAGCACAGTAAGAAGTCTTACAACACCAGGTTAAAGTCCAACAGGTTTGTTTCAAATCACTAGCTTTCGGAGCACTGCTCCTTCCTAACCTGAGGAAGGAGCTGAGCTCAGAAAGCTCGTGATTCGAAACAAACTCGTTGGACTTTAACCCGGTGTCGTAAGACTTTTTTCAAAAACGAGTTAGAAAGAGCTCTTGGGGCTAAAGGGATCAAGAGATATGGGGGGAAAGGCGGGATCAGGGTATTGAACTTGATGATCAGCCATGGTGATAATGAATGGCGGAGCAGGCTGAAGGGCCGAATGGCCTCCACCTTCTTCTATTCTCTATGTATGTTTCTATGTATCCTTGCCTTTGTTGCCTTTCGAGTTGACTATTCCACTGCATTTGTGCCTGTCTCCTGTATCCTAAGTGTAAAGGCATCCAAACACCTTTGCTACCCCATGTCTTAAAATTGCATCATCTTGATTTTAAAATTCCTGCCCTCATTTTCAAACCATTCTCACCGCTCAATGCAACTGTAATATTGGTGCTGGCCTGTTACACATCCCCATTTTAAAATTGCTTCCCAAATGATGGCCGTGCTTTCAGTTACCTAAAGCTCTGAAATACCCTCCCTTCACCTCGCTTTGCTCCATTGAGACAACACCACGAGCTCTTTAATCAAACCTTTAGATGTCTTAGTATCTCCTATGTGACTGGAGGTCATGCTTTATTTTATAATGCTCCCATGAAGTGCCTTGGGGACCATTCATCACATTAAAGACTGGAAGATACGTTGTTTTTGGATTTCTGTGCCGCCAGCCTCCGAAATCCACAAACGGCAACTCACGGGGGCTAAAAACTGATCCACAGCTGACACCTTGGGAAGTGCATGATTTCGTCAAAATGCCTGCAGACAAGTACAACAGGGAAAGGCAACTCCTTGTCAAAGTCAGGCTGGCCAATAGTGTGGAATAATTACAATATCAATATACAGATGTCAGGCTGGCAATAGGTCCTAATCATAGTTTATGTCATCCTCATCAAAGTTGTGTGATTGTACCAATGCTCAAGAGCTCAGTGGGGATATAATGAATCACAGTAGGACTCCTGACTGCTTAGTGCACCCGCCACTGTTGATAATTACATAGCACGACAAATGATCGAGTAGCAAACTTGGTTAAAGAAGAAAAGATAAAGCAGACTGCTATGTTGTACCTCAGTTCCTGTGCTCACTTCAAATTGAAGTCCCCTGCAGCATGACCCCTGGCCGTTGACCCAGAAGTAGACTGAGAGCAGAAGGAAGATGGACAACAGTTTTGCATTCAGGAGATGTTTTTAAAAAGGCAGTCTGATGTTGCACAATATATTTAAATACAATAGAAACTTCTGCCCCAAGAACTTGCAGTTATGTGTGGAGCTTTGTGGGAAGGTTGGGGGAGGGGAAGGGGATTGCGGGTGATGTGTTATGTACTCTGGGATAACACAGGCTGCAACTCGATGCAGCTTTGACCAAAAGATACTCCAGACTTTGAAGTAAGTTCAATGTGATTTATTGAACCATCAGCACAGTTCTCTATGAGTTTGACTCTCCTGCTAATCTTGCTATAGTAACTCAGTCTAACTAACCAGTCTGCTCTAAGCCACGTGGTGGGTGTGATGCTTCTGATCTGTCCCTATCCTACTCTCTAAATGTCACCTGTGGAAAGAGACAGAGCATGTGTGCCCTGTCCTTATATATGGGTTTCCCCCTTGTGGTAGTGTCACCTCTGGGTGTCTTGACTGCCCATTGGTCGTGTCCTATTCTAAGTGTTCATTAGCTGTATGTCTGCATTTCATGACATCTCCGGTGCTCCCTCTAGTGTTTACTTAGTTGTAGTGTATTACATTAACCCCTTGTGTATTTACAGTGATGCATATCACCACAGCGGGGACGCACAGTTTTGTAGTCTCTTGCTCAGTGGTAACAACAAGTTACATTTAACACAGCAAAAAATGTCCCTCGGTGTTCTTTTAAGGAACAACAAAGGTCAAGAGAGAGAGGCTTAAAGTTAAGGGAAGGAATTGCTGAAATTAGCGCAAAGACAGCTGAAGACACAGCTGGCAATGACAAAGTGACAATAATAATAACAATAATAACCTTTTATTGTCACAAGTATGAAGTTATTGTAAAAAGCCCCTAGTTGCCACATTTCGGCGCCTGTTTGGAAAAGCTGGTACGGGAATTGAACCCGCGCTGCTGGCCTTGTTCTGCATCACAAACCAGCTGTCTATCCCACTGAGCTAAACCTGCCTTTGATGGACATCAGGGAAGTTGCATATTCCTTTTGGCCTGCCTTGGGGCTCCAGAACAGTGTCCAAAATGTTTAAAAAGAAAAATAGGACATCACTCCTCACCCCACTCACCCCCACATATGCCCCATACCCCCTCTATTCCAACCCATGTCACCCAAGCACCCCACCCACCCTTGATCACCCCTCATACCCTCCATGCCAACCTATGCCCCTGTGCCCACCCCATGGCTCTTTATAGCCCCTATTCCAACATATGCTCCTCTACCCATCCCCTATGGACCTTTCTCACCCCTGTGCTAACTTAGTTCCAATTCATGGCACCCCATGCCCCTCCAACAACCTCCCTTTCCCTTATACCTACCATGCCGACAGACCCAATCCATCATGCACGGATCTCAGGACCCATGCAGATCAAATAAAGTAGGACAGTTCAGTCACCACAGTCCTAAACCATGTTGTTTGTGGCTTCCCCGTTTACATTTCCCAGCTGATGTCTATCTTCAAACAACTTTCGGTATTCACACTTGGGCCATTTGATCCGGTGCTTCATGATCTCAACATCAATGCTGCGGCAGCCAGTCTTCCTGTACCAGTCCTCAATGGAAATGTTATTGTCCAGTCAAAGTTACAGATCTTACGTAGGTGACTATTATGAAAGGTGTTGACCTTGCCCATGTCTGTCTTCACTATCCTCCAGCATTCAAATCCGTACAGCAGGACTGACTTTACACTATTGTTGTAGAGTCTGATTTTGGACTTAAGTCTGTACTGTTTGGACTTTCAGATGGTTGGAAGTCTGCTGAATGCATCTTTAGCTTTATTCAGTCAGGCCTTGATGTCCTTCTTAGCACCGCTGTCATTGCTGATAAGGCTCTCGAGGTAAGTGAAGTCCTCGACAAAGTCTAGCTCTTCTCCATCGATGGGAATTGAAGGTGCTGCTAATGGGCTGATGCTCAGAACTTGTGTTTTCTTCTGTTGATATGCAGACCAGTCTGTTTTGCTTCCAACCTCATAATCTCCCAACCCCGGACAGCACCCTTCTGCCTCCTTCTGCCTCCCCCACAAAATCCACAAACAGGACTGTCCCAGTAGACCCATCGTGTCAGCCTGTTTCTGCACCATTGAACTAATTTCTTCCTATCTTGAATCCATACTCTCTCCTCTTGTGCAGTCCCTTCCCACCTACATTCGCAATTCCTCCAATGCCCTACATCATATCATCATTTCCAGTTCCTCGGCCCTAATCACCTCCTCCTCACTATGGATTTACAATCCCTCTATACCTCCATCCCCACCAGGATGGTTTGAGGGCTCTCCACTTCTTCCTCAAACAGAGGCCTCAACAATCCCCATCCACCACTACTCTCCTCCGGCTGGCTGAACTTCTCTCACTGAATAATTTCTCCTTTAACTTGTCTCATTTCCTCCAAACCAAAGGTGTGGCTATGGGTACCCCCATGGGTCCCAGTTTTGCCTGTCTCTTTATGGGGTATGTAGAACATTCCTTGTTCCAGTCCTACCACAGCCCCATCCCCAAACACTTTTATTGGCACATCGATGACTGTTTCAGTGCCGCCTCATGTTCCCATCTAGACCTGGAAAAGTGTATTAATTTCCACCCCTCTGTCACCTTCACATGGTCCATCTCCGACACTTCCCATCCCTTTCTTGCCCATTCTATTTCAATTTCTGGGATACTGTCCACCAATATCCATTACAAGCCCACCAACTCCCACAGCTACCTCGAGAGCAGCTCTTCACACCCACATCCTGTAAGGACTCCATCCCATTCTCCCAGTTCCTTCGCCTCAGTCGCATCTGTTCCGATGATGCCACTTTCTAAAACGCTGCTGCTGACCTATCTTCATTCTTCGTTAATCGTGTTTTCCCACCCACTGTGTCCGGCCCATGTCCCACATCTTGTCCTCACCCGCTCTCCTCCCTCCCAGAACCAGGATAGGGCCCCCCTTGTCCTCACTTTTCACCCCACCAGCCTCCGCATTCAAAGAATCATTCTCCGCCAGTTCCGCCAACTCCAGCATGATGTCACCACCAAACACATCTTCCATTCACTCCCCATCAGCATTTCACAGGGACCATACCCTTGTCGACTCCTCCATCACCCCCAACACCTCACCCTCTTCCCACAGCAGCTTCCCATGCAATCGCAGAAGGTGTAACACCTGCCCCTTTGCCTCCTACCTGCTCACCATCTCAGGGCCGAAATACTCTTTACAAGTGAGTCAGTGCTTCATGTGCACCTCCTTCAATCTGGTCTGTTGCATTTGCTGCTCCCAATGTGGTCTATACTACATTGGAGAGACTAAACGCAGACTGGGTGGCCGCTTTGCACAACACCTCCGGTCCGTCCGCAAGCAGGACCCAGACCTTCCTGTCGCTGCCATTTCAACTCACCGTCCTGCCCTCCCGTCCACATGTCCGTCCTCGGCCTGCTGCAATATTCCAGTGAAGCCCAGCGCAAACTGGAGAATCAGCACCTCATCTTCCGATTGGGCACGTTACAGCCTCCGGTCTTAACATTGAGTTCAACAACTTCTGACTGTGAACTCTCTCCTCCACCTTCACCCCATTTTTATTTCTATCAATTTATTTTCATTTCTTCCATTGATCTGTTTTCACTCATCATTGTTCCCCCTCCCCCACTACACTTGGGCCAACATGTTCCGAGTTGTCCTTTGACGCACTGCTCACCTTTGTACTGTCATTCACACATTCTAATCTCTTTATGTGCTGCTATCAGCACTGTTCTTAGCCTTAATCACCCCCATTTACATTCCTTTTGTTTTCTGTCCTCGACATAAGACCAGACAGACAATCGCTTATTGTCACAAGTAGGCTTCAAATGAAGTTACTGTGAAAAGCCCCTCGTCGCCACATTCCGGCGCCTGTTCGGGGAGGCTGATACGGGACCATAAGACAGGAGCAGAATTAGGCCACTCAGCCCGTCGAGTCTGCTCCGTCATTCAATCATGGCTGATATTTTCTCATCCCCATTCTCCTGCCTTCTCCCCATAACCCCTGATCCCCTTATTAATCAAGTCCCTCTCTATCTCTGTCTTAAAGACTCTCAGTGATTGGCCTCCACAGCCTTCTGCGGCAAAGAGTTCCACAGATTCACCACCCTTGGTTGAAGAAATTCCTCCTCATCTCAGTTTTAAAGGATTGTCCCTCTATTCTGAGATTGAGTCCTCTGGTTCTAGTTTCTCCTACAAGTGGAAACATCCTCTCCACGTCCACTCTATCCAGGCCTTGCAGTATCCTGTAAGTTTCAATAAATGAAATGAAATGAAAATCGCTTATCGTCACAAGTAGGCTTCAAATGAAGTTACTGTGAAAAGCCCCTAGTCGCCACATTCCGACGCCTGTTCGGGGATATCCCCTCATCCTTCTAAACTCCAATGAGTACAGACCCAGAGTCCTCAACGGTTCCTCATACGACAAGCTCTTCATTCCAGGGATCATACCTGTGAACCTTCTCTGGACCCTTTCCAAGGCCAGCACATCCTTCCTTAGATATGGAGCCCAAAACTGCTCACAATACTCCAAACGGGGTCTGACCAGAGCTTTATACAGCCTCAGAATTACCTCTCTGGTCTTGTATTCTACTCCTCTTGAAATGAATGCTAACATTGCATTTGCCTTCTTAACTGCCGACATCTTTGTCAATCTCTACCTATGGCTGACCACCTATTCAGCCCCCCCATCCCACGCCCCCCACTACAGTATAAATCTGACCCCATTTCCAGTTCTCTCCAGCTTTGACAAAGAGTCATCCAGACTCGAAACATTAGCTCGCTTCTCTCTCATGGAATTTACAGTGCAGAAGGAGGCCATTCGGCCCATCGAGTCTGCACCAGCTCTTGGAAAGAGCACCCTACCCAAGGTCAACACCTCCACCCTATCCCCATAACCCAGTAACCCCACCCAACACTAAGGGCAATTTTGGACACTAAGGGCAATTTATCATGGCCAATCCATCTAACCTGCACATCTTTGGACTGTGGGAGGAAACCGGAGCACCCGGAGGAAACCCACGCACACACGGGGAGCATGTGCAGACTCCGCACAGACAGTGACCCAAGCCGGAATCAAAACTGGGACCCTGGAGCTGTGAAGCAATTGTGCTATCCACAATGCTAGCGTGCTGCCCTCCGAAAATGTCCCCCCGCACTTCTGTGGTACCTTGGGCTAGACGACGTCCGGATCGATGCCAGTGGCCATTGGACATTCCTCCCCGAAGGGAGCCTTCTCCAGAACCAATGGATGAGGAGCCATGTCCATGTCAGACTTGTAGGTGCCGACCCTAGCGCGGACGCCGGTCCTGGGGGCGCCAGAGGCGCCGTCGTTCCGACCGAAACTGGGACCAGCCCAGGGACCATACCTTCCATGTGGATGAACCTGCGGCGACTACTCCTGAGGACGTGGAGACGGAGGACGACTGCCTGCAGCTGCATTGTGTGGCAGCTCCCCGTGTGGCCCCCATTAAGGTGACAGTACGGGTCAATGGTCACCCGCTTGATATGGAGTTGGACACTGGCGCGGCAGTCTCCGTGATCGCCCACAGGACATTCGACCGCATCAAGCAGAGTATACAGACCCTTACATTAACCGACACCCAGGCCAGGTTGGCCACCTACACGGGGGAACCATTGGACATCACAGGAAGTACGATGACCCCTGTTGTTTATGGATGCCAGGAGGGGCGTTTCCCACTTATCGTGGTGCGCAGCAATGGGCCCAGCCTGTTGGGTCGGGACTGGTTGCGCCATTTGCGGTTGCAGTGGCAGCACATCCTCCAAACAGTTTCTGGAGGGTTGACTGAGGTGCTAGGACGATACCCAGATGTATTCCAGCCCAGTTTGGGGAAAATAAAAGGGGCCGTAGCCCGTATCTAAGTCGAACCAGGAGCCACGCCGCGCTATTTCCGGACGCGCCCGGTGCCTTACGCCTTGCTTGAGAAGGTAGAAGGGGAGCTCACTCGTTTGGAAACTTTGGATATTATCAGGCCCGTCCGTTTCTCTGACTGGGCAGCACCAATTGTACCTGTAATGAAGCCAGATGCCACAGTTTGCTTGTGCGGCGACAATAAACTTACAGTGAATACGGCTTCCCGACTCGACCGATATCCAATGCCTCGCATAGAGGATCTCTACGCAAAGCTTGCAGGTGGACTCTCCTTCACAAAATTAGATATGAGTCACGCCTACCTACAGTTGGAGCTGGACCCTACCTCCCGACTATATATAACGATTAATACACACCGGGGACTGTATGAATATACACGTTTGCCCTTTGGAGCATCCTCTACCTGCGCTATTTTTCAACGCGTTATGGAGGGCATTTTGAGAGGTTTACCATGTGTCGCTGTCTACTTAGATGACGTTTTGATCACAGGGACGTCGGAGCAGGAACATTTGGAAAATCTGGAGGCTGTCCTTAGACGCTTTTCGGAGGCTGCAGTCCGTTTACGTCGCACAAAGTGCGTCTTTCAGGCGAAGGAAGTAGTCTACCTGGGTTATCGGGTGGACCGCGAAGGTTTGCACCCCGTCGCAGAGAAGATGCGCGCGATTCAACAGGCCCCCGCCCCGACTGACACTTCGCATCTTTGTTCTTTTCTCCTCCCCAATCTGGCAACTACGCTGGCCCCGTTGCATCTTCTGCTAAAGAAAAATCACACCTGGGTTTGGGGTCAGCCGCAAGAAACCGCTTTCCGGGAGGTAAAACAACAATTGTCGTCGTCTGGGTTACTAACCCACTATGATCCTGGAAAGCCTTTGCTCGTCACATGTGATGCATCCCCGTATGGTATTGGGGCCGTCCTGTCCCACAAGATGGAGAACGGGGCCGAGCGGCCGTTTCGCCTCCCGCACATTGACTGCAGTGGAAAAAAAGTACGTGCAGATCGAGAAGGAGGGCCTGGCAGTGGTCTTTGCGGTGAAACGCTTCCACCAGTACGTGTACGGCCGCCACTTCACTATCGTGACTGATCATAAGCCTCTGATGGGACTTTTCAGAGAGGATAAGCCAATACCGCCCATTGCTTCCGCACGGATCCAGCGCTGGGCTTTGTTGCTCGCTGCATATGAGTATTCTCTGGAGCACAAACCAGGTACGCAGATAGCAAATGCCGACGCACTGAGCCGATTGCCTTCATCGACCAGCCCCATGTCGACCCCCACGACCGGTGAGGTGGTTGCAACCCTAAATATTATGGACACCTTGCCTATAATGGCATCACAGATCCGTGAGTGGATCCAGACGGAGCCAGTCCTGTCAACGGTTCGACACATAGTCCTGTATGGTGGGCAGCATAGACAGCTCCCAGGAGAGTTGCGGGCATTTTCCTCCAAGCTGTCAGAATTCAGCGTGGAAGACGGCATCCTCTTGTGGGGGACGCATGTGATTGTCCCGAAAAAAGGCCAGGAGCTGATACTAACAGACTTGCACAATGGGCATCCAGGTGTGACCAAAATGAAAATGTTGGCCCGGAGTTATGTTTGGTGGCCAGGCCTCGACGCCGACATTGAGAAGGTGGCCCAAAACTGCTCCATTTGTCAGGGGCATCAGAAGCTTCCACCGGCCGCGCCCCTACATCATTGGGAATGGCCAGGGCGGCCTTGGGCGCGCTTGCATGCGGATTTTGCCGGCCCTTTTCAAGGATCCATGTTCCTTTTATTAATCGACACCCAGTCTAAATGGCTAGAGGTGCATAAGATGCTCGGCACAACATACTGCGCAACAATTGCGAAGATGCATTTGACTTTTAGTACACATAGCCTCCCCGAGGTGCTGGTCACGGATAACGGCACTCCATTCACCAGTGAGGAGATTGCGAGGTTCATGAAAATGAACGGCATACGCCATATCCGCACTGCCCCTTACCACCCGGCTTCAATTGGGTTGGCAGAGCACGCAGTGCAGACATTCAAACAAGGCCTAAAGAAGCAGTCTTCCGGGTCAATGGACACGAGACTGGC
This sequence comes from Scyliorhinus torazame, assembly GCF_047496885.1. Classification (NCBI taxonomy): domain Eukaryota; kingdom Metazoa; phylum Chordata; class Chondrichthyes; order Carcharhiniformes; family Scyliorhinidae; genus Scyliorhinus; species Scyliorhinus torazame. The sequence goes on from NC_092709.1 coordinate 335,740,299, forward strand.
TCGCTTTTTGTTTTCATATAGGACCACCCCCAATGCGGTGACTGGGGTAGCTCCCGCAGAACTCCTAATGGGCCGGGGACTTCACACCCGCCTTAGTATGGTTTTCCCGGACATTGGCGCAAAAGTACGCCGCACACAAGAACGGCAGGGACCGGGTTTTTCTCGGCATCGGCCGATTCAGCAGTTTGCGCCCGGTGACCCAGTGTTTGTTCGCAATTTTGCTGGTGGTGCCCAGTGGGTTCCTGGCGTAATCTTTCGCCAAACGGGCCCTATATCTTACCAGGTGCAAGCCCAGGGTCGTCTCCAGCGCAAACATGTAGACCACATTCGGTCCAGAAGACTATCCCTTCCAAAGATTCCCCGCCCCCGGAGCTCATTTCTACAGCCGCAGAGACCAGAGACAATGGAAAGTAGTCCTCACAATCTTCCCCTGGTGCCTCACTCAAAGCCTGCGCAGGTCGTTACAGAACCGCGCGGAGATAGAGACGCCGAGATGACAGAGGCAGCAGACTCTGACTCCGAGATGGAGACACAGGACGCATCAGAGGGAGAATCCTCGGGCCCACGGGCCGTGGATGTACAACCATTACGTCGTTCATCACGGAAGCGCCGGTCTCCGTCTCGTTACACGCCGCCTGATCCAGCGCCCCGTGCAAATGGTGTCCGGCCTGCGGCAAAACGAGTCCGACGCCCTCCTTCGCCAGGGTCTTCGGTTGATTATTTGGACTTTGCGGGGGAGGGATGTTATAGCTGCCTGCTTACCATTGGCTGGGGACTAATGACAATCCCACAATCCTGTGGGAGTATGAGCTTCCCCAATGATGGGGGCGGAGAAATCTTTAGCAGACTCCCTGTATAAATAAAGCTGGCCAGTTTGGAACCAGCAGGAAGGAGTAAGCAGCAAGCGAGGTTGCTGCTGTTGTTGTGTATATATATGTTATTGTAAATAAATGTTATTTCTTTGTATCCTTGAAACTCGTGCTGGATTCTTCGTGGCCCTCACAAAACAATTATAGCCCTTACAGATTCTAAACTACAAAATCTATTTCCAAACTATAATTGACAAAAGTTGTAAAGACAGACCGACCTTGCCCGCTACTTACCAATCAGCTCTCTCCCTGGTCACCGGTGCTGCAGCAGGGCAAGACCACTCTCAATTCAATTCCCACTCTGCTTCAAATTCCCAAGTGTAAAGCTCACCCTGGATGTGGCGTAAAGCCTCAAGGCACTATTTCAGAGGAGGGCCGGAGAGATCTCTCCGGTGTTCTGGCCAATCTTTATCTCTTCACCAAGCCCCAGCGAATAATAAATGATTACCAAGTCTTTATCACATTGCTGTTTGTGGGATTTGGCTGTGGCCAAATTGGCTGTTGCGTTTCCCACGTTACAACAGTGACTACACTTCGAAGCTGCTTCATAGGTCGTAAAGCACTTCGAAACGTCCCAAGGTTGTTAAATGTGTTGTCTGCAATTTACCAGTTTATGAAGTAAGAAAATTGTTTATATATCAATTACCATTTGGAGAAGGGGAGTTTTCTCGATCCCACTCTGCATGACACAAAATTGATTGACTGGTGAGAGGAAGCAAGATTTTCGTTCTTTGGAAATTTTAATTCCTTAGCAGAGCCCTGGAGAAGGAAGTGAAAATCGATGCACTCTTGATGCCCTTCATATATTCATCAGCATCACACCAAGACCTTCTTGCTCATAAGCCAAATAATTGACATTGACGTGTCCTGAGACAGTCAAAGAAACACAACAAATAAATAAATAATGCATTGATATTGAGACAGAAAAATCCTAGGGGAGAGAATATGTAAAACAAGGAACAAATAGGGACTGTCTTTCTGGCCTTCCTGTATTCATAATGAGGCAGTCATGTTTACAATTAGACAAGCTCGTTTTCCCACCCATACCGCTTTTAACTTAAAATGCCCAGTATTGCAGAGACGTGATCCTCTCTTGGTGGCTACGTTGGGGGTGGGGGGAGCAAGAGTAGAGGGGGGAGAGAGGTGCCAATTTGCAGCCTGTGAGAGCTTTAGTCATTGGGCGATCGGATTGGAGTGCTACGTCTGAGGTCCTCCGCCACGTTCAAGCGGGAACTGGTTGCTGCGATCGGGACTACGGACGACGAGATGGGTTTTAGAGAAGGTCTCAACCAAGGACCTTGAAGTGAAGGGCGTGAAGGAGAGTTTGTGGCAGGAATTCGAAAGATAGCCAGCGCAAGCCAAGGCGCCAGTCAGGCGCCCAACAGCGTTTGGAGAGCTTGAAAATCTGTCATCTACGATGTTGCTTTCTTCACTGTATCTGGCTCCTCAACCAAGCAAGCCAAGGGAAGTGAGAATACGAGGCTGAAAATAAATAGACTGAGTAGCATAGTGAAAAATAAATGGATAAATAAACCGTACTGTGGGAATGGGTATTCTGAAATTATCGCAATAAATGTCATAATGTTCCAGCAGAAAGACATGCCATATGCCCCAAGTGGTCTACACGGGTGTTTACACGTGTTCCACATGGCCTCCTTCCCATTTTATTTCATCTCATAATAATAATCACTTATTGTCACAAGTAGGCTTCAATTAAGTTACTGTGAAAAGCCCCTAGTCGCCACATTCCAGCACCTGTTAGGGGAGGCCAGTGTGGGAATTGAACCCGCTCTGCTGGCATTGCTCTGCATGACAAGCCAGCTGTTTAGCCCACTGTGCTAAACCAGCCCCTAACGCAATCGACTCAAGAGATCTAACTCAATCTACATATCCTTCTATTCCTTTATCACCCACGTACTTATCCAGCTTTTCCTGAAAAGCACCGTTGCGATTTGTCACTGCCACTTCCCATGGTAGCACCTTCCAGCTCCTTAAAACGCTTTTAGAAAGTTTGTGTTAAATTTCTTATGGATGCATTAGTGAGAGATTTGTTCCAGTGGATTGCCTTAGGCAGAAGTCTCCTATCAGTTGATACATGATTCTGTCCATTGTGATGGATTAAACTTGTAATTGAGTCACAGTGAGGTTATCTGAATACAATCGACAAAGCATGATTCTGAAATAATATATATGCTGATAATAATATCTGATTGTGCACCATATTAATTGCAAAATGAACCATGAAACTCATTGGAATGGTTCCCGGTAATCAATTGTTCATTACCACTTGACAAATCTCCCATGATGAAGTTGCACGTTTTAATCATTTACTGCTGTTACTGCTGGGGAGAGTGAGCTGTTTGTTGTTCGTGTCTGGCAAGGCATCTTCTGCTGGTAAGGAAAAGTAGAGCCGAATATGATTAAAAGGCACCTCGAAGAACCTCAAATCTATCTGAAATTGAGGTTGAAAATCCCAAAGGAGAAGAAAACAGCCCCCAAGAAGGTCACCAGAAAAGGGCAGACTAAAACACCAGCAAATAATGCTGAGAAGCTTTCGATGAAACCGTCAAATATTGAGTCCGACTTTCAGTCAAAAGAAAATCTTTACTGTGAAACCATTACCCTTTTTATTGAGAGAGACCTGATAGAGGTGCGCAAGATTATGACAGGTTTAATTCAGGTAGGCACGGAAAGGCTTTTCCTTTGGGATGGTTTTGGGTAAGAGATGCAGAAGAAATGTGGGGAAGAACCTTTTCATGCAGCAAGTAGTAATGGCCCGGAGCTCACTGCCTAGGCGGGTGGTGGAAATGGAGATGATGAATGATACCAAAAGGAAATTGGGTAGGCATTTGAGAGACATAAATGGGTGCCAGTATCGTGGTAGTACGAGCTAGACGAATTGACTGGATTTGTTTACACAGACTGAGTATGGACTCAAAGGGCCGAATGGCCACCTTTTATGCCGTTTTTACTCAATGGCCCATTTTACTTCCACACTGTTTGTTTCCTTACATATGCACTTTTAAAACGCTCTGAATGTGCAACAAACAACAGATTTAAAATCATACAGGTTCTTTAAGGTAGTAAATTATCTCAACCTGTCACAGGAGAATAATTAGACAAAAATTACCAGTAAGCTAACGGAGGAGATCTTTGGACAGGTCAAAGCGGTAGGCTTGAGAGAGGTAGCAGTGAGTGGACGAAGGAAATCGGGGATGCACTGGAGGATAGAGTTGGAGGAACAAAGATTCTTGGATGGTTGTAGAGCTGGGGTTGGGTTACAGAGCCCGGAAGGATGCAGTGGAAGACAAACACGAGGAGAAAACTTTTAATGTCTCAGCATTGGCAGAGAGAGTACAACCACAGGTTGATGAGTGAAGGGGATCTGGTGAATTTCTTGACAAAGTGCTGATTGTCTTCATAGTGCTTACTTGCCTCTAACTTCTTTGAATGGGGAGGGGTTGGTCATTCATGCCAGTCTTAAATTTAGTGTCGGTGCTACCAGCAGGCAGGACACCGCATTTATCCAAACTTAATTACATCTACCATTGTGTGTCCTCCTCCCTGAGCACGTCTAAATACTTTGAAAGTTTTTTGTTTAGGTTTATGGTATAGCAGCGCCATTCGCAAGGGCAACAATTATTGCTCATCCTTTATTGTCCTTGAGAAGGTGGTGGTGAGCCACCTTTATGAACTACTGCAGCCTGCACAGTGACTGTACACCCAATGATATGAGGGAGTGAGTTCCAGAATTGTGACTCAACATTAGTGAAGGAACAGTGATATAGCTCCAAGCCAGGATAGTGAGTGGCTTGGAGGGGAACTTGCAGGAGGCAGTGATATACCCATGTACTTGCTGCCCTTGTCCTTCTAGATGGTAGTAATCGTGGATTTGGAAGGTGCTGTTGAAGGAGCCTTGATGAGAGCAGCATCTTGCAGATGGTACATACTTTAGTCACTGTGCACTGATAATGGAACAAGTGAATGTTTAAGGTGCTAGATGGGGTGCCAATCAAATCTGCCATCCATATCTGGTCTGGCCTACATGTGACTCCAGACCCACACCGACGTGGTTGATTCTTAAATGCCCTCAGGGATGGGCATTAATTGCTACCCCAGCCAGCGATTCCCACATCCCATGAACAAATTTTAAAAAACAATTTTTTTAATAATGGGCTGCAACGTCACCAAATGACACTAAGCTTTTGAGTGTCGTTGGAGCTACACTCATGCAGGCGTTCTATCACAATTATTCTATCACATTACTGATTTATGCCTTGTAAATGGTGGAAAGACTTTGGGACGCCTCGAATACTCAACTTGTGTCTACCCTTGCAGCTATAATATGCTTGTGGCTGGTCCAGTTACATTTCTCGTCAGTTGTCGCCCCCCAGGGCGTTGTTCATAGGCCGATGGTAATGCTGTTGAATGTCAACCAGAGACGGTTAAATTCTTGGTTCTTAGATGTGATCACTGCCTGGCACCTGTGTGGCAAAAATGTTACTTGCCATTTAGCAGCCCAAGTCTGAATGTTGCCCAGGGCCTTGCTACATGTTGACATGGATTGCTTCAGCGTCTGAGTTACAAATGGAAATGAATGCTGTGCAGTCATCAGCGAACACCCTGATAAGAAGTGAGCTTTTAATCTTGAAGGGTTGCTCTACAGTTTGGAAATTAGAATTATGGGAAATAAGAATACAACACTCTTAAGGTCAAAGTCTTTACGAGGTTTGGTACAATTACTAGTTAACAATACAATAAACCGCCTATTACTTTATATCCATCACCAATTCACTATTAGTCACAAATATGTTACCACAAATCATAACAGTCAAATAGCCAACCTCCTGCTGACCGTTCCTTCCAGTAACTGACCAGGCTACTTTGGCTAAGCACAGAACCGCCCTTTGCAAAGATCATTCTACCCTTCTTTTCAAGATGGGCAATGTTTTAGGGTAGCAGAATGCCATTATAATATAAGGCTGTTCGGCAGAGCAAGGGTTAATGTGGGACTGCAGAACAGTGCCTCCCATGGCTTGACTGTGTTGAAGAGTCTGGAAGGAAACAACATCGAGGCAGCAGTTATGGGCTAACACTTAATGGTTGATGCTAAAACAGACAAGTCTCTGGAATTTAGTGAGACATCAAATAAGCTTTTACAAACAGGCAGAGGGCACGATTCTCAGGCCTCGATGTGCTCGAGTGAGAGCGCAATGAGGCCGGTGAATAGCGGGAGAGGCCGAAAATGAGAACTGCGCCAGACGCCAAACAGTTTGCGTTGCAACCGGCCCGCTTCAATTCCCGTAGTCAGGGTCCCACCGTAGTATGGCAAGAAATCAATTCTCACCACTTAAGCCCTATTTCCATACAATTAATGGGAGCCACCCCATATCCAACGGCCTCCCATCTTTCATCAGCCTCCCCAGCACGTGGTCACGTTGGTGCCGATTAGTACTCCTTTCGAAAAATGTGAACCTGGCGGAAAGGCTTCTGTGGGGAGCCGAGGAGGGGAGAAACCATCTTTGCTCACAGGCAAATAGCCTGGGGACGCTGGGCTTGCCCCCCAGTGCTCGACAGGGGGTAGGGGACCCCCACCTGCGGGGCACCCTCCGCAGTGGTGGGCCGCTGTGAAAGATGGGGGAAGGGGAGGGGGGAGGCCCTGGGGGAGCAACCGCACGCGGCACCAGCATGCCAACCCTTGGATCACATGTACCCATTCTGGGTGCAACCCTAACCCCTGCCCGTTTGCCCCACCGACTACCCATAACTTCCAGAGAATGCCAAAGCCTTTGGCCGTGCGGCTGAAAGCTATTGATGATAGGCATTTGGCAATCGTGATTAAGTGAGTACTTCACACAACCCAAGTGGATTCCCATGGGTGGGCGGGCCATGTAGCATGTGGGAGTCATTGCCTCGCATTCCAATCACACCTTGGTGCCCGGATACTGTGCTTGGACACTGCGGGAGGCAACACCACACACGCAGCAGCCAACATCCAAACACCCAGGGGATGGCACTCAGTTCTGGGGATGTGTCCATGCCCGAAGGGTGGGAGAGTGCGATAACAGAGGGATACGCGTGGGGAGATTGGCCAAAGGTTCGGAGGTCAGGCCATATTGTGGAATAAAGTGACAGAGGTATCATATTGCTTGTGGTTCAAGGGTATGTAATGTGTCACAGGTATCCAGTGATGCCCCATTCTCTTAAAGGTGCTGCATCACTTTCCCCACCATCCACTCACCCCCTCAACCCCTACCTACCCCCCATCCTCTCCCCCCTCCACCGGTGCCCTCAGTGATGTTTAACGTGTTGTGACTTCCGTGCTCTACCGTTATATCTAGGTGTGTCCCCAGGAGGCACATCAGAGGTGGAGGCAGCCTGCTGCTTACCGTGTCCTGTGGCCTTTGATGCCCTTGATGGGCATTTACTCAGGGCTCTGGGGCTGGAGGGCCCCGACTCACTTGTCGGCAGCACATGCACAGCCGTGCCGCCCTGTCCCGTGTGCTGGTTTCGAGATGCGGCCTCATCAGAGAGGTGGAACTCGGGAGAGCTGGTGGCCCCCATCCCCACTCCATGGGACAGTCCGGACTGGAACTCAACACCCTTCGGGCCCCGGGATTCGCCTCGGGACGGAGGGGCAGCTGGTTCGAACCCCAGCTGCCCCTGCATCATCTGGCTCTGGCGGCATCCATGGTCTGCACCATCGTGTTGATGGCCTTGGCGATTCTCCTCAGTGACTGGGCTGTGCTCTGCAGCGCCTCGGCCATGCCCATCTGAGAGCAGGATGTGTCCTGCAGCACCTCATCAAGGTCAGCCTGGTACTGGGTGCCATCCCCCAGCAAGTCAGACGTTCTGCTGAGGCCCTCAGCCATGGCCGTCACCAACTGCGTCACGTCTTGGACACCTTTACTAATGGTTCAGTCGCCACCCTAGCAGTGTTGGCCTTGGTGCCACGCATTGCCGGCGACAACTCCTGCGGCCATAGTCTCTGGGACTCGACAAGTCGACTATGGGCCTATCTTCTCAGGGTAACCCTGGTCCAGAGGCTCAGCACCTGGCTGGGACGGACCCAGCTGGGACCTGGGATCTTGCAGACCAACTGCCACCTCACCTGGGGGTTCCTGCCTCCACCTGATGTGCGTCAGCAGCTGTGTGATGCTCACTAGATTGTGCCGCAGATGCCTGGCCACTAACGTTTTCCACCAAGGTGCGTGTATCTGCGCTGGGTGGCAGTGGGGATGACAGTTGTAACGCATTGATCCTGGCGTCCTTGGAGCTCTCCTCCGAGGTGTTCCTCTGGAAGGCAGGAGAGGGTGCCGCCCGGGATTGGCCGGCGCTGTCGGCAGGAGGACATGCTGGAGAATGGACATGTGGTCAGTGGGATGGATGGGTCAGTCAGTAAGGCAATAACAACTCACATGTGACAGATCCTCTGGATGGGGCCCAGTGGTTCCTCACCTCGGTGGCGTCCGCCAACCTCCATGTTGATGACCGTTCTGTCCTCAGCCACCCCCGTCACCTCCAGGGCCTGTTCCTCAAAGGTGGTGAGGATTTGTATGTCCGGCACCCCTCCGCCAGCCTGGGCCCTCTCCTGGCGATTGTGGGGACCTTCTCCAGCGGAGACACAGAGGGGGTGTTGAAGGGAGAGGGAGTGAAGGGAGGGTTGGGGGCCACTTGGAGAGTTGAGGGGGGTGGATACATGCATGGGGGCGGGAAAGCCTCATGGAGGGGGTGGAGGACGTTGGTGTCAACTCACCCGTGCTGTCTGGTGTAGGACGTTGACCTTCTTGCGACATTGGAGACCAGTCCTCCTGGTCACACTCCCCGAGCTCACGGCTGCCACAACCCCATCCCAGGCGGCACTGGCTGCCACGTGGCTCACACTCTGGGACCCTCAGGGAAACAGGACATCCCTCCTGACCTCCACCGCATCGATGAGCCTCCCCAGGTCTGCATCCCCGCATTTTGGGACCGGTTGTCTCGTTGCCGTGGCTGTGAGCGGGTTGGCTGTGCAAGTGCTGTTTACGTGCTGTTCGACCTTGATGGCGGGGGGTGGGGGTGGGGTTGGGGGGGGCGTTGGGGGGGGGGGGGGGGCCAGGCCGGTGTGGTCCTGGCCAGTCAGCTGGCGAGCCATGGGGCTTCGTTAACTGGACCAATTAACATTGAATAGCGTTGTCTCCTCGCTGGGCCGAGAACCATGAAGCTCGCGGCAGTTCCCGTTTGCTTCAACACTGAGAAATCTTTCCGGAGAATCGTGCCCAGAACGTTTGATTGACAAGACCGTGTCAACCTATCAAAAGTGAGCTTAATCTACAATTGTCGAATGAAGTGTCCAAATATTTATTCAACCACGATATTAGCCACTCCTCTGACAATTAATACGGTTAAAACCACCTTCAGTAATTCCCTATTCCATGCGGCTGTTGCAAGATCTTGATCAGTGCTTTTCCCCAGACACTCGCACACACATTTTATGTTCATAGCACAATGAAAGAATCCAAGTCGCTTAGGTTTCTGACTCCTTGCAAACGATTGCTTGGATAATTAACGACCAGAGACCATTCGACCAAAGAAACATGTCTGCACATTTCGCAGCGTTTCAAAGGGAACAAATTCTGACCCCATCAATCATCGTCAGTTTGTGTCTCTATCTCGCAGCTTTTAAAATGCTTCAGACCACCTGACTTAGCATTTGTAAAACCTATCAATCCCTTATCCTCATGTTGTCAGATGTTTCTGAGTTTTTGATATATGCAAAGTTTGTCAAGAGTTTTGACAACAAAAAAGTGAAACATAAAACCTGCCTGCTTATTGTTTTTGATTCATTTCATGACTTTTTAATGCCTCTTGCTAAACATTCCATAGCTTTAGGTGTGACAGCCCAAAACCTCTGTAATTGGGAAAGGATGATACCATCTGTAACTGTTACAGCCGGCATACAGCATGGCTTTCTTTTTTTAAAAATAAATTTAGAGTACCCAATTATTTTTTTTCCAATTGTCATGTGAGAGTACCTTTAAGAAATGGGTGTTGAGAAATGGGTGTGTATATAAATATCTGTAGTGAGAGTACCTTTAAGAAATGGCTGTTTATTACTGCAGTGATGTCAGAGAGTGGGTGGAGCTGGGCTGTCTGTCAGCTTTTTGCTTTCGTTTTAGGCTGTTTGCTGCAGGGTGTGTTTTAGTTTCGTTTTGAGTGTTGGAGCTGAAGCCAGACAAAGCAGGTGCACTGCTGATCTCTCTGCCATATAAAGACTATCTCTTGATCATTTGGTGAATTCGGAATTATAAATGTTTTCCGCTGTGAATGTAAACCTGATGTGCTTCTGTTAAAAGGTGTTTCTTTTGTCTTCTGGATGTTGTTTGGGAAGTTATTAAGGATTACTTAGTGTTGTATTCTTTGGGGGTTGTATTTGAATTGATGGTTGCTAAGATGTTCACTGTATGTTTTAAAAAGGGCAACTTGAGTTCATAGAATAAACATTGTTTTGTTTCAAAAAATACTTTTCCATTTCTTCTGTACCACACCTGTAGTGTGGGCCGTGTGCTCCCCATACCACAATCTATTAAAACGTGTGGGTCAGGTGAACTCCATGATACACTTTGGGGTTTTCTAAACCCTGGCCCAAACAAATTGGGGGCTCGAGGGGGATAAAAGTCTATCTATTGGATTGGCTTAGTGAACTTAAAGACAGTGAGGGGTGAGCATATTGTGGTTGCTTTTCAGGTGTGGTATTCTAGTTTAAGTGGGGAGTGTGTTGTGGACAGTGGCTCTTTCAGAGGCTCTAAAGCTTTTGGGGGTGGAGACGGTCACACACAGTACTTTATGGACAGAGACTAAAAGCAGACTGTTAGACTTGGCAAAAACATTGCAGTTAACATTAACTGACAAAATGCGAAAAGGTGAGGTAATTATGGCGGTGGCTAAGCATTTAAAGTTGCCTGAGATATAGTTTGACTCATTGGAAATGGCAAAATTTCAGTTACAAATTAAACAAATGGAACATGAGAAAGAATTAAAGCAGCTTGAATACGAATGAAAGGAAAAAGAAAGAGAGAGCGGCAAAAGAAAGAGAAAGAGATAGAGAGGAAAAAGAAAGAGAGAGGAAAATGAAAAGGAGAGAAGAAAGGAGAAAAGAAAGAATAGCCCTAGCAGAACAAAACGAAAGAGAAAGGGAGATACAGATCAGGGAAAAAGATAAAGAGAGAGAGTTTGAATGTCAGAAAATGGCCATGCAACATGATAGTCAGTTAAAATTGGCAGACGTAAAGGGAAACGTACAGGTGGATGATAGTGATGAGAATAGTGAGAAAGAGTGTCAAAGTCAAAGGCGTGGTGGGGCTCTATTTAAATATGTCCAAACATTACCAAGGTTTGACGAGAAGGAGGTGGAAGCCTTTTTCATTTCATTTGAGAAGGTGGCTAAACAAATGAAATGGCCACAGGACATGTGGGTATTACTGATTCAAACAAAGCTGATAGGTAGGGCTAGTGAAGTGTTTGCATCACTACCATAGGAGGTATCTGGGACGTATGAGGAGGTGAAAAAATCCATCTTAGGTGCATGTGAACTAGTGCCTGAAGCTTACAGACAAAGGTTAGAAATTTAAGGAAAGAATTTGGTCAAACATACATGGAGTTTGAAAGGCTCAAACAGAGTCATTTTGATAGGTGGATAAGGGCTTTGAGAATAGACCAAACGTATGAAGCTCTCAGAGAAATTATATTTTTGGAGGAGTTTAAAAATTCAATTCCTGATGTAGTGAGAACTCATGTGGAAGAGCAGATGGTTAAAACTGCGAGGTTAGCAGCAGAAATGGCAAATGATTATGAATTAGTTCATAAATCAAAGCTTGGTTTCCGACATTAGTTTCAGCCTGTGAGGGATAGAAACTGGGGACATGAGAAATACTCAAGTGGTAAATGTAAAGGTGATCTGATGGGAGATAATAAGGAGAGTGCACCTCAGATTAAAAAAGAAATCCGGGAGGGTGGAAAAGAAATGAAAAGTTTCAAATGTTTTCACTGCAATAAACTAGGCCATGTAAAGTCACAGTGTTGGTGGTTGAAGAAAAGCACTGGGAAGGCTGATGTGGTAAAACAGGATAAGACAGTGGGGTTTGTTAAAGTGGTAAAGGAAAGCCCAAGTGAAGCGAAGGAGGTACAAAAGATTTTACAGCCTAATCAAGAGGTGATTGACAGGAAGGTGCCAGATCTCTTTCAAGAATTTACTTGTGTGGGTAAAGTTTACTCATGTGTATCAGGAGGAGCAGGTGAAGAAGTCACAATTTTAAGAGATACGGGAGCTAGTCAGTCTTTAATGGTAAGAGATGAGGAGTTATGTAGTTTGGGAAGAATGCTGCCAGAAAAGGTGGTAATATGTGGAATTCAAGGTGAGAGGAGTAGTGTTCCATTATATAAGGTAAGGTTGGAAAGTCTAGTGAAGAGTGGGAAAGTGGTAGTAGGAGTAATAGAGAAACTATCTTGTCCAGGAATACAGTTTATCTGGGTAATGAAATAGCTGGACTGCAGGTGGGAGTGATGCCTACTGTGGTTGATAAGCCAGTGCAAAATCAAACAACTGAAGTGTTGAAGGACGAGTATCCTGGGATGTTTCCGGATTGTGTAGTAACAAGGTCACAAAGTCACAGGTTAAGACAAGAGGAGAAATCAAAGAGTGAAGATGAAGTTGAAGTGCAATTATCAGAAACGATTTTTGATCAGATGGTTGAAAAAGAACAAGAACAGGTGGCGGATGAGGCGGGTATTTTTAGTTCAGGAAAATTGGCGGAGTTACAACAGAAAGATGTAAAAATACAAAGGATGTATCAGAAAGCATCCACGGAAGAGGAATCTGAGTGGATACATAGAACATAGAACAATACAGCGCAGTACAGGCCCTTCGGCCCACGATGTTGCACCGAAACAAAAGCCATCTAACCTACACTATGCCATTATCATGCATATGTTTATCCAATAAACTTTGAAATGCCCTCAATGTTGGCGAGTTCACTACTGTAGCAGGTAGGGCATTCCACGGCCTCACTACTCTTTGCGTAAAGAACCTACCTCTGACCTCTGTCCTATATCTATTAACCCTCAGTTTAAGTTATGTCCCCTCGTGCCAGCCATTTCCATCCACGGGAGAAGGCTCTCACTGTCCACCCTATCTAACCCCCTGATCATTTTGTATGCCTCTATTAAGTCTCCTCTTAACCTTCTTCTCTCCAACGAAAACAACCTCAAGTCCATCAGCCTTTCCTCATAAGATTTTCCCTCCATACCAGGCAACATCCTGGTAAATCTCCTCTGCACCCGCTCCAAAGCCTCCACGTCCTTCCTATAATGCGGTGACCAGAACTGTACGCAATACTCCAAATGCGGCTGAACCAGAGTTCTGTACAGCTGCAACATGACCTCCTGACTCCGGAACTCAATCCCTCTACCAATAAAGGCCAACACTCCATAGGCCTTCTTCACAACCCTATCAACCTGGGTGGCAACTTTCAGGGATCTATGTACATGGACACCTAGATCCCTCTGCTCATCCACACTTTCAAGAACTTTACCATTAGCCAAATATTCCGCATTCCTGTTATTCCTTCCAAAGTGAATCACCTCACACTTCTCTACATTAAACTCCATTTGCCACCTCTCAGCCCAGCTCTGCAGCTTATCTATATCCCTCTGTAACCTGCTACATCCTTCCACACTATCGACAACACCACCGACTTTAGTATCGTCTGCAAATTTACTCACCCACCCTTCTTCGCCTTCCTCTAGGTCATTGATAAAAATGACAAACAGCAATGGCCCCAGAACAGATCCTTGTGGTACTCCACTTGTGACTGTACTCCATTCTGAACATTTCCCATCAACCACCACCCTCTGTCTTCTTTCAGCTAGCCAATTTCTGATCCACATCTCTAAATCACCCTCAATCCCCAGCCTCCGTATTTTCTGCAATAGCCTACCGTGGGGAACCTTATCAAACGCTTTGCTGAAATCCATATACACCACATCAACTGCTCTACCCTCATCTACCTGTTCAGTCACCTTCTCAAAGAACTCAATAAGGTTTGTGAGGCATGACCTACCCTTCACAAAGCCATGCTGACTATCCCTGATCATATTATTCCTATCTAGATGATTATAAATCTTGTCTCTTATAATCCCCTCCAAGACTTTACCCACTACAGACATGAGGCTCATCGGTCTATAGTTGCCGGGGTTGTCTCTGCTCCCCTTTTTGAACAAAGGGACCACATTTGCTGTCCTCCAGTCCTCTGGCACTATTCCTGTAGCCAATGATGACATAAAAATCAAAGCCAAAGGTCCAGCAATCTCTTCCCTGGCCTCCCAGAGAATCCTAGGATAAATCCCATCAGGTTCCGGGGACTTATCTATTTTCAGCCTGTCCAGAATTGCCAACACCTCTTCCCTACGTACCTCAATGCCATCTATTCTATTAGCCTGCGGCTCAGCATTCTCCTCCACAACATTATCTTTTTCCTGAGTGAATACTGACGAAAAATATTCATTTAGTATCTCGCCTATCTCTTCAGACTCCACACACAATTTCCCATCCCTGTCCTTGAATGATCCTACTCTTTCCCTCGTCATTCGCTTATTCCTGACATACCTATAGAAAGCTTTTGGGTTTTCCTTGATCCTTCCTGCCAAATACTTCTCATGTCCCCTCCTTGCTCGTCTTAGCTCTCTCTTTAGATCCTTCCTCGCTAAGGATCATATATATAAATACCAAAGTGTTATTCCTGTAAAAGTGATGTCTTGATGAGAAAATGGAGACCTTTACATATGCAGGCGTTGAAAGGCGGGCAGAAGTTCATCAAGTAGTATTGCCGGTAGGGTATAGAAAGAGGTGTTGCGAGTTGCACATGAGGTACCAGTGGGAGGTCATTTTGGAATGAGGAAAACTCAACCTAAAATCCAGAAACTTTTTATTGGCCTGGATTACATAAAGATGCAGTTAAATTTTGTCAATCATGTCACACATGTCAAGTGATCGGGAAACCTCAAGCAGTGATAAAACCAGCACCCTTAATACCCATTCCAGTATTTGAGGAACTTTTTACAAGGGTCCTAATCGATTGCGTAGGACCGCTTCCTCAAACAAACAGTGGTAATCAATATCTTTTGACGATAATGGATGTGTTACTAGGTTTCCAGAGGCCATTCCAGTACGTAGTATTACAGCTAAAAAGATTGTGGAGGAGTTACTTAAATTCTTTACTCGATATAGACGACCCACAGAAATACAATCGGATCAAATTTTACCTCAAGGTTATTCAAAGAAGTTATGGATAGCTTAGGAATAAAACAATTTAAATCAACTGCGTACCATCCAGAATCGCAGGGAGCATTAGAAAGGTGGCATCAGACATTAAAGACAATGTTGAGGGCTTATTGTCACGATTATCCAGAGGATTGGGATAAAGGAATTCCATTTGTACTGTTTGCAATCAGGGATTCACCTAATGAGTCAACCAAATTTAGTCCTTTTGAACTAATTTTTGGTCATGTGGTAAGAGGACCACTTAAATTGATTAAGGAAAAATTGGTGAGTGAGAAATCGGAAATTACATTATTGAATTACATGTCAAATTTTAGGGAACGATTAAATAGAGCAGGGGAATTGGCTAGACAACATTTAAAAGTTGCACAAAATGTGATGAAATGGGTAGCGGACAAGAAATCCAAAGTTCGTAGTTTTGCCAGTGAGATAGAGTTTTAGTATTGTTACCAGTGGTAGGTGAACCTTTAAAAGAAAGGTTTTGTGGACCTTATCAGATTGAAAGGAAATTAAGTGAGGTGAATTATGTGGTAAAAACACTGGATAGAAGGAAGACTCATCGAGTGTGTCATGTGAATATGCTTAAAAGGTACTTTGAAAGGGAAGGAGAGAAAAAGGAGGAGGTTTTAATGATTCTAACTCAAAGTGACGAATTAAATCCAGATGACTGTGAACTTGACATACCTCAAATTAAATTGGAAAATGAGGATGTTCTTAAAAATTGGGAGAAATTGTTGAAGTACCTTCCAGAGGAAAAACGGACAGACCTGAAAGAGTTATTGATATTACAGGGACAACTTTGTGGAGATAAATTAGGAAGTACTAAAATAGATATACATGATGTAGATGTGGGAAATGCTGTTCCAATCAAACAGCATCCATATCGACTTAACCCTTTAAAATTGGCACAGGTTAACAAAGAGATTGAGTGTATGCTTAAAAATGGCATAATTGAAGTGGGTTGCAGCCAATGGAGCTCACCCATAGTGATGGTGCCTAAACCAGACGGTACCCAACGGTTGTGTGAGGACTATAGAAAGGTGAATGCAGTTACATGAACGGACTCTTATCCTATCCCATGTTTGGAGGTTTGCATTGAGAAAGTGGGACAATCAGCTTTTATTTCCAAATTGGATTTACTTAG
The DNA here is from genome assembly GCF_047496885.1 of Scyliorhinus torazame. Taxonomy (NCBI): domain Eukaryota; kingdom Metazoa; phylum Chordata; class Chondrichthyes; order Carcharhiniformes; family Scyliorhinidae; genus Scyliorhinus; species Scyliorhinus torazame. Next base: position 335,756,626 of record NC_092709.1, read on the forward strand.
AGGTTACTGGCAGGTACCTTTATCCGAAAGGGCGAAGGAGATTTAGGATTAAGGAAAAATTGGTGAGTGAGAAATCGGAAATTACATTATGGGAGGAAACCAGATCACCCGGAGGAAACCCACGCAGACACAGGGAGAACATGCAAACACCACACGATCACCCACCCGGGTCCGTGGCTAATCACTGTACCGCCCTGAGGAACACCTACATCGATGTCCTGGAGTTGAGTTGATTCCATCAACCCTCCAACAACCACACCGCCTTCTTTCTCCCGCCAGTGGAGATATTTCCTCCCGATTCCTTTGACTAGCGTTCCTTGATGCCATCCTCGGTCAATTGCTGTCTTGATGTCAACTCTGACTTCACCTCTGGAATTCAGCTCTTTTGCACAAGTTTGAAACAAAGTTAAAAAGAAGGTCCAGAGCCAAATTGTCTGAATTGATCACAAACAGAGCAGGAGTGAGTAAGAATGAAGTAAGACCTGCATTGAAAGAGTTTTGTGATCACTGGGTGCCTCAAAGGATTTTACAGAAAATGAAGTACTTTTTAAAGCTTAGTAAAGACCAGTAGCCAACTTGTGCGCAGCAACCTCCCACAAAGAGAAAGGTGGTAATGACCAGAGAATCTGTTTTTGTGCTGTTGATTGAAGGATAAATATTAGCCAGAACACTGGATCTCATCCAAAAGACGCCACCCCCAACAGTGCTGCACTCCCTCAGAACTGCACTGGAGGGTCAACCATGGCCTTTGTATTCAAATACTGGAGCAGGACCTGAATGTGGAACTTTGTGAATGGATTGTTGGTGAGCACGTGTTGCTTGGTAGCACTGTCAACTGCACTTCTCCACTATTTCAATCCTTGCCCTTTGGTGTCATCTGAAAACTTACTCTCTTCACCTCCTAACAAGAGAACTGGTGAATAATCAATTCCCAGAGGAGACACCATCAGCAGCATGCCTCCAGTGTTTAAAATTCCTCTTGTACCACAAGTTTCTAACTTAAAAAGAAACCTAGCATGAGCGACCTTGTCAAGGGCATTCTAAAAGTCCCAAATACCTTCCAGATTTCCCTCAGCCACTGGCCTAGTGACTCCTAAATGTTATCTAATTGAGATGATATGACTGTTTTATTGTTTTGTATATCTCTCCACTCCCCCAGGTATCATAAAGGCAGCTCTTACAATCCTTTATAGAACCTTCCCAAATATGGGGGTCAGCCTGATAGGCCTGAATTTCCCCTTTTTTGACTTCATTTAATTCCTGAAGGTATGTCACCTGTGCCATCTCTTTAAGCACCATGGGATGAATACTATCTGAACATGGAATCTGATGTATCAAAGCTTTCATAAATCTATCAATATTACGATCTGTTTTAGTATTAATAAACTGTTCAAAATATAGCACCCCCCCCCATCTGAAATATACGTATTTGGAGCGCAGATTAATATAAACTAGTCTTTTAGAAATTGTGGTATTACCTGAGAATCAGTTTGAATCTGCCCTACCACACCCTTTACTGGCTGTGACCCTGTGAATGATTTTCTGATTCCTGAATAGGCAGACAGATGGGCCAGATTGAAGGGTGAGATGGGAGATGGTGGAATGGGGGTTCGGGAGGGATGGTGGAAGGTCAAGTAAAATGTCATAGTAACAAGCAATAAAAAGCCATGACACGCCAGCCCCTCAGACTTAGTTGAAGGGAACAAGTAAGGAGACAAAAGAGGTGAGTGACCCTTATCCAATCTTCCTGTGTAGCTTCCTTCAGCTTTCTTTCTCTGCTTCATCTGTCATTATATTGAAGCTGCCAATGGTATCTCAGCCAGAGGATTAGAATTAATTCACCTGGAGAGAAATGTTCGTTATTGAATTGGGGCCACGAGCTAAGTCTCAACTTCACAAATAAGAGCAGAGTACGAAGCAAGGTCCTTTGACAGTGATGTAGTGATGACAGCAACATGGAGGACAACTCTCAAGAAGGTCATCACTCCTCCCGATTGAAAGCGAGTCTTAGTGCTCAGAAGTCACAGTGACCCTGCCATTAAAAATTCTGAGGCCTCACTTCTTATATATTTGTGCTGTGTACCGTGGGGATGGCACAGTGGTTAGCACTGTTACTTCACAGTGCCAGGGAGCCGGGTGCCTTTCCCGGCTTGGGTCACTGTTTGTGTGGAGTCTGCACATTCTCTCCGTGTCTGCGTGGGCTTCTACCGGATGTTCCGGTTTCCTCCCACAAGTCCCGAAAGACGTGCTTCTTAGGTGACTTGGATATTCTCAATTTTCCCTCAGTGTACCTGTAGCGCACAAAGACTCCGTGAGACGAATAGAGTGAAGTCGATGAGGCTTTATTAAGCGTGTCTGTTCCCCCGCAGCTCGATAGTAAACTGGCCTGCGGGGGAAGACTCCGGCTTCTTATACTCCGCCTTCAGGGCGGAGCTTGAGGTCAACGGCCAACCAGGACCCGGGATCTGTCAGCCAATGACATTAGGGCTTCCAGTCCCACATGACCCCCAATACCACAGTACCCGAACAGGCGCCTGAATGTGGCCACTCGGGGCTTTTCACAGTAACTTCATTGCAGTGTTAATGTTAGCCTACTTGTGACACTGGTAAAGATTCCTAGAATTTACAGTGCAGAAGGAGGCCATTTGGCCCGTCGAGTCTGCACCAGGTGTGGGGTCGGGGTGGATGGGCATGGAAGACCATTGCAGATGGAAAGGCAGCCATGCAGCTGTACATGCCGCTAACAGCCCACTGTCAACATATGGCCATGGGTCATATGGTTGTCCCCCAGGCCACCCCTCCAGGTGCCTGCTGGCCCCAGCCAGCCAATCAGCTGTATGGGCGCGCTCCAGCACAACCAGTGCCATCTTGTTGGCGGGGATGAGTGCGTGCGGGGAGCAAAATGTGTATATGTGGCTGCAGCTTGTCAGCCTCCCGAGTGTCAAGGACGCACCCGGCGAATCCCACACCGTTTTGTATTGGAATCGATTGTGTTCCACGTGGCACCGGTGCTAGCCCCTCAACAGTCGCTGAATCGGTCCAGGTTCGGCACCAGTTTTGCTGTCGTGAAGTCCATGGGCTGGATTCACCGTTTTTGAGACTAAGTGTTGACGCCAATGGAGGAATTTACACCATTTTCAGGGTGCCGGAGGACCCCAATTTGGCGTCAAACGACGGTGAATCCCATCCCATGAATTTGGTGCCGGCATCAACACTGGTCTCAGGAACGGAGAATCCCGCCCCACATCTCCAGGTCCAAGCAAGTATGTGGAACAAGGTAATTCTGTGAAGATGTCTTGCAGGAAATGTGCTTTGTAATTAGCCTTCTCACAGTGCCTGGGAATTCCACTTTGGTTTGACTCTAAAAGTGGTAGCCTATTATCACAAACAGTGCCATTCAGTTGCTTTTGTTGTCTGTGTACATTTAACTCAATTACTGTAGAATTGTTCAGTAATTTCCTTTTTATTGAATCTTTGCTACTGACTGAGTTAGCTTGTTGCCACAGTCCACACTGATTATCGTTAGAACATCAAAGTACAAATTGATTTTTTTTCCCCTCAAGTAATACTTTAGATTAGGAAAAAAGAAATAATTGCAAGAACCATTCATGCAGTTTTCACATCAGCATTCTTCATTTTATCCCCACCCCAATCCAGTTTTGCACCACTCCCTTAACTGCCCAGTTTTCCTTCCCCTCCAATCAGTCTGCTTTCAGCGTTCATCAATTCCGGCAACTTGCCGTCTCCCTTTCCACTCTTAAAACAGCTCCAGTAGACCCTCTTTGTCAATCAACACTTTCCCAATGCTCATCTCAGCTGCCTCCCCTGTGTTTCCATATATGAAACTCCCAATTTATTGAGAGCTCTGCTGGTCACAGTCTAACCGCCCCCCTCCCCCCACTAATCTCCAGGCCTTTCACTCCTCACCAACCTGCATGGATATGAACTCTGCCTCAGTGGTAGTACGATAGCACTGAAGATTCAAGTCCTCCTTTAGGGCTGACACTCCACTACAGCATGGAGGGAGCGTTACACCATCAGAAATGCCAGCAATCTGATTATCATAGATCAAAGAATTTACAGTGCAGAAGGAGGTCATTCGGCCCATCGAGTAAGCACCGGCCCTTGGAAAGAGCACCCTACCTAAGCCCACACATCCACCCTATCCCCGTGACCTAACCTAACCTTTTTTGGACACTCAGGGCAATTTTAGCACAGCCAATCCACCTAACCTGCACATCTTTCGACTGTGGGAGGAAACCGGCGCACCCGGAGGAAACCCACACAGTCAGGGGGAGAACGTGCAGCCTCCGCACAGACAGTGACCCAAGCCGGGAATCGAACCTGGGACCCTGGAGCTGTGAAGCAACTGTGCTAACCACTGTGCGCCCTTGCTGCTCTCTGCTAGAGGCCCTGTCTGCCCTCCCAGGTACATACAAAACAACATTTGGTACTATGTCAACCAAGAGTAAGGGAGATGTCCCTGTTGTCGTAAACCAATATTTATCCCTCAGCAACTTTTATTTAAAAGAATACAGATTACCTGGTCATCTATTACGCTGTCATTGTGGGATCTTGCTGTGCATAAATGGCCAAGTGGCATTGCAGCAGTGACTGTATTTTGAAATTACTTCATTGATTGAAAAACGTTTTGATATCCCAAGGTTACGAAATTACAGATTTAGCAACTTTAGGCAAGGCATCATGAGGCGCTGTGGGCCATCAGCAGCAGAATTGTACATAACCAAAGTATACAACCTCATGGTTCACTCAAGCCAGGGGACCAACCCTGTATCAATGAAGAGTGCAGGAGAGCATTCCTGGGTCATTACCACGCATACCGAAAAATGAAGGGCGGGATTCTCCAGTCCGCCTGCCCTGCTTTTCGGCACGGCGTGCCCTCACTGGCAGCGGGATTCTCCATTCCCGCAGCCAGCCAATGGGATTTCCCATTGTGGCCTCCCCACACTGTCAGGAAACCCGTGGGCGTGGGTGCGCTGCTGGAGGACCAGAGGATCCCACCAACGGAGAATTCTGCAGGTGGTGTTAGCCTGGTGAAGCTACAACACAGGACGGCTGGCATAAGCAGCAAGTAATAGACAGAGCAAAGTAATTCCACAACCAACAGACCTGATCTAAGCTCTTCGCTGTTTAGCACAGGGCTAAATCGCTGGCTTTGAAAGCAGACCAAGGCAGGCCAGCAGCACGGTTCAATTCCCCTACCAGCCTCCCCGAACAGGCGCCGGAATGTGGCGACTAGGGGCTTTTCACAGTAACTTCATTTGAAGCCTACTTGTGACAATAAGCGATTTTCATGGTTTCAGTCCTGTCACATCCAGTCATGAATGATGGTGGACAATTAAACAACTAACAGGATGAGGAGGCTCCATAAAGATCCCTCCCCTCAATGATGGAGGAACTCCGCACATCTGTGCAAAAGATATTCGCAACAATCTTCAGCTCGGGGCACCAAGTGGATGATTCATCCTGGCCTCACCTGAAGTTCCCAACATCAAGTCTTCAGCCCATTCAATTAATTCCACATGATAACAATAAACAAGAAAGCAGAGAACACCGCCAAGGCTATGGGCCCTGACAAATTTCGGCTAGAGTACTAAAGACTTTGTGCTCCAGACCTTTCTGCATCCCTCGCCAAGTTGTTCCAATACAGCTACAACACGGGCATCTCCCTGGCAATGCCATAATTTTCCCAGGTATGTTCTGTACACAAAAAGTAGGATAACTCCAACCCAGCTTTGTACCTCATCAGTATACTCTCGGTCTTCAGTAAAGTGATGGAAAGTGTCATCAACAGTGCTATCAAGTGGCACTCACTGAGATCACGGATGCTCAGTTTGAGTTCCGCCAGAGTCACTCATCTCCTGACCTCATTATAGCCTTGGTTCAAAAATGGACAAAAGAGCTGACTGCCAGGGGTGAGGTGAGAATGACTGCTCTTGACATCAAGGTAGCATTTGATCGAGTATGGCATTAAGGAGTTCTAGCAAAATTGAAGTTAATGGGAATCAGGGGGAAAACTCTCCACTGGTTGAAGTCATACCTGGCACAAAAAAATTCTCATTGTAGTTGTCGGAGGTCAATCATCTCAGCTCCAGGACATCACTGCAGGAGTTCCTCAGGGTAGTGCCCTAGGCTCAACCATCTTCAGCTGCTTCGTCAATGATCTCCCTCCCATCATAAGGTCCGAAATGGGAATGTTTACTGATGATGGCACAATGTTCAGCATCATGCCCGGCTGTCAGATACTGAATCATTCTGTGTCCAAATGAAATGAAATGAAAATCACTTATTGTCACAAGCAGGCTTCAAATGAAGTTACTGTGAAAAGCCCCTAGTCACCACATTCCAGCGCCTGATACGGGAATTGAACCGTGCTACTGGCCTGCTTTCAAAGCCAGCAATTTAGCCCTGTGCTAAACAGCCCCATACAACAAGACCTGGACAATATCCAGGCTTGAGGTGACAAATGGCAAGTAGCATTCACGCTACACAAATGCCAGGCAATGAACAACTGCAACACGAGAGAATCTAACCATTGCCTCTTGACATTAAATAACATTTCAATCCCTGAATCACCCGCTATGAACATCCTCGGGTTTATCATTGACTCGAAACTGAACTGGACTAGCCATATAAACACAGTGGTCTGGATTCTCCGCAGCCCCGTGCCAAAATCGCGTTTGGCGTGGGGGTAGAGAATCAACTTTCACGCCGAAATCAGGTCCGGCGATTCTCCGGGACTCCAGAATCGCCGTGTTCGTTGAGTACTCCGCACGGCTGGGGGGCCATTGCCAGAGGCCCGCCCAGCGATTCTCCGCTCCCAGCCGGCCAAATTCCCAACGGAGTTGCCATTCGGGAACCCCGCATGGCGGTTGTGGACTCAATCTGCAGCCGCCCTGGTGGTGGGGGTGAGGGGATCGGGCACCGGGGGGGTGGGGTGGGGTGATTATGGGCGGCTGGGGGACAGATCGGGCCGGTCGGATCTTCGGGCGCACGGCCAATCATGGGGGCCTACATTTTGGAACTGCCTTTGCGGTCTGAGTCCGCCATGGCAATCGGCGTGGCCGCTGGAGGCCGGCGTCATGCGCATGCGCGGACTCCAGACCGGAAGTGCGGGGGCCCATATCCGCAGCCAAAGCTGCGTGAATCACTCTGGGTCCCTGCCAGCCCCCTGCAGGTGAGTGAATCGACTAATCTTTTTTATTGGAAACTAGGGAGTGAAACGCCAGCGTTTTCACGACAGTGTGGGGACATAGTCCCAAAAACGGAAAATCCATCCCAGTGGCTATAAGAGTAACTCACCTCCTGACTCCCCAAAGTCTGTCCACCATCTACAAGGCACAAGTCAGGAATACTCTCCATTTGCCTGAATGAGTGCAGCTCCAACAATACTCAAGCAGTTGGTCACCATCCAGGCCAAATCTTGATTGGCACCCACAAATATTCACTACCTTCACCACTGTTGCACAGTGCTAGCAATGTTTACCATCTACAAGATGCTCTGCAGCAACTCACCAAGGCTGCTTCAACAGCACCTTCCAAACCCTTGAGTGATACCATCGAGAAGGCCTAGAGCAGCAGATACATGGGAACACCACCAACTCGAAGTTCTCCCCAGAGGCCAAGAACCATCCTTTACTGTGGCGGGGTCAAAATCCTGGAACTCCCAACCTCACAGCACTGTGAGTGTGTACATGTACCACAGGGACTGCAGCAGACAATTGCTGCCTCTAGCAAAAGAGAACCAAGTTCAACATTTCCCGATGTGCTTTGTGCCCCCATTGGGAGATGACAATCCTGCTCAATGTTTCTCTTGGTAGCGGAATCTAGAACTCGCAGAGTTTCAAAATAAGGCACCTCCCATTTAAGAAAGAGGTGAGGAGAAATTCCTTCTCTCAGAGGGTCATTAATCTTTGGGATTCTCTACCCCGGAAAATAGTGGAGGCTGGGTCATTGAATATATTCAAGACTGTGTTAGGCACATGGATTCACTAATCCTGCCGGCAACGCATCCACACTCATGGGTTTTCCAGCCGTGTGGGGTGGCTTCAATGGGAATTCCCACTGACCAATAGGCGGAAAGCAAGAATCCCGCTGCCAGCGAATGGCACGCTGCCAGAAACATGGGGGACTGGAGAATCCAGCCCATAATATGCGATTTAAGCGACTTACATCGACTGCCCGAAGGTTATAAAACAAGGTTCTGTTTATTCCACTGGCATCATAGTGACATCAACCCAGGTCCCTGGGAATTGGCCTGGCCTCCAGATTACGGGCGGGATTCTCAAACCTCCCAGCCCTGTGCTTCTCAGCGGCCTGCCGTTGGGAATTCCCATTGAAATAACCCCACTCCACTGGGAAACCTTTTATTTATTCGTTCATGGGACATGGACGTCGCTGGCTGGGACAGCATTTATTGCCTATCCCTAATTGCCCTTGTGGGGACAGTTAAGAGTCAAGCACATTGCTGTGGGTCTGGAGTCACATGAAGGCCAGACCAGGTAAGGACAGCAGATTTCCTTCTCTAAAGGACATTCTCCCCGTGTATGCGAGGGTTTCCTCCGGGTGCTCCGGTTTCCTCCCACAGTCCAAAGACGTGCAGGTTAAGTGGATTGGACATGCTAAATTGCCCTTAGTCTTTAAAAACCTTAGGAGGGGTTATTGGGCTATGGGGAGTAGTGTGGAAGTGAGGGCTTAAAGTGATGGGTCGAATGGCCTCCTTCGGCACTGTATGTTCTATGAACCAGATGGGTTTTTAGTGACAATTGTCAATGCTTTCATGGCTATCGTTAGACTTTTAATTCCAGATTTTTATTGATTTCAAATTTCACCATCTGCAACGGCAGGATTTGAACCTGGATCCCCAGAGCATTACTCTGGGTCTCTGGTTTACTAGTCTAGTGACAATACCACTATGCCATTGCCTCCCCTGTGGACAGGGGTTTTGCTGCTGGAGGGCCCAAAGAATTTGGTGCCAGCAACAGTCTGGAGAATTCCAGCCTTCTAGTTCAGTGACCTTGGACGTGTTTTAATGGCCCTGTCGCGCTCGACTTGGTAACAAGACGAGGCCAATGAATCTCGCCTGATTCGCGACGCTCAAAATCCTTCGTGAGATTTAATAAAATCTCACGCAACATTGCGATCTGGATCTCACCCTCATTGAACGAGATCCAGATTAACATATCTACGTGATCTATCAGGTTCATTTAAATATGTCTACGCCGGATTTTCTCGGGGCCCGGGAACAGCAGCATCACCTGGGAGACCTCGCCGTGGCACTGTTTAACACTGGTTTCCACAAACATGGACCAGGCATAATGGCACCCGATTAGGAGTGGGGGGGGGGGGATCTCCCAGGCCCCATTTGCATCCCCTTTTTTTAACCTACATTGCTACCTTTAACAATTTGTTAATTAGTATTCCTTGGATCACTTTGCTCCGGTGGCAGAGGTCATCAGTTGTGGTCCCTCTGCAGAGCAGTTCTCCTCCTTAACATTGGGGACCTGGGGTGGAGGGTGTTGCACGCAGCAGATACAACTATAGGCTGCATCGGTTCATACTCCCAAGATGCCTGCCTTTTTTGCGGCCTTGTGGAGTTCGTGGACTATTCATATGTAAGTTTCCTTTTTCGTTATGTGGAAAACCTTTTATTACAGTTTTATTTGCACTTCAGCCCTATGCTCCTGATCTATGGGCCCCCGGTGTGGAGGACGACCTCCTTTTGACCCTGCTCCTGAACCTGGCCAAACCTGCCATCTACAGTTCCAAGCAGCCCGTGATAGAAGGGGTCATCCGACCTAACTGTCTGCCTGTGTTCCTGGAGGGGGAGCATGTGGTGTCCACTGGCACCATCGAGGCCTTCCATGCCCGCTGGGCACCACAGGAACCTGGGTGCCTTGTTGACCCTTTTAATCACATTTTAGTTTGATATTTTATGTTTCATTTGGAATTTGTTTTTTTTAAGGCAGTGTCCCTTTAAGGAGCTGCCCTTTTTAATTTGTCCCTCAGTTCATTCAATTTAGTTTATTGGTTTTCACAGAAAATAGTTGGATCCGTCTGCTCCCCATTGCTATTTGGACCTATTTTTAAATGAGTTTGTGGCCTCTTTATTAAACCAACCTAGTGCCATCGCACACATATAGAACATAGAACAGCACAGCACAGGGCCCACGATGTTGTGCCGACCATTTATCCTAATCTATGATATCTACATCAAAATACTGTACAGATACCAATTGGTGCCATTCATAAATTTTCCCAAGTCTGCCTCGATAAAAGGTGAAACTGACCGGGTTGTTTGGCATTAATTCATTCTTTGGAAAGTAGTACAAATCTTGTTGGTGTGTTTTCACTTTTAGTCTGTTGGCATTGCCATGAGTATCATATTAAGTGAGATGCTTGGTAATGTTAGGTATGATATGCCCTTTTGACTATAATTGGCATAACAATTGGTCAGTAGTGGGTTAAAATCACTGCCATCATATGGGGTGTAAACTTAACCCCAGGGGTCTCCCTAATGTGCACCATATGTTGAAAAATTAATTAGGTGAAGAATTAGCCGAAGTTAATTGGAAAGAGATCGGTTTATAATGTTGCGCTCCATTCCTCTGAGGTTTATTTCCAGTGTTAATTAGTCTATTGTGTGGTCTCTTGGTTTAGTGTGTTTGCACTCAAACATTCCCTCTGCTCATTGTTGTGGTTTGGGAGCAGAATGCTAATACTGTGAAAGTTCTCTCTGTTCATGGAATCATCGTCTCGTTACAGCAAAGGAGACCATTTGGCCCACCAGAACCTGTTCTGGCTCTTTATAAAGCCTGTCCAATTTGTCCAATTCCTACACTCACAGCCTTTGGAGTTGATTTTCCTTCAAGCCTATGTCCAGTTCCCTTTGAAAGTTACTGCTTCCACCACACTTTCAGTTCCTAGATCATAGAATTTACAGTGCAGAAGGAGGCCATTTGGCCCATCGAGTCTGCACCGGCCCTTGAAAAGATCACCCTATCTAAACCCACATCTCCGCCCTATCCCCGTAACCCAGTAACCCCACCTAACCTTTCTCTTTGGACACTAAAGGCAATTAAGCATGGCCAATCCACCTAACCTGCACACCTTTGTACTGTTGGAGGAAACCGGAGCACCCGGAGGAAACCCACGCAGACACGGGGAGAACGTGCAGACTCCGCACAGACAGTGACCCAAGCTGGGAATCGAACCTAGGACTCTGGAGCTGTGAAGCAACTGTGCTAACAGCTATACTACTGTGCTGCCCTTAGTGGATTCCAGTATGGAACAAGTTGCTGTGTTAATAACAAGCTCGCCTCCCCTAATCTTTTGCCAATTAACTTAAAGCTGTGTTACTGACCTACCTGTCCGGGAAACATTTCTTCCTACGTGAAACCTTCAAGTTTGAATACATGGTCAGCACTGCTGCCTCACAACACCAGGGACCCAGGGTTGATTTTGTCCTCAGGAGACTGTCTGCGTGGTGCTTGCACGTTCTCCCTGTGTCTGCGTGGGTATCCTCCAGGCGCTCACAGATGTGCGTGTTAGGTGGATTGACCATGCTACATTGTCGTTAGTGTCCAGGTTTGGTGGGGTTACGGGTTTGGGAGGGTGGGGGGGGGGGGGGGGGGAGTGGGTCTAAGTAGGGTGCTCTTTCGGAGGGTCAGTGCAGACTCAATGGACCAAATGGCCTCCTTCTGTGCTGTAGGGATTCCATGTCTCCTTTAAATTGAGTTTTCGAAGAGGAAACAAAGATGGCTGGTGAGGTTAATGCTGTTGATGTGGTGTACATGAATTTCCACAAGGCATTTGATAGAGTGCTGCAGATCAGACCTGTGAGCAAAATGAGTGCTCATGGATGAGTAGCAACGTGGACCTGAAACTGGCTGAGTGACAGGAAGGGAGTTAATGGTTGTTTTCAGATTAGAGGAAGGTGGGTGTGACCAGAAGAACCCGCCAGTGGGAGTGGCCGAAAGATCTCGCCCATAGTCTTTGGTGGACAGGGCACAATTTCAAAGTTTGCAGATGATAACAAGCTTGGAAGTATTGTGAACTGTGAGAAGGATTGAGCACAGCTTCAAAACAACATATCTAGTCTGGTGGATTGGACCGGCAAGCAGCAAATGAAATTTAAGGCAGTATGAAGTGATTCATTTTGGTAGAAGGAATGTGGAGAGACAATATTTGATTGGATTGGATTTGTTTATTGTCACATGTACCGAGGGACAGTGAAAAGTATTGTTCTGCATACAGTTCAGACAGATCATTCCGTACATGAAAAGAAAATACATAGGACAAACATAAAATACACAATGTAAATACATAGACACAGGCATCGGGTGAAGCAAACAGGAATGTAGTACTACTCAGTAGAGAAGATGTGTGAAGAGATAAGATGAATCCATAAGAAGGTTATTTAGGAGTCTGGTAACAGCGGGGAAGAAGCTCTTTTTGAATCTGTTGGTGCGTGTTCTCAGACTTTTGTAGCTCCTTGCCGATGGAAGTTGTAAGAGTGAATAAGTTGGGTGGGAGGGGTCTTTGATTGTGCTGCCCACTTTCCCAAGGCAGCTGGAGGTGGAGACAGAGTCAATGGATGGGGGGGCGGGTTCATGTGATGGACTGGGCTGTGTTCACGACTCTCTGTAGTTTCTTACAGGGAAAATCAAGCTTGATTTTTGGAATTCTTTGAAGAGGTAACCAGTACAGTCGTCAAGGGGGAGCCAGTCGATGTGGTATATTTGGACTTTCAGAAGGTGTTTGACAAAGTCCCGCAAAAGAGATTATTGTGCAAAATTAAAGCGCATGGGATTGGGGGAAATGTATTGAGGTGGATAGAAAACTGGTTGGCAGAGAGGAAACAAAGAGTAGGGATTTATTTATTTTTTAAAATATTTTTTTATTCTCATTTTCCACATTTTCTCCAAGATTTACACCCACCAACAATAAACAATAATCAGTCACAAATATGTCAATCCCCATATCAATAACAACGATCCCATCCTCCCACCAAACCCCAAACATTAGCCCGCATGTTAACACAAACAAATGACAAAAAGGAATTAGGGATCACCCGTAGTCACCATTAACACACACAGCCCCCCCTCCCCCCAGCCCTCCCACCCACACGCCTCAACTAATGTTCGATGTTATCCAGTTCTTGAAAGTGCATAATGAATAATGCCCATGAATTGTAGAACCCCTCCATCCTTCCCCCTCAGTTCAAACTTAACCTTCTCAAGAGTCAAGAATTCCAACAGGGCCCCCCGCCACGCCAGGGCACAGGGTGGAGAGGTTGCTCTCCAACCTATCAGGTTCCGCCTTTGGGCGATCAACGAGGCGAAGGCTACAACATCTGCCTCCGCACCCGTTTCCAACCCTGGCTGGTCTGACACCCCGAACATGACCTCCCGGGGGCTGGGGTCCAGTTTCACGTGCACCACTTTAGAAATTAAAAAAACCTGCTTCCAGTAATCCTCTCGCTTTAGACAGGACCAAAACATATGAACATGATTAGCGCCCCCCCCCCCCCACTCCCCCGGCAACGTTCACACACATCTTCTACTCCTTCAAAGAATCGGCTCATCCTCGCCCTCGTGAGGTGTGCTCTGTATACCACCTTCAGTTGTATCAGCCTCAACATCGCGCACGAGGTGGAGGCATTCACTCTCCAGAACACCAGAACACACCAGAACCCCTCCTCCATATCCTCTCCCAACTCTTCCTCCCACTTTGCTTTGATCCCTTCCAGTGGTGCTTTCTCCTCTTCCAAAATAGCTCCGTAAACCACTGACACTACCCCCTTCTCCAGTCCCCCAGCTCCTCCTCCAGCAATGTGGAGGCCAGCTCCGCCGGGAAGCTCTGTATCTCCTTTCTGGCAAAATCTCGAACCTGCATGTATCTAAACATTTCCTCCTGCTCCAGCCCATACTTCGCTTCCAGCTCCTTCAATCCTGAAAACCGACCCCTAAGAAACAAATCTTTTAGTGTCTTAATCCCCTTCTCCTCCCATTTCCGAAAATTTCCATCCCACCTCCCTGGCTCAAATCTGTGGTTCCCCCAAATCGGCATTTCCCTTGACCCTGCCCCCAACCCGAAGTGTTGACAAAACTGCCTCCAAATTCTCAAGGAAGCTATTATTACCAGACTACAAAGAGTAGGGATTAATGGGTCCTTTTTAAATTGGCAGACAGTAACCAGTGGGGTACCACAGGGATCGCTGGGACCCCAGCTATTCACAATGTATATTAATGATTTGGATGAGGGAACAAAATATAACATTTCAAAGTTTGCAGCTGATACCAAATTAGGTGGGAGGGTGAATTATCATAGAATTTACAGTGCAGAAGGAGGCCATTCGGCCCATCGAGTCTCTTGGAAAGAGCACCCTACCCAAGGTCAACACCGCCACCCTATCCCCATAATCCAGTAACCCCACCCAACACTAAAGGCAATTTTTTTGGACACTAAGGGCAATTTATCATGGCCAATCCACCTAACCTGCACATCTTTGGACTGTGGGAGGAAACCAGAGCACCCGGAGGAAACCCACACACACACGGGGAGGATGTGCAGACTCCGCACAGACAGTGACCCAAGCCGGAATTGAACCTGGGACCCTGGAGCTGTGAAGCAATTGTGCTATCCACAAGGCTACCGTGGCTACCGTTGTGACGAGGATGCAGGGATCTTACAGCAAGATTTGGACAGGTTGGGCGAGTGGGCAAACCAATGGCAGATGCAGTATAATTTGGATAAGTGTGAGGTTATTCATTTTGGAAGCAAAAACAGGAAGGCATATTACTACCTGAATGTTTGTAAATTGGGAGAGGGGAGTGTGCAGCGGGACCTGGGTGTCCTTGTGCACCATTCGCTGAAGGTAAGCACGCAGGTGCAGCAGGCGGTAAAGAAGGCTAATGGTATGTTGGCCTTCATTACAAGAGGTTTTGAGTATAAAAGCAGGGATGTGTTGCTGCAATTGTACAAGGCCTTGGGAGTGTTGTGCAGTTTTGGTCTCCTTCTCTGAGGAAGGATGTTCTTGCTCTCGAGGGAGTGCAGCAAAGGTTTACCAGATTGATTCCAGGGATGGCGGGACTATCATATGAGGAGAGATTGACTAGGCTGGGATTGTTCTCGCTGGAGTTCAGAAGAACGAGGGGGGATCCCATAGAAACTTATAAAATTCTAACAGGACTGGACAGGGTAGATGCAGGGAAGATGTTACCAATGATGGGTGTGTCCAGAACGAGGTCACAGCCTGAGGATTCAGGGTAAACCATTTCGGACAGAGATAAGGAGACATTTCTTCACACAAAGAGTGGTGAGCCTGTGAAATTCATTACCACAGGAAATAGTTGATGATAAAACTTTGAATATATTCAAGAGGCGGCTGGATATAGCACTTGGGGAGAATGGGATCAAAGGCTATGGGGAGAAAGCAGGATTAGGCTATTGAGTTGGATGCTCAGCCATGATCGTGATGAATGGCGGAGCAGGATCGAAGGGCCAAAAGGCCTCCTCCTGCTCCTATCTTCTATGTATCTATGTATCTTGTGGTCTTGGGCTGAGCAGTTGTCATACCAGGCTGTGATGCAGCCATATGAGATGCTTTCTAACCTTGGTAAGAGTCAATGTGGACATACCGAATTTCCTTAGTTTCCTGATGAAGGACAGGCGCTGTTGTGCTTTCTTGGTCATAGCGTCAATGTGGGTGGACCAGGATAGGTTGTTGGTGATGTGCACACTGAGGAATTTGAAGCTGTCAACCATCTCATCTCGGCCCCGTTGATGCTGACAGGGGTGTGTACGATAATTTGCTTCCTGAAGTCAATGACCAGCTCTTTAGTTTTGCTGACATTGAGGGAGAGATTGTTGTCATTACACCACTCCACTAGGTTCTCTATCTCTATATATAAAATCTCTCTGTAGAATTAAAGAGTACAATTCTATCAGGGGCAGAAGCAAAGGGACCTGGGAATATAAATCAGTGAAGATGCCAGGCCCAGTGGCGACAAGGTGACAAGGTTAATAAGGCATATCATACACCGGATGTTGTTGATAGGGGCAAAATGTGAATCCGATGCCTGGACCTCTCTCATGAAGCACTGCAGTACCACCCCCCCGCTCCCGAGGTTCTCCCGCTTTGTGGAGGCCTGCTGTGCCCTACATAATCTGGCACAGCAGCGAGATGACATGCAGGAGGAGGTGGAGGAAGGACATGCAGCCTCATCTAAGGAGGAGGAAGAGGGACATATGACCTCATCTGAGGAAGAGGAACTGGACCAGGAGGGCCCTGGGTAGGAGCCACAGGAGGTTCCAAAGGACCGGGACAGGCGGCGGCAAGGGTCCGGCATGTCCGGAGGACCAGGGAGGCCCTCTTCATTGCCCGATTCTCATAGGACAAGTCTATGTCCATCAGCTCACCATCTCCCCCAACAAACCCTCCTTCCTCCCAATTCCCCCTGCTCCCAATCCCTCCTCCCCAATCCCTTTTTCCCGATAATCCCCCCTTCCCCAATCGCCCTCCCCCCACTCCCTCTTTCCCATAATCCCCTCTCCTCCATTACCCTCCTCTCCCCTGATTCCCAACCCTCCACACCTGCACCTCCTCGATCTCCCTGTTCCACCATCCAAGGGTCTGTGTAACATCATTCCAGGGTGATGGGTCTGTGTTGGTACTGTCAGAGGAGCAATTTCCTTTGCAGGAAAGTAGCGTGCTGACACCCATTCTCTGAACGGGGTCTGCATCGGGGGCATTTGATCTTGAACCACTGTGCCTGGATGGCGGAGGTGGGAGGGGGTGTGGGAGTAGAGGACAACAGGGGATGGGGGTGCAGGCAGACCCGCTGTGAAGATGCATGTGACAGAGGTTTCACATGTATTAGGTGTGACATGTTTTTATCGTGAGCATTAGACATTTCTATTCCTCCTAGCTACAGATAGTGTCATCAACCCCCAGTGACCACTCAGTATACCACAATCTTCTTGATCCATCGTGGCTTACTGCTACGTCTTGGTGTGCCCCCAGGATGCAAATCAGGGGCGCGATTCTCCGGCCCCCCCACCGGGTCGGAGAATCGCCGGGGGCCAGCGTGAATCCCGCCCCCGTCGTGTCGCGAATTCTCCGCCACCGGTGATTTGGCGGGGGCGGGAATCACGCTGCGCCGGGAATCCCTCGGCGAGTTTCCGGTCCGCGATGGGCCGAAGTCCCGCCGCTGTCAACCCACGCCAGCCGGCGTGGATTGAACCACCTTTGGGACGGCAGGACACGGCGGCACGGGCGGGCTCTGGGATCCTGGGGGGGGACGCTGGGTGATCTGACCCCGGGGGGGGTGCCCCCACGGTGGCCTGGCCCGCGATCGGGGCCCACCGATCTGCGGGCGGGCCTGTGCCGTGGGGGCACACTTTTCCTTCCGCCTTCGCCATGGTCTCCACTATGGCAGAGGCGGAAGAGACCCCCTCCACTGCGCATGCGCGGGGATGCCGTGAGCGGCCCGGCAAAGTCATTTCCGCGCCGCCTGGCGGGGCACCAAAGGCTTTTCCCGCCAGCTGGCGGGGCAAAAATCAGTCTGGCACGGGCCTAGCCCCTCAAGGTAAGGGCTCGGCCCCTCAAGATGTGGAGAATTCCGCACCTTTGGGGCAGGGCGATGCCGGACTGTTTCGCGCCGTTTTTGGCGCCAGTCGGCAGACATCGCGCCGATTACGGAGAATCCCACCCCAGATGTGGAGGCACCCTGCTGCTTTCTGCACCCTGTGGTCTTTAATGCCCTTGGCGGACGTCCTTTGGAGGGCCTGGAGCTGGAGGACCCCAGCCGACTTATCGGTGTCACTGGCATGGCATCACTGTGCCACCCTGTTCTGCCCACTGCCCTGGGGACGGTCCGGTATCAAGAGGGAGAACTGGACACCACCGTTGTCCCCCGGTGGCAGGTTCCGGGTTAGATTCCTCCTCCCTGATGCTGCCCGTGGGGCCCTGGGGTCTCCATGGGATGGGGGACAGCTGGAGTGAGCTCCAGAGGCCTCTGTGTCATCTGGCGCTGCCAGAAATGGCGCCTCCTCATTGTCTGCCCCTTAGTGTCGACAGCCTAAGCGATGCTCCTCAGTGACTGGATCATGCTCTGCAGTGCGTTGGCAATGTCCACCTGCATCTGTGTCATTTCCTTCATCGTCTGGGACATGATGTTGAGGCCCTCAGACTGAGCCATGCCTTGGGCACCACCACTCAGACACTCGGGTTGTGCTCCAGGCTGTCCACTGCAGTCGCCACCCTCACAGTGTTGGCCTTGGTGCCACGCATTGTCAACCTCGCCCACTGTGCCCGTAGCCTTTGGGACTCTCCAATTGGCTATGCACTCACTGGAATCTCGCTGACATCCCCTCCTGAATCTCATGGTCATGTCCTAGTATCTGCAGCAGCTCTGGGATAACCTTGTCCACAGGCTCGGCATCTGACTGGAGCACAGCTGAGTCCTGGGATCCTGGGGCAGCATGGTAGCACAAGTGGCTAGCACTGTGGCTTCACAGCGCCAGGGTCCCAGGTTCGATTCTCCGCTGGTCACTGTCTGTGCAGAGTCTGCACGGCCTCCCCGTGTCTGCGTGGGGTTCCTACGGGTGCTCCGGTTTCCTCCCACAGTCCAAAGGTTAGGTGGATTGGCCATGATAAATTGCCCTTAGTGACCAAAAAAAAGGGTTGGAGGGGTTATTGGGTTACGGGGATAAGGTGGAAGTGAGGGCTTAAGTGGGTCGGTGCAGACTCGATGGGCCAAATGGCCTCCTTCTGCACTGTATGCTCTGGGTATCTATGTCGAAGACCTCCGACTGCTGACTCTCTTGGATGTTCCTGCCTCCACTTGATGTGCATCAGCAACTGTGCGGTGCTCACCAGTCTGTGCTCCATAAATCTGTCCACTAATGTCACCCGCCGAGATATGTTTCTCCGCGCTGGTGGAAGATGGCGGTGATAGCTGTGATGTGTCGATGGTGGTATCCTCGGAGCACTCCTCCGAGGTAATCTCTTGGATGGCAAGGGGAAACGACTCCGGATGGCCCAACCCCATCCCATGGAGATCCTGCGAGCGAATGAATGTATATGGTCAGTGAGAGGGTGGGATCATTTTGTCTGACATGAACAAATCACTTGAGGCAGGTCCCCTGGGTGAAGGGGCAATGGCGGTGGCATAGTGGTATTGTCACTGGACTAGTAAACCAAGACCCAGAGCAATGCTCTGCGGATCCGGGTTCAAATCCCGCCACTGCAGATAGTGAATTCAGTAAAAAAAAATCTGGGATTAGAAGTCAAATGATGACTGTGAGACCATTGTCGATTATCACTAATTTCCTTTAGGGAAGGAAATCTGCCATCCTTACCTAGTCTGGCCTGCACGTGACTCCTGACCCACAGCTATGTGGTTGACTCTTAACTGTCCCCTCAAGGGGCAATTATGGATGGGCATAAATTCTGGCACAGCCAGCACACCCATGTCCCATAAACAAATTTTAAAATACCTCAGCGGCACAGGCCAACGTTGCTGTCGGTGACTGTTCTCTCCTCGGACAACCCCGCGAGTTCCCGGGTCTGTTTCGCATAGCAGGTGAGGCTCGAATCTCTGGCACTCTGCCCCCTGCCTTGGCCCTTTCCCGCTTATTATGGGCTATTTTTTCCTGTGGGGTTTAAGCGAGGGCATTGTGAGCACATGCCTGATGCATCGGGGGGGCTATAGCAGGTGTCATTTGTGGACATGAAGGGTTTGTGCTGGTGGGTTCCAGTGGGTCCTGAGGAGCAAGCACAAAGATCGGCTGGACGAGGGTGCGAGGCGTCAGCCAATGATTTTTTTTTTTGGGTGGGTGTGGGGGGGGGGGTTTGGAATTTGAAGGGTGGCAGGCAGACCTGATGCCCGGAGAGAGGTGGTGTAGCTTAGTCTAGGTCGTTGGTCTTCTTCCTACATTGTATGGTGGCCTTCCTGGTCATGCTGCCTGCACTGACGGCCGCTGGCAGGCGGTAATGGTGACCCTGCTGCTCACCCTCCGACTTCTCGGCGGAACAGGATGCCCCGTCCTGCGTCCACAACGTTGAGAAGCCTGACCAGGTCGGCATCACCAAAGCGAGGAGCAGGTCTGCGCACTGCCATGCTTGTGTGTTGACTGGGAGTGAGTGGTGAGGGAGCGTTTAAAAGCAGCTCCCCCTTGTTAGCGGCGAGGCTCTGAGCTGCGAGTCGGGCGAGATAGCCAACAATGGCGAGAAGCTCATGCGGGCTCATTTCTGGCACTAAGTGCTATTAAATAAGGGCAGTGATTTCGCCAATGCGGCTGTCAAGAAACGCCATATCAATCGGGGCCAAAATTATATTTAGAAATGTTTCCATTAAATCGCCTCATTTTTAACAATTTGTTTTTCTGTCTTCCAAGATTCCTTTGATCCTCTACCCCATTCACTTTTTCATTTTAGAATGCTTCGGATTCTCCTGCAGAAAGTCATCACCTCACATTTACCAATGTTACATTTTATTTGTCATTTAACTGCCCATACCGGTGCGGTCACAAGACGTTTTATTGTTTATTATCATGAAAATTCTTTTGGTCAAATGTCCTGCTTCGGGTTTCGGATATTAATATCGTGAACGTTGTCTTGGTCGATTGTTGAAGGACGTGGATTTAGAGTTTTTGTACTGTGAACATCCACTGGTTTTCCTTGTGCACTGTACTGTGTGGATTAGGAATAGGTTTGAATTGAGAGGGATCCTGTTTTGTTATACTCTTGACGTAGCATAAGCTGCTTCCTTGATGTGCACTCTGACAAAGGAAGGTTCAGACTTGGAGATAGCTTTAACACGTTTATTAAACTATTAACAATTCTCCTACTTGGATTCGAGGCTACTGTTAATCGTGCTCTAGCTACTCAGACTGACGAACCAGTCTGCTACAATCCACGTGGTGGGTGTGATGTTCAATCAACCCTGTGTGTACTCACTGAGTGTCTCCACTGGAAAGAGAAAGATCATGTGTGTTGCGTCCTTATATATGGGTTGGTGTAATGCCCCCCTGTAGTAGTGTCACCTCTGTGTGTATTGTGACTGCCCATTGGTCATGTCCTATCTTACTGACCTATTGGTTGACTGTCTGTGTATCATGTCTCTGGTGTTCCCTCTAGTGTCTAGCTAGGTGCAGTGTATGTATATTAACCCTTTGTGT
Organism: Scyliorhinus torazame; assembly: GCF_047496885.1. Taxonomy (NCBI): domain Eukaryota; kingdom Metazoa; phylum Chordata; class Chondrichthyes; order Carcharhiniformes; family Scyliorhinidae; genus Scyliorhinus; species Scyliorhinus torazame. The sequence continues at coordinate 335,777,833 of NC_092709.1, forward strand.
ACTTACAGTGATGTATATCACCACAGATCCTGTCCGTAGTCCTTCGATCACAGGCAGTCCATGAGCCTTGGCGCAAAGCCCAGGAAGCTTGTTCTATTTACGTTGGATTCTTATCTTATTTGTTCTCTATGATTCCTGCGGCACGCTGCTCCGATATCATTGGCGGATAAAATTGAAAGCAGAACAGCAAGTTACGTTTGCATCCAGCAATCTGAGGGAAATGCAAATGGCATGCGAACATGGATTTAAAATTTATGTGAATCGTCATGGTGTAACATTATTTGTCCCCCTTGTTCGGGATACAAAAGGCTGAGAATTGATTGAGCTACAGTTTGCTACCAGTGAGCAGGCACCTTTCTGCACAGCCCTTCTATCTTTTGTAGCTCAGCTGCAAGAACTGTCACCTCTGAGGCACAAGGTCCCAGATTTCAGATTCACCCCAGCACTTGGCATAAAATTGGACAATGATTCTGCAGTACAGAGGTGAAGGAGTGCTGCACTATCAGAGGTGCCGTCTTTTGGATGAGATATTAATACCTGCTAGGGTGGGTGTAAAATATCCCATGGCAGGCGAGATGGTGGCATAGTGGTAAGGTCACTGTGGTAATGATCTGGAAGCCCAGACTAATGCTCTGGCGACAAATGCCCAGGGGCAGCGAGTGGAATTTAAATTCCATTAGTACATCGGGAATAACAAGCTAGTCTCAGTAATGGTGACTGTGGTGTTTGTCCCTTTAAGGGCAGCACAGCAGAATCTGGTCACCTGTCTTGGGGGATCAATTGGGACTGAGAGTGGGTAATCACCCCAGGGGTGGAGACCTCCCTTAGGCAGAAGACACTTAAAAGACTTACAGGGACGAGTGCAGCGGGGGGGGGGGGGGGGGGGGGGGGGGCTGGGGGGGGGGGGGGGACTACGCTAGTGCAGCTTTGGGGGTGTCTGACTCTGCACAGTTTTTCATATTAATAAATACCTTTTGTGTTTCTAATGAAACACAACAGTGGGTTGGCCCACTGAAGGATAGGCAAGGGAATCTATGTGTGGAGCCAGAGGAAATGGGCGAGGTACTGAATGAATACTTTGCATCAGTATTCACCAAAGAGAAGGAATTGGTAGATGTTGAGTCTGGAGAAGGGGGTGTAGATAGCCTGGGTCACATTGTGATCCAAAAAGACGAGGTGTTGGGTGTCTTAAAAAATATTAAGGTAGATAAGTCCCCAGGGCCTGATGGGATCTACCCCAGAATACTGAAGGAGGCTGGAGAGGAAATTGCTGAGGCCTTGACAGAAATCTTTGGATCCTCGCTGTCTTCAGGGGATGTCCCGGAGGACTGGAGAATAGCCAATGTTGTTCCTCTGTTTAAGAAGGGTAGCAAGGATAATCCCGGGAACTACAGGCCGGTGAGCCTTACGTCAGTGGTAGGGAAATTACTGGAGAGAATTCTTAGAGACAGGATCTACTCCCATTTGGAAGCAAATGGACGTATTAGTGAGAGGCAGCACGGTTTTGTGAAGGGGAGGTCGTGTCTCACTAACTTGATAGAGTTTTTCGAGGAGGTCACTAAGATGATTGATGCAGGTAGTGCAGTAGATGTTGTCTATATGGACTTCAGTAAGGCCTTTGACAAGGTCCCTCATGGTAGACTAGTACAAAAGGTGAAGTCACACGGGATCAGGGGTGAACTGGCAAGGTGGATACAGAACTGGCTAGGCCATAGAAGGCAGAGGGTAGCAATGGAGGGATGCTTTTCTAATTGGAGGGCTGTGACCAGTGGTGTTCCACAGGGATCAGTGCTGGGACCGTTGCTCTTTGTAGTATATATAAATGATTTGGAGGAAAATGTAACTGGTCTGATTAGTAAGTTTGCAGACGACACAAAGGTTGGTGGAATTGCGGATAGCGATGAGGACTGTCTGAGGATACAGCAGGATTTAGATTGTCTGGAGACTTGGGCGGAGAGATGGCAGATGGAGTTTAATCTGGACAAATGTGAGGTAATGCATTTTGGAAGGTCTAATGCAGGTAGGGAATATACAGTGAATGGTAGAACCCTCAAGAGTATTGAAAGTCAAAGAGATCTAGGAGTACAGGTCCACAGGTCATTGAAAGAGGCAACACAGGTGGAGAAGGTAGTCAAGAAGGCATACGGCATGCTGGCCTTCAATGGCCGGGGCATTGAGTATAAGAATTGGCAAGTCATGTTGCAGCTGTATAGAACCTTAGTTAGGCCACACTTGGAGTATAGTGTTCAATTCTGGTCGCCACACTACCAGAAGGATGTGGAGGCTTTAGAGAGGGTGCAGAAGAGATTTACCAGAATGTTGCCTGGTATGGAGGGCATAAGCTATGAGGAGCGGTTGAATAAACTCGGTTTGTTCTCACTGGAACGAAGGAGGTTGAGGGGCGACCTGATAGAGGTATACAAAATTATGAGGGGCATAGACAGAGTGGATAGTCAGAGGCTTTTCCCCAGGGTAGAGGGGTCAATTACTAGGGGGCATAGGTTCAAGGTGAGAGGGGCAAGGTTTAGAGTAGATGTACGAGGCAAGTTTTTTACGCAGAGGGTAGTGGGTACCTGGAACTCGCTACCGGAGGAGGTAGTGGAAGCAGGGACGATAGGGACATTTAAGGGGCATCTTGACAAATATATGAATAGGATGGGAATAGAAGGATACGGACCCAGGAAGGGTAGAAGATTGTAGTTTAGTCGGGCAGTATGGTCGGCACGGGCTTGGAGGGCCGAACGGCCTGTTCCTGTGCTGTACATTTCTTTGTTCTTTGTTCTTTGAAGTCAGTGGACGTGCATCATTACAGTGACCATGAAACTATCATCATTTTATTGTAAAAACCCATCTGGTTTACAGTTGTCCTTCAGGGAAGGAAATTTTCCATCCTTACCTGGTCTGGCCTGAAGGTGACTTCAGACCCACAACCCACTGAAATCACCTAGCAAGCCACTCAGTTCAAGGGCAAGTAGGGATGGGCAACAAATGCTGGCCCTGTTGGCAATATCCACGTCCCGTGGAAGAATAAATAAAAAAGCATTTCGAAGAAGGGCAGGGGAGAGATCCCTGGTGTCCTATCCAATAGCTATCCCTCAAATTAGCAGCACCATTACCAGGAAGTGTTGTTGCAACTATCCAAGGCATTGGTCAGACCGCACCTGGAGTATTGTGCACAGTTTTGGTCCCCTGATTTGAGGAAAGGTGTTGTGGCATTGGAGGCAGTTCAGAGGAGGTTCACTAGATTGATTCCAGAGATGAGGGGTTTGTCGTATGAGGAGAGATTGAGCAGTTTAAGCCTGTACTCTCCAGAGTTTAGGATAATGAGGGCTGATCAAATTGAGTATACAAGATGATAAAAGGTATGTATAAAGTGGGCGTGGAGTGGATGCTTCCTCTTGTGGGGCATTCTAGAAGGAGAATAATCTTAGAATAAGAGGTAGCAAATTTAAAATGGAGTTGAGATGAAACTACTTCTCCCAAAGGGTTGTGAATCAGTGGGATTTGCTACCCCAGAGTGCAGTGGGTGCTGGGAAGTGAGCAAGTTTAAGGAGGAGTTGGACAGATGTTTAATTAGCCATGGGTTGAAGGGTTATGGAGAAGGGGCAGGATGGTTGCGTTAAGGCCAGGATGAGATCAGCCATGATCGAATGGCAGAGCAGATCCGATAGGCCAAATGGCCTAAATCTGCATCTATATCTTGTGAACTTATTAACTTATAATATTGTTTTTGGGAATTTGCTTCGTGGAATACCTCAAACTAATTAATGTATGAAAAATCAAAACAGGTTAAAAATAAAAGCTCTTGAAAATCGTAGTAATAGGCCCCTTTGGGTCTACCACTTGCGGTGTAAGTCCACCGTCCTTTGCTTGTTCATATCAAGCATATTAATAGGATAAATGATGTGGCTACAGTGTGTTTTTCTTTAATGATTTTGCTTTGAACAGGTTCCCACTCTCGATAAGGAAGCCTGTAAGTTTTGTTTTGGCAGCAAAATGAAATTTTTGAATGCTGCATCACTTCAATTTAATATCCATTCTCCATTCCACAGTGTAATCACTATAACAATAAACCCAGTCACAGCGCAAAATAACCGGTCGCTCGATCTTTCCATTTCTCTTTCTGTCTCTCAGCAAATAATATTTGCCATTAATTCCACCTGTTCCCCGTCACACTCTGGTGCTGCATTTAGAATTAACACCAGGCGTCAGCAAACTTCGTAGCTTCAGAAGAGGATATCAGTTCCTTTTACTTGTTTAGTTGGCATTGCTGATTTTTGGCTGGCAATCAAGAAAATAACTGTTTACAGGGACAGGGACTGAGAAGAATTTGAATTTATATTGCACTTTCATCGTGGTAAAATGTCCCGAGACGCTTCACAAGATGATAATAAAACAACAATTTACCACCGATCTGCATAGGGATACGAGGACAGTGGATCAGAAGCTTGATCAACGAGGTAGGTTTTATGCACTGACTTCAAAGAGCAGAGGCCTTTGGGAGAGGAATCTAGAGTTTACCAGCCGATACTTAGAAGGCAGAGCAATTAAAATTGAGATAAAAACAGGAACATGGGGCTGAATTCGCCGTTCCTGTGTCAAAGTGCTGAGCCCGCGGAGGATCCTTGGTGTTTCACAACTGAGCAATCGGCACCACACCCCCACCAATTCCGCTACTGGTGAGGGGCTAGCACCAGCTCCATGCGAAACACCCATGGAACGCGTGATAAACAGTGGGAGAATCACAGGGGTCCGTTGTGGACATGCGAGGGCTGACAAGCTGCAGCCACCCGTACGCCTACACATGTTACGATCGCGCTGGAAAAGATGGCGCTGGTTGTGCTGGACCGCGTACTCATCCGCCCCGACCTCAAAGCCCACCTCCTGGCCACCCCCCCCCACTACTCCCCCCTTGCAGAAGCCCTCCAGCCAGCGGCATAGCTCTCAGCAAAGTATGGTGGTGCTGGACACTGTCCGCACGCCCTCTCTCTACGCAGCCGCCATGCCAGGCTCACGACCGCTGAGACCACACGTGGCCCGCGTCATCGGGAACTTGGCACATCTAAGGCAGAGCATCACGGGTTTCAACTGCGCGTGGTGCTCGGCTCGATGCCGCCAATTTAAAGGGGGCGGAGCATCGCCACCCACCGTTAAACCGGTGCCTGCCACGATTACGGCGTTGGGAGCCATTTTCCGCCCGATCGCAGTTCCCGATTACAGCCTCCGGCAATGGAGAATCCTGCCCCTGATGTATGTAGAAAATTGGAATACTATTGCGGTTTGTGTGATCGCCACTTCGAAATATTTGTAACGTCCTTTCAGATATTTTATGAATAACGTTCCTTTTTGCAAAGGGAAAAGCAGGTTGTTGGAGAGCGAAACAGGGTTAACGACCCAAGACCAGTATCTGTTTCAGAACAGAATTCTCAAGGGTCCAGCTAAGCAGAATGCAGACATCGTGGGCTGTCGTCAAGCTGGAGATGATTACAGAGGAGTGGGTAATGCAACATCGATGGATTGAATGAGCTTGATAGGCCGAATGGCCTTTTTTCGATTCACACTTTTCTGTTCCCTTGAAGTTCAGAGGCACAGACCATTTTATATCTATTTTACTGTTAATGCCAAATCTGAATCTCTCCATTCATTCCCTTGTTGAGTATTCCTGTTAAGTCTGATGCAGTTAACGGCTCCAGAGAACTTAACAACTTAAATTTACATTTAAATTGTGCATTTGACATGGTTAAACATCCCAAGGCGTTTAACAAGGAACGACATCAACAGAGACATAGCTTGAAATCAGGAGAGATGACCAAAGATGTGGGGCATCATTCTCCGCCGGCGGGAGTCTCCGTTTTGCCGGCGCCCGGGGGTTTCCCGACGGCGTGGGGCTGCCCCACAATGGGAAACCCCATTGACCGCCCGGTGTTACGGAGACTCCCGCCGGCCGGTCGGGGCAGAAATGTGGCGGGGCGGGTAGGAGAATTTTGCCCGTGATCAGAAAGATAGGGGGCGCGATTCTCCACTCCCACGCCGGTTGGGAGAATCGCCTGGGCCGCCAAAATTTCCGGGGACGCCCTCCCGCGATTTTCCCAAGCGGCAGGAACGGCCCGGTCGAGTTTCGCGGGCCATAGGCCGGAGAATCGCCGGAGACACCGAAAATGGCGATTCTCCGGCACCCCCGCTATTCTGAGGCCCGGATGGGCCAAGCGGCCAGGCCAAAATGGCGGGTTCCCCCTGGCGCCGTCCACACCTGGTCGCTGCAGTCGTGGGTGGTGCGTGAACGCTGGGGGGGAGGCCTTTGGGGGGGGGCGAGGGGGGATCCTGCACCGGGCTTTACCTGGAATGCGGGGTGGCCCGCGATCGGTGCCCACCGATCGTCGGGCCGTCCTCTCTGAAGGAGGACCTCCTTCCTTCCGCGGCCCCGCAAGATCCAACCCCCATCTTCTTGCGGGGCGGACTTAGAGAGGACGGTAACCATGCATGCATGGATTGGCGCTCGCCAGCCCGCGCATGCGCGGATGACGCCCGTTATGCGGCGCCGGCCGCGTCATCTATGCGGCGCTGCTTTTACGCAGGCGACAAGGCCTGGCGCGTGTAGATGACACGGCCCCGATCCTGGCCCATTGTCAGGGCCTAAATCGGTCGGGACCGGGGTCGTTACGCGCCGTCGTGAACCTCGACGGCGTTCACGACGGCGCAGCCACTTCGGTGTGGGAGTGGAGAATCCCGCCCAGGTTTTCAGGAACAAAGAGAAAGAGGTAGAGAGGCAAAGAGGTGTTGGGGTTAATTCCAGAGATTAGTGTCAAGGCGGCAGCAAATGGTGGAGTATACAGGAGTATCGGGACTATACAGGAGAACAAAACTGAAGGAGTGCAGAGGTCATGAAGGCTGGAAGGCAGGGGTTACGCTGTTGAGGAATTTTTTTAAAAGGATGAGAATTTTAAAATTGAGGCATTGCCATACAGGGAGTTATTGGATGTCAGCATGAGGAGAGGGACTTGAGTGAATGAGATTAGGATTGCCTTAAGATATAGGCAGCAGAATTGTGGATGAGCACAATTAATGTCGGGTGGAAAATGGCAGCACAGGGGAACATTGGAACAGTCAAGTCTAGAGGGGACAAGGATGGGCGTTCCAGCAACAGCTGAGAGAAGGCCATTCACAAGCAATGTGCCAATTAAGCTAGCAAACAGGAACAGGAGTAGCCCCTCGAGCCTGTCCTGCCATTCAATGAGATCATGGTTGATCTGTGGTCCAACTCCATATACCTGCTTGTAGCACATATCCCTTAATACCTTTGCTTAACAAAAATTTATCTAACGCAGATTTAAAATTAACAACTGATCTAGCATCAATTGACATTTGTGGGAGAGAGTTCCAAACCTCTACCACCCTTTGTGTGGATCAGTGTTTCTTAGCATCTCTCCTGAACGGTCTGGCCCTAATTTTTAGACTATGCCCCTAGTTCTAGAATCTGTCGTAACTGTTAAAAAGGTTTATTTTTATCTATCCTGGATATCATAGGCTAGAAAGAGCTGTTTTAGATTTTATCCTGCCAAATAGACCAACATTGAAGAGAAAGAACCTCTCATTGATCTAGCATTGACAGCAATGATAATTCCTCCTTCTAATTTCTGCCTTCAACCTTGGGATTTAGGGCTCAGTCAGGCAAGGTTTCTGGCCTCTTCATCCCACAAGCAGAAGTGACATCAAGCATTTTTTGCAATGTTACAGACTCATGGAACTGGATAAAGGGCATCGAAATTGTCGCAAGATTGTCTGCCGGGTAACCATCTATCATTAGTTAACCCTTCTGTCAATTTTTAATTCTTCTTCTTTCGAGATGAGCCCCCAACCATTATTATTGCTGAAAAGAAACCAGTGAGCAGTGACGTACATCGATAAAGTTGACTATTTTAAAGTCAATATACATGACAGAAAACTCCGCGATTGGAGACCAATCACCACGACTATTAATACCCAGTAGGTCACTGGCAGGATACTGCAGCACTGACAAAAAAATAGATGAATTGTCACATTTCAGTATAATCTCATTAAGTTATTGTTTTAATTATGTCAAGGCATTAGACGTTAACTTGAATGGATGAATGTTAATGAGTTTCAGCAGAGGACTCTGTGCAAACACTGCTAGTCTAAATAAGTGTACAGACCTGACTCAGCACCTGGGGCAGGAGGTTTGAAAATAGATGCATCAATCTATTTTTATTCCCTCGGATCTCCCAAGTCACTTCCTCGTGAATACTCAACAGAGAAAGTAATGTCCATATCAGATAATTGGAACAATTCTCTCTTTGGAAACCAAGGAGCAAATTAACATTGAACAAAGCAGCGCTGGGCACAATGCAATAAGGACATCAGGAACAGGAAAAGACCATTCGGCCCCTCAAGCTTGCTCCTCCATTCAGTTATATCTGAACTTCAATACTAGTTACCTGCCCTTGCTTCGTACCCACTGTTACCTTTAGCTCGCACAAATCTGTCTGTCTTGACAGCCTTGCCCTTTCCAAAGCCATGGGGTGGAGGGTGAACCAGATTTCCAAGATCCATTGTCTGAAAAAAATTGACTTCTACTTGCTCTTTCAGCCTGACTCTAATGTTAATAGTAAGCTGCCCTCATTTGGTTCCCTCATCAGAGGGATCAATATTTACCCTATCAAAAAAATTGCTTAATCAGAATACGAAGGGATATAGGAACACAGGAGCAGGAATTGGCCATTTGGTCCCTCTTGCCTGCTTCTCCATCCAGCTAGATCATGGCTGATCATCTATGTCAATGCCACTTTCCCACACTATCCCCCTTGAACATGCTCAATGATGGAGCTTCCACAGCCCTCTGGGGCAGAGAATTCCAAAGATTCACCACTCTCTGAGTGAAGAAATTTCACATCATCTTAGTCCTAAATGGCCGACCCCTTATTTTGAGACTACGTCCCCTGGCTCTAGACCTTCCCAACTTTGGAGTTAAGGTTCATAGCTCCTTGAAGGAGGAGTCGCAGGTGGACAGGGTGGTGAAGAAGGCATTCAGAATGCGAGGTTTAATGGGTCAGAATATTGAATACAGGAGTGGGATGTCTTTGTACAAGACATTGGTAAGACCACACATGGAATACTGTGTATAGTTCTGATCATCCTATTATAGGAAGGATATTGTTAAACTAGAAAGAGTGCAGAAGAGATTTATGAGGATGCTACCAGGACTTGATGGTCTGAGACTGGATAGGCTCCCCTAGAGTGTAGGAGGCTTAGGGGTGAACTTATAGAGGTCTATAAAATAATGAGGAACATAGATAAGGTAGATAATCAACATTTTTTCCCAAAGGTAGAGGAGTCTAGAACTGGAGGGCATAGGTTTAAGGTGAGAGGGGAGAGATACAAAAGAGACCGGAGGGGAAATTTCTTCACAAAGGGGCCTTGCATCTGGAATGGGCTGCCAGAGGTAGTGCTAGAGGCGGGTACAATTTTGTCTTTTAAAAGCAGTCAGGCAGTTACAAGGGGAGGGTGGGTATAGACGGATATGGGCCAAATGCGGGTTAGTGGGTCTAGCTTAGTGACAGAAACTGGGCGGCATGGACAAGCTGGGCCAAAGGGCCTGTTTCCATGCTGTAAACATCTATGACTCTATAACCAGGGGAAGGAGCCTTTCTACATCCACCCTGCCTCGCAGGACACTGTTTCATTCAGGTCACTTCTCATTCTTCTAAACTCCAGAGAATACAGGCCCAGTTTTCTCAATCTCTCCTCAAAGGACAATCTTGCCATTCCAGTGATTAGTTTGGTGGACCTCTGTTGAAATCCTTCCTTGGATAAGGGAACCAAAACTGTATTTAATACTCCAGGCACAGACCAACAAAGATTTTATGTAATCAAAGCAAAATATCTTTATCCCTGGACTCCATTCCTCATGAAATAATGTCCAACACACCATTTGCCTTCCTAACAGCTTGGTGTACCTGCATGTTAGCTTTTGTGACTCATGTACAAGGATACCCAGGTCCCTTTGGAAAGCAACACTTCCCAATCTCTCACTATCTCAGAAATACTCTACACCACCATTCCTCTTACCAAAGTGGATGACCTCACATGATCCACATTATATTCAAGTTGCCCATTCACTCAGCCTGTCCAAATCTCCTTGAAGCCTCTTTGTATCCTCCTCACAACTCACTTTCCCACCTAGTTTTGTATCATCTGCCAACGTGCAAAATAATACATCCAAATCATTGTAAGAAGTCTGACAACACCAGGTTAAAGTCCAACAAGTTTGTTTCGAATCACTAGCGTTCGGAGTGCAGCTCCTTCCTCAGGTGAGTGGCGGCCATCCAATTCATTGATTGGAACAGCTGGGGCCCATGCATGGGTAGTCCACCCCTCACAGCCTGCCATCTTGAGAATGACCCATTTATTGCTGCTTTCTGTCATCTGTCCATTAACTAATCCTCAATCCATGCCAATATATTACTCCCAATCCCATCTGCTCCAATTCTGTCCATTAACCTCTTGTGTGGGATCTTATTGAAAGCCTTCTGCAATCCAAAGATACCACATCCATTGATCCACCTTTAAGTATTCCATGAGGAACACCTTCAGGTTTGTCAAACATGATTCCCCTTTCATAAATCCACGGTGACTCTGCCCGATCAGATCATTACTTTCCAAATGTCCAGTTGTCACATTTTTGATAACATATTTGAGTATTTTCTCCATTAGACCATCCCACAACCCGAGAATAAAAAACAAGTTTATACAACCAATATTTATAATCTTTTAATATTGGTCTGGTATCAGTGACCTTTGTTCCAGCTTGCCCCCTGCTGGAGGAGATAAAGTTCTATTTATATCACCTGCTATGATGTCCAAGGAGGGAAATGACATAACCATCATTCTTTGTGCTGGGTATGATGTAAATCAGTGGAGAGTTTTCCCATGATTCCTATTGATTCCAATTTTGCTGGGGCTCATTGATACCACACTCAGTCAAATGCTGCCTTGATGTCAAGGGCAGCCACTCTCACCACACTTCCTGAGGTCAGTTCTTTTGTCTATGTTTGAATCAATGCTGCACTGAGATCGGGAGCTGAGTGGCGCTGGCAAGTTATTGCTGAGTAAGAGCTGCTTGATAGCACTGTTAATGACTCCTTCCATCACTTTGCTGATGATCGAGAGTAGGCTGGCAGGACGGTAATTGGCCGGGTTGGATTTGTTCTACTTTTTGTGTACAGGACACGCCTGGGCAATTTTTCACATTGTTGGGTAGATGCCAGTATTGTATCTGTACTGGAACAGCCTGGCTAGGGGTGCGGCAAGTTCTGGAGCACAATATTGCCAGGGCCCATAGCCTTTGCAGTATCCAGTGCTTTCAGCTGTTTCTTGAAGTCATGTGCTTTGAATCAGATTGACTGAATCTGTGATGCTGGGGATCTCCAGAGGAGGCCAAGGCGGATCATCCACTCGACACTTCTTGCAAAAGCTTCAGCCATTTGCAAACGTTTCAGCCTTGTCTTATCTATGGTGAGTTGGGTCCACCACCACTCACAGCTGGATGTGTCAGGATTGCAGAGCTTGGATCTGTTCCATTGGTTGTGGAATTTCTAAGCTCTGTTTATCGCTTTCTGCCTTCGCTGTTTATGTTGAAGCTTCACCATTTTGATACCTCATTTTTAGGTATACCCGCTACTGCTCCTGGCATGCCCTCCTACACAGTTCTTTAAACCTGGGTTGATGCCCTGGCTGGGTGGTAATGGTAGAGTGGGGGATGTGCCGGGCCATGAGGGTGCAGATTGTGGTTGAATACAATTCTGCTGCTGTTGATGGCCCACAGCGCCTCATGGATGCCCGGGTTTGAGTTGCTGATTCTGTTCGAAATCTATCCCATTTAGCACGGTAATAGTGCCGCACAACACGATGGAGGGTATCCTCAATGTGAAGACGGGACTTTGTTTCCACAAGGACTGTGTGGTGGTCACTCCTACAATATTGTCATGGACAGATGCATCTGCAGCTGACAGGTTCATGAGGGTATGGTCAGATATATTTTTCCCATTAATATAATGTTTGTTTAAAAAATATATATGTTTTCCCTCCTCATCACCTGTCACAGATTCAGTCTAGCAGCTAAGCTTTTTAAGACTTGGCCAGCTCGGTCTGTGGTGGTACAACTGAGCCACTCTTGGTGATGGACATTTTAGACTCCCTTCCCGAAAACTTTGCCACCCTCAGCGCTTCCTCCAAATGGTGTTCAACGTGTGGGAGTACTGATTCATCAGCTGAGGTTTGGGGCATTATATGGTCATTGGAAGGAAATTTTGGTGCGCCCGAAAAGCAGCCCACCTCGGTACAGCGTGGACGATAAAAGCTGGGAAACCCCGCTCCCAGGATCTACCTGGCTCGCAACACCTCGTGAGATCCAACACGATCTCCCGAGACATTGAAATGTAAATCCCACCCATTTTGGGCGGGATCACCTTTAGGCAAATCTGCATATTAGAGCGCGACAGCTGGTCTCACTTCACTGTGCAGATTCCTGAGGTACCTGAGTCTTTGGGATTTGTCCTGTTCACCTCGGAGAAGCTTCGTAAAAGTGCCGTTCAGCACTGGTCCTCACAAACGGGGACCAGGCGGAACGGCACTCGTGGAGGTCTCCCAGGGGCTAGGAGGACCCAAGCTGCGTGCCCTTTGGGCAGGGTGGTTCCCTGGAACTGCTGGTGTCACTTGAGTGCTTGCCTGGCACTGCCAGGGTGCCCATGTGGCATGAGCACTGCCAGGGGGGGAGCGGTGGCGGTGTGTTTGGGCTGCGGGTGATTGGGAATTGCTTCAGGGGCCTTGGAGATCTCTCGGTACACTGGGGGGTTCAGGTGAGCGGAGCTCCTCAGTGTGCAAAACGGGGCTATGTGCAGCCTTGGCAACGCATCACCAGCTGAGGACCCTTATACAATGCGAGTCGAATAGGCATGTGCTTCTCGGTGCTGCAAGCGCCGGGAAACATGCAGCTATGCGCTCGCTACGGAATTTGTTGTTCCCATTTAGTTAAATCGCGCCCTTTGTTGCCCATGTTTGATTTGATCCCTATGGAACTTCATGGTGTGCGGAGCCAATGTTGAGGATTCCCAGGGCTGCTCCCTCCCATCCTTTTCTGCTAGCGGAGATATTTCACCATTGGCAACTGGCAGGATCCTCTGGTCTCGCCAAAGTCAATGGCCATTTGCATTGCTTACCAGCCACGCCGCGTGTCTTTGGCCGCATCAGATGGCCCCGTCGGCGGGAAGGTCCCTAAAATCTCAGCCATTTTCCCTAAGGCATGATTCTGTGACTATGATAATGCCAGTCTTTGCTTGACTAGCCGTGGGGACAGCTCTCGCAATCATTTTTTAATACAACTTTCTCTGTTATATTATCATAGTACAAATGGTTAGTTACTATTCTGAGTTTGACTTAAATTTGTCCACGTTCACCAACAATTTTTGATTACGCACCCCTTAATATACCAAAAACATCCCAAGGTGCTTCAGAGGAATAATCAGAAATATACAGACACGTCGATGAAGAAGCAGTTATTGAGGCAGTGACAAAAAGCTTGATCAAAGAAGTGGATTATAAGGAGGTTCTTGCTGGAGGAACGGAGGGAGACATGGAGGAGTCGCGAGGGGGCATTTAGAATCAGGAAACTTGGATGATTTAAGGTATGGCCACTAATGGGGAGGGGGGTGCGGATTCACAAGAGGCCAGAGTGAGAGGTGCAGGAGCTTGGGGGTGGGGAACGGGACGGGAGGGGGACACCAGTTATTGGGGATGAGATTGTAGTGATTGGAAAGCGTGGGGATTGAGCACAAGGATGAGAGTTTGAATGATCTTAATCTGACATTCAATTATGCGTCCACCTTGGATCAGTCAGTATCATTCTTGATGGGAATGAGGAAATTGTGAACTGTAGACTCACTTCAGTGCTTGAGAATGTAATACAGGCTGACACTCCAGTACATTACTATTTTTCTGATGATGGTGCCTTTCAGAGATTTCAGTTTTACTTACCATGGTACACAGGACTAAACTGAAGTATTCTCAGATGATTTTTTCAAACTGTGTAGATAATAGACAGCGCAATCTGAGATCAGATACTATTGTTCTAAAGAAATCCTCTTGACACGTTTCTACTCAGGTTCAATTTGGTCAGACTAAGGTAGGCAGCAAACTGAGAAAAGTCTCTGACCTTTGCTGTCGTGGCTAATGCAATTTTGCTTTTTCTTTCTGTTATTCTTGGGATCTGGGAAAGAGTGAAAACGTCGCTTTTATTATCCATCCCTAGTGGCCCTGAGAAAGTGGTAATGGGATTCTCCTTGAACTACTGCACTCCTTCTGTTGATGATTGTCCAATGATGATATTAAACTTAGCTCTTTGACCTAACGGCAACATATGGCTGTGTCAGGGTGGCATGTTACTTGGAGAGCGATTCTGGCAATGGCGGTGTTCCCAAGGCTCGGCTGCTCCTGTCTTTTTCAACAGTGGGGGTCACACAAGAAAGTGGTGCTATTAAAGCAATCTCTGTGAATTGCTGCAATGCATCCTGTGGCTAATACCTGCTGTAGGCACAATAGTGTCTGCTCCTCCTGTCCAGCATTCAACAGGTAGGCTCTCCACTCTCGACAATTCACTCCTCAAACCTCCTGCCCCACTAACTTGCTCTCCTTTTTCACGGCTCTCCTTAAATCCCACCTCTATGACAAAACTTTAGTGGTATATTAATTATATTGTTAAGACACAAATATGAAGTGCGTTAAGCATATTTAAATGAGTGATCCTTTTAAGGGGCTGCTCTTTTTTTAAACTCACTCACTGCCCTGGACACTGAGTCACTGACCTTCCATTACCTTTTCTACTCTCCAAGGCTTCTCTGGGGCCCTCACTACCTGGAGCCCATCAACGTCAGCACTTTTGCTGCTTGGAGCCTGTTTCTTTGTTCCTCTCCCCCACCAGGGACTTCTCTCCCTGTTTTGTCCGACTGATGCTTTCCTCTTAGTGGTCCCTGTGTTCTCCTTCCTGGGTCTTCTCTCCCACGAACCACTTCCTGGGTTCCTCCTTTCTGGGTTCCCTCCTCCATGCCAGAACTCCCCGTGTTATTGCACCAAACCCTGGGGCCTCATGATCTTGTTTCCCACGCCACGCAGGCACACTCCCATGCCTCGGATGGCCAAGCTCTTTAACTTAAAACAAAACAACCCGGAAAGCAGCATGTGTAGCCTTGTCACCCTTCTGCACCTTGCGCCTGCCCAGGATATTAGGCCTGCTGCGCCAATTACTAGGAGACATAGATTTAAGGTGCGAGGGGGACAATTTAGAGGAGATGTGCGAGGCAAGTTTTTTTCACGAAGGTAGTGGGCGCCTGGAACTCGCTGTCGGAGGAAGTGGTGGAAGCAGCTACAATAGTGACATTTAAGGGGCACCTTGACAAATACATGAATAGGATGGGAATAGAGGGTACAGATCCTGGAAGTGCAGAAGGTTTTAGTTTAGACGAGCATCATGATCGGCGCAGGCTTGGAGGGTTGAAGGGCCTGTCCCTAAGCTGTACTGTTCTTTGTTCTCTGTGTTCTTGACCCGTAACTGCCCCCTGACTTAACTCCTGACTCCCCACCCCATTCCTAACTCCCCCACTGACTCCCAACTCCTGCTCCGCAGCATCCCCCTGACCCATGATTTCCCACCAATCAACTCCAAACCCCCACAAGGCCAGGCCTGGTCCGATTACTGCCCGCACCTCAGATCCTACCCCCTTAACCTTTTGCCCTTACCTTCTCCCTGGCTTGTCCAAGACCTTCAAACTTAGCTGGAACTTTAAACTCACCTGGTTCACAGCAACTGGTGCAGTACAAAGGGGATGTGGCTTACTTACCCGCGACTGAGCTGCCCTCAACTGCAGGCCCTCGGAGCGTGCTGCACTACACAGATGTTGCCCAGCCTGAGTCGAAAGGGTGGGCGAGATAGAAGCAGCTGGATATCCGGCTGAGTAACTACGCTGGGAATTTTCAGTCCTGGCATCATCAAGCACTTTTGATCACTCTCCAAATTTTCCCATCCCGTCTGCGTTGCATGACCCAGAAAATTCCGGCCTACGCATTGTAGCGCACAATGACTTACGAGAGAGACGAGTAGAGGTGAAGTCGATGAGGCTTTATTAAGCGAGACTTGTCCCCAGCAGTTCAGCAACAGAATGGAGCGGCGGGGAGAAGCTCGGGTTCTAAGGCGGAGCCAGGAGTCAACAGCCAACCAGGACCCGGGATCTGTCAGCCAATAGCATCACGGCTTCACAGTCCCACATGACCCCTAATACATACTACCACATTCACCCCTTGTTAAAAATGAACCCGGTGGGGTGGTGGTTCGCATGGTGGTAGGGGTTTACAAGGCTGGTCCTGGGAGGAAAACTTTGGGCATGTCATTACAGTTTTAGCCCGACACTGGGCTATGTACAAGGTTTGTGAAACTATTTACAATATTAGTAAGAGAAAAAATGTTTGTTACAGTCCAACAACATTCTTGGTGTTACGCCGATGCCACGAGTCGAGCGGGCGGTCTGGTCTTCCTCGTCGATCGCCTCAGCCCCGGTGGTGGTGCAGGTGCTTGTTCCGGCGTTGTCATCTCCGGGAGCGTTTCGGTGTTTGTTCCTGTTTCACTCCTGGGCGGACACGGGAGGAGGACCGATCCTCCCGGGAAGGGGGCGGTCGCGGGGTGCGCCGGTGGCAGGGAGGGGATGATCGGTGTCGGGGGGGTGTGTGTGTTGCCGGCGGGCGCCAGGTCTCGCAGGGAGACCGTGTCCTGTCGGCCGTCGGGGTACGCCACGTAGGCGTACTGCTGGTTCGCGTGGAGGAGGTGAACCCTCTCGACCAACGGGTCCGACTTGTGCGCCCGCACATGTTTCCGGAGCAAGATGGGTCCTGGGGCCGCCAGCCAGGTCGGCAGCGACGTTCCGGAGGAGGACTTCCTGGGGAAGACAAGGAGGCGCTCATGAGGCGTTTGGTTAGTGGTGGTACACAGCAGCGACCGGATGGAGTGGAGAGCGTCCGGGAGGACCTCCTGCCCCTGTGAAACTGGGAGATCCCTGGACCGTAGGGCCAGTAGGACGGTCTTCCAGACCGTGCCGTTCTCCCTCTCTACTTGCCCGTTCCCCCGGGGGTTGTAGCTGGTCGTCCTGCTCGAGGCTATACCCTTGCTGAGCAGGAACTGGCGCAGCTCGTCACTCATGAAGGAGGACCCCCTGTCGCTATGGATATATGCGGGGCAACCGAACAGTGTGAATATGGTGCCAAGGGCTTTAATGACTGTGGCCGCTGTCATGTCGGGGCAGCGGATGGCGAAGGGCAAACGGGAGTACTCGTCCACCACGTTCAGGAAGTATGTGTTGCGGTCGGTGGAGGGGAGGGGCCCTTTGAAATCCAGACTGAGGCATTCAAAGGGGCGGGAAGCCTTGATCAGGTGCGCTCTATCCGGCCTGAAAAAGTGTGGTTTGCACTCCGCGCAGATGTGGCAGTTCCTGGTGACTGTACGGACCTCCTCCACAGAGTAGGGGAGGTTGCGGGACTTTATAAAATGGTAGAGCCGAGTGACCCCCGGGTGGCAGAGGTCCTCGTGGAGGGCTTGGAGACGGTCTATTTGTGCGTTGGCACATGTGCCGCGGGATAGGGCATCGGACGGCTCGTTCAGCTTTCCGGGACGGTACAAGATCTCGTAGTTGAAGGTGGAGAGCTCGATCCTCCACCTTAAGATCTTGTCATTTTTAATTTTGCCCCGCTGTGCATTATCGAACATTAAGGCTACCGACCGTTGGTCAGTGAGGAGAGTGAATCTTGGCCTTTGCGATATCCGCTTTGATGCGGCTGAAGGCCTGGCGAGCCTCTGTCGACAGGGGGAAGGTAGTGGTCTGTATTAGCGGGCGGGCCTTGTCTGCATACTGGGGGACCCACTGGGTGTAATATGAAAAGAACCCAGGCAACGTTTCAGGGCTTTGGAGCAGTGGGGGAGGGGAAATTCCATGAGGGGGCGCATGCGTTCGGGGTCGGGGCCTATTATCCCATTGCGCAATACGTATCCCAGGATGGCCAACCGGTTTGTGCTAAAAATGCACTTTTCCTCGTTGTATGTGAGGTTCAAGGCGTTAGCGGTCTGGAGGAATTTTTGGAGGTTGGCGTCGTGGTCCTGCTGATCGTGGCCGCAGATGGTTACGTTGTCGAGATACGGGAACGTGGCCTGCAACCCGTGCTGGTCAACCATTCAGTCCATCTCCCGTTGGAAGACCGAGACCCCGGTCGTGACACCAAATGGGACCCTTAGGAAGTGGTATAGACGCCCGTCTGCCTCGAAGGCTGTGTACTTGCGGTCACCTGGGCGGATGGGGAGTTGATGGTAGGCGGACTTGAGGTCCACGGTGGAGAAAACCTTATACTGGGCAATCCGATTTACCATGTCGGGTATGCGGGGGAGAGGGTACGCATCTAGCTGTGTGTACCTGTTGATGGTCTGGCTATAGTCTATGACCATCCTTTGCTTTTCCCCGGTCTTTACTACTACCACCTGGGCTCTCCAGGGACTATTGCTGGCCTGGATTATGCCTTCCTTCAGCAACCGCTGGACTTCAGACCAAATAAATATCCGGCCCTGACGCTGTACCGTCTGCTCCTAGTGGCGGCGGGTTTGCAATCCGGGGTGAGGTTTGCAAACAAGGACGTCGGTTCAACCTTGAGAGTTGCGAGGCCGCAGATAGTGAGTGGGGGTATTGGGCCGCCGAATTGAAATGTTAGGCTCTGCAGGTTACACTGGAAATCTAATCCCAGTAATGTGGGCGCGCAGAGTTGGGGAAGGACGTAGAGCCTGTAGTTTTTAAACTCCCTCCCTTGCACCGTTAGGTTCGCGATGCAGAACCGTTTGATCTCTACGGAGTGGGATCCTGCAGCTAGGGAAATCTTTTGCGTACTTGGATGGATGGTCAGAAAACAGCGTCTTACCGTGTCGGGGTGAATGAAACTTTTGGTGCTCCTGGAGTCGATCAGGCATGATGTCTCGTGTCCGTTGATCAGCACCGTTGTTGTCGTCGTCTGGAGCGTCCGGGGCCGTGGTTGATCCAGCGTCACCGAAGCCAGTCGTGGTCGTAGTGTCTCGGCGTCTTCTTCGGACCCCGTGGAGCCGTCGATGCTGGGGTCCTTTGTTGTCATCCAAGATGGCGGCATCCATGAATCGCACGCGGCCGGGGGTGGACAAAATGGCCACCCCTATGGATCGCACGTGGTCGGGGGTGGACAAAATGGCCGCCCCCATGAATCGCACGTGGCTGGGGAGTCACAAGATGGCGGCGCCCATCCTCCCCTCGTGGTGCCCGGGACCCAAAATGGTGGCCCGCGGGTCGCACATGGGGCGCTGGGGGGGTTGGGGAGCATTTGGGATACGCTGGGCTCGTTCTTCTCTGGGGATTGCGCCGACCCCCGGGACCGGCACACAGCCGCGTAATGGCCCTTCTTGCCGCAGCTTTTGCAAATAGCTGCGCGGGCCGGGCAGCGCTGCCGGGGGTGTTTCGCTTGCCCGCAGAAATAGCAGCGGGCCCCCCCGGGATGATCTGGCGCTTTAACCGCGCAAGCCTGTGAGGGAGGGGGGGGGGGTTTGTCGCGACGGGGGTCCACGGAGCCCAAGGAGCTGCCGCGCGGTCGGGGCCGTAGGCGCGGGCGTTTTGTGAGGCCACATCTAGGGTAGCTGCAATGGCCCGTGCCGCTGGGAGTCCTAGCGACTCTCTTTCTAAAAGTCTTTGGCGGATTTGGGGAGAGTTCATACCTGCCGCAAACGCATCGCGAATTAGCATGTCCGTGTATTCAATCGCGTTCACCGACGGGCAGCTGCAGCCCCGTCCCAAAATTAGCAGCGCGGCGTAGAATTCCTCTAACGATTCTCCGGGACTTTACCGTCTCGTTGCGAGTTGGTAGCGTGCGTAGACATGGTTCACGGGGTGTGACGAACGATTACTGCCTTATCATCATGTAAGGTGATGTCCCCTTTAAGACCAGGCTTGGAACCCTGGGCACTCCGCCTCTGGCTCCGTCCATCTGGGAGCCATACATAAAGGCCTGCCTCATGGTCTGTGTAGCAGTCAGCTCTCGTCCATATCTGTAGCACAGTTATTAGCCTAATTAAGCCTTCTTTACAGTTTAATCTCTAAGCATCATTATTGAGGGTACCTCAATTTATTAGGCTAAACTAGATTCAGGATGGACGCAGGCCTAAAACCAGAGAAGCTCAATCTGGAAGCACGAACGCCGGAGGCAAAGGAAATTTTAAAATACTGGCTGCGGTGCTTCGAGGCCTACCTGGACTCCGCAGAGACTCCCATCCTGGGGCCACGCAAGCTGCGTCTACTCCACGCCCGGGTGAGTCACAGAATCTCCACCACGCTCGAAAAGGCGACGACTTTTGAGGAAGCGATTGAGTTGCTCCGCAAGCGGTTTGTCAAACCCGTCAATGAGGTGCACGCCCGGCATCTGCTCTCTACCTGCCGGCAGCGCTCGGGGGAAATCGCTCGACGAGTTTGTTGAGAAACTCACCGCGCTGGCCAGGGACTGTGACCATCAGGATGTGACAGGGGAAGTCCATATGAACCTGCACATCAGAGATTCTTTCGTGTCCGGCATCCGCTCGACCTACATCCGGCAGCGACTGCTCGAAAACGGGGCAAAAGACCTCCAGGAGACGCTAACGCTCGCCTCCTCGCTGGAGGTGGCCCGACATAACTTGGGTACGTACCCCGCGGACTCTGCCAGCCCCCCCCGGACTTCCTCAGACTCGCCCGTATTACAGGCCTGCGCCACGCGGCGACCCGCTCACCATGGGGGCACACCTTGCTACTTTTGCGGGCAGGGCCAGCACCCACGCCCACGCTGCCCAGCCCGCTCCGCGATCTGCAGCGACTGCGGGAAGAAAGGGCACTTTGCGAGGGTCTGCCTGGCCAGACCCAAGGGCCAGAAAAACAAAGAACAGCCGGCCCGAAAATCACGCTCTCAGGCCCGCAGGCCTCGCAATGCTGCTGCGCACCGACCCGACACGTCGTCTTCTGACGCGTCATCAGCCTCGTGCGAATCATGGGAGCGGCCATCTGGTCGGCGGCCATCTTCTCGACCCGACACGTGCGACCAACGTCAGCGGCCATTTTACGACTCCGACTACCCGCGACTGGGTGCAATCACCCTCGATCAAACTCGGCCAAAACACCTGCAGAACTCCATGATGCAAGTCCAGGTCAACGGGCACGACACTGCATGCCTCTTCGACTCCGGGAGCACGGAGAGCTTTATCCACCCTGAAACGGTAAGGCGCTGCTCCCTACGCACCCATCCCACATCCCAAACCATAGCCCTCGCATCTGGGTCCCATTCGGTACAAATCACGGGGTACTGTATTGCGGATCTCTCGATCCAGGGTGCCAAATACACCCGTTTCAAATTTTATATCCTCCCTCACCTCTGTGCCCCCCTGCTGCTCGGACTGAATTTCCAGTGCAGCCACCGAAGCCTGACCCTGAAGTTCGGCGGACCCTTGCCCCCCCTCACGGTGTGCTGCCTTGCGACACTGAAAGTCGCACCCCCCTCGCTATTCGCTAACCTCACTCCCGACTGTAAGCCCGTCGCCACCAGGAGCCGGCACTACAGTGCCCAAGATATGGCTTTTATCAAGTCAGAGGTCCAGCGTTTACTGGGAGAGGGGGTCATCGAGGCTAGCAACAGCCCTTGGAGAGCGCAAGTGGTGGTAGTCCGGTCCGGGGAGAAGAAACGGATGGTCGTGGATTATAGCCAGACCATAAACCGATTCACGCAGCTTGATGCGTACCCCCTTCCTCGCATCGCGGAAATGGTAAATCGGATCGCCCAATACCGAGTCTTTTCCACGGTCGACCTCAAATCTGCCTACCACCAGCTCCCCATCCGACCAAAAGACCGCCCCTATACTGCCTTCGAAGCAGCCGGCCGGCTCTTCCACTTCCTCAGGGTCCCCTTTGGTGTCACAAATGGGGTCTCCGTCTTTCAAAGGGCGATGGACCAAATGGTGGACCAGTACGGTTTGCGGGCTACATACCCGTACTTGGACAATGTCACCATCTGCGGCCATGATCAGCAGGACCATGACGCTCACCTCAAAAAGTTCCTCCAGACCGCCCGAGCCCTTAACCTGACCTATAACGAGGGCAAATGCGTTTTCCACACCACCCGGCTGGCCATCCTCGGCTATGTCGTGGAAGACGGGGTCCTAGGTCCCGACCCCGACCGCATTAAGGAACTCCCTCACCACCGCAGCCTCAAGGCCCTCAAACGGTGCTTGGGGCTTTTCTCCTATTACGCCCAGTGGGTCCCCAAGTATGCGGACAAAGCCCACCCACTCCTAAAGACCACCACTTTTCCCTTCTCGGCTGAGGCTCAATTGGCCTTCAACCGCATCAAGGCCGACATCATCAAGGCCGCCATGCACGCGGTGGACGAAACCATCCCTTTCCAGGTAGAGAGCGATGCATCAGACATCGCCCTGGCTGCTACCCTCAATCAAGGAGGCAGACCAGTAGCGTTCTTCTCCCGAACCCTCACCGCCTCCGAGATTCGACATTCTGCAGTCGAAAAGGAGGCACAAGCCATTGTGGAGGCTGTGCGGCGCTGGAGACACTACCTCGCCGGTAGGAGGTTTACCCTCGTCACCGACCAACGGTCGGTCGCCTATATGTTCGATAACACACAACGGGGCAAAATAAAAAACGATAAAATTTTGAGGTGGAGGATCGAACTCACCACCTACTCGTACGATATCAAGTATCGTCCAGGGGAGCTCAACGAGCCCCCAGATGCCCTGTCCCGCGGCACATGCGCCAACGCGCAGGAGGACCGCCTGCAAGCCATCCACAATGACCTCTGCCACCCGGGGGTTACCCGGCTCGTCCATTTCATCAAGTCCCGCAACCTACCTTACTCAACCAAGGAGGTCAAGGCCATGGTCAGGGCCTGCCGGGTCTGTGCGGAGTGCAAACCGCACTTCTATCGGCCAGACAAGGTTCGGCTCGTGAAGGCCTCGGGCCCCTTTGAGCGACTGAGCGTGGACTTCAAGGGGCCCCTCCCGTCCACCAACCGTTATGCCTATTTCCTCACCGTGATCGATGAGTTCTCCCGTTTCCCATTCGCCATTCCCTGCACCGACATGACCTCAGCCACGGTGATTAAGGCACTGCACAGCATCTTCACCCTGTTCGGTTTCCCTGCTTATATCCACAGCGACCGGGGTACATCGTTCATGAGCGATGAACTGCATCAGTATCTGCTCAGCAAAGGCATCGCCTCGAGCAGAACGACCAGCTATAACCCACGGGGAAACGGGCAGGTGGAGAGGGAGAACGCGACCGCGAGGAAGGCTGTCCTTCTGGCCCTGCGGTCGAGAAATCTCCCAACCACCCGCTGGCAGGAGGTCCTACCCGATGCCCTACACTCCATTAGGTCACTCCTCTGCACGGCCACAAATGAGACCCCTCATGAGCGATTGTTTCTCTTCCCCAGGAAGTCTACCTCCGGGGTCTCGCTTCCACCTTGGCTGACGGCTCCGGGACCTGTTCTTCTCCGGAGGCACGCGAGGAGCCATAAAACGGACCCCCTAGTTGAAAAGGTCCGACTGCTCCACGCCAACCCCAGTTACGCCTACGTGGAGTACTCCGACGGCAGGCAAGATACGGTTTCCCTCCGGGATCTGGCGCCCGCTGGATCCTCCACCACAGACGCCCCTTCCCGCGCCGCTCCCCTGCAGGACCCGTCGCCCCCTACAACACCCCCCCTTCCGGCCCTACCACTACCGTGCGCCCCCCCTTGCGCCCCCCCTTTACACACCCCGCCGGCGCCGGCTCTGCTACCCCCGGCCCTGCCTAGTTCCTCTGCCCCGACCCGGACCGAAGCTCCGACCGCTGTGCTCCCGGATGTGCCCTCAACCGGGACGTCCGTGCCCGCCGCACCACCGCCCGAACTGAGGAGATCGAGGAGGACGATCCGGCCGCCGAGACGGATGGACCTATGATGGCACTTCACCCCCGCCGGACTCCTTTTTAAACAGGGGGTGAATGTGATGAACGGTCACTGCCTTATCATCATGTAAGGTGATGTCCCCTTTAAGACCAGGCTTGGAACCCTGGGGACTCCGCCTCTGGCTCCGCCCATCTGGGAGCCATACATAAAGGCCTGCCTCATGGTCTGTGTAGCAGTCAGCTCTCGTCCATATCTGTAGCACAGTTATTAGCCTAATAAAGCCTTCTTTACAGTTTAAACTCTAAGCATCATTATTGAGGGTACCTCACGGGGCGAACGTAGATGCTCTTCAGTGCTGCGAGCGCCGTCAGGAAATCCTCTGCGTCTTCTATGAGAGGGTAAATTTCCGGGCTTACCCTCGAATGCAGGACCTGCATTTTCTGGTCTTCTGTGATCCGGCCGGGGGCCGTTCGGAGGTAGCCTTCAAAACAAGCTTGCCAGTGTTTAAAAATTGCTGCCGAGTTCGCTGCGTGGGGGCTGATCCGCAGGCATTCCGGGGCGATCCGGAGCTTCATAGTCCTTTAAGCTCGCTTAATAAATTGTAGCGCCCAATGACTTACGAGAGAGACGAGTAGAGATGAAGTCGATGAGGCTTTATTAAGCGAGACTTGTCCCCAGCAGCTCAGCAACAGAATGGAGCGGCGGGGAGAAGCTCGGGTTCTTATACTCCGCCTTCAGGGTGGAGCCAGGAGTCAACAGCCATCCAGGACCCGGGATCTGTCAGCCAATAGCATCACGGCTTCACAGTCCCACATGACCCCTAATACATACTACCACACGCGCGGAGCATCAATTTGGCTTAATCCAGCGGATGTTAAGGGCCAGTACCTAGTTATGTGTCTCATTGCTGATTGTGGAAACATGCAAATTGGCTGCCATCTTTCCCACGTTACCACAGGGTGACTTTAGTTTCACTCAGATTGTTGCTATGAGACTGTGGAATTCACTTCCAGCGCCGGTGGTTGAGGCTATATAAATGCAAATCGTTGCTGCTGTTATGCTTCTGCATAATTTAAAGCAGTGCAGAATGCGCCGTGCTGGGAGCAAAGATTACGATGAGCCTCCTTTGCACTTGAAAGTTTTCTCTTAAGTAAGCACAAATTCTCCAGTAAGTCCAGTTCTGCTGGGAGTTATTCATTTGAAGAACAAGCAATTTAACTTGCTGAAAGTTCCAAATGTTCCTTCGCACTTGCAGTTGGTTATCACGATTCAGTATCACCAGTGGGCTTCTGCATTTAAAAGAGAATGAACAGCAATCAGAAAAGCAAATGTTGGGTCATTTCAATAAGTCAATTTGATAGAGTTGGTACAGAGAGAGAACCTCTTTGCTACGTTGGAAGATTCCAGAACAAGCTGACATTCTCTTAAAACACGGAAACGTGATTGCATTCAGGATGGATTTATAACCCTGTTTGGCAAGTGATAGCCTGTGTCTCTTTGTACTGCTGGATCCCTCTTTTAATCGTCTACATTTCATTTGCAGTGAATTTTCTTTCATTCTCGAGGGTTGTTAAGGATCTGAAGCAAAATTAATTTTTGGCTGGTTTATTAATCCAGTTAACAGCAGACATAAAGCGAAGCTGCGAGTATCCATTATATGGAACACAACTGCCATTAATTCCAAAATGCCAGTCCAGAAATTTGTGATCAGCACGGTAGCCTTGTGGATAGCACAATTGCTTCACAGCTCCAGGGTCCCAGGTTCGATTCCGGCTTGGGTCACTGTCTGTGCGGAGTCTGCACATCCTCCCCGTGTGTGCGTGGGTTTCCTCTGGGTGCTCCGGTTTCCTCACACAGTCTAAAGATGTGCGGGTTAGGTGGATTGGCCATGATAAATTGCCCTTAGTGTCCAAAATTGCCCTTAGTGTTGGGTGGGGTTACTGGGTTATGGGGATAGGGTGGAGGTGTGGACCTTGGGTAGGGTGCTCTTTCCAAGAGCCGGTGCAGACTCGATGGGCCGAATGGCCTCCTTCTGCACTGTAAATTCTATGATAATCTATGAAAACTGAATCCCACTGAATTTATATCTCTGCTCAATGGTTGACACGAGATGACGCTACCTTCTATGTGTATAACAGGTTTCACTTCCAGTGCTTCTAAATTACATGATGTGGTATTATAGGTATTACGGTACCTGATAGGCTGGTGGAAACTGCACTGTATCCTTTCTATTGGTTAGGATGTATGGTAGCTCCACCCTGCTAGGTGGGGTATAAGAGCCTATGCCGCCCCAGCAGCCTTCATTCTGTATCTGAGCTGCTGGGGGAAACATCTAGCTTATTAAAGCCTTCAGTTGGACTACAACCTCTCTTTAGTGGTCATTAATCATGCATCAATTTAATAAGCTAGTTTTTTTTTAAAAAAGGATGGAGCTCCGAATCAACTCAGCCCCCACGCAGCGAACTCAGCAGCAATCTTCAAGCACTGGCTGGCGTGCTTTAAAGGGTATCTCGGGATGGCTGAAAACACACCCACCGGAGAGCAGGAAATGCAAGCCCTGCACTCAAGGGTGAGCTAGGAGATTTACACCCTCATCGAGGAAGCGGAAGATACAGATGCAGCAATAGAGCTGCTAAAAGGACATTATATTTGCCCGGTAAACCAGGTCTACACCCGGCACCTGCTTGCAACAAGGCGGGGTTTAAGAGCCCGTGCCACCCCAGCAGCCTTCATTCTGTACCTGAGCTGCTGGGGGAAACGTCTAGCTTATTAAAGCCTTCAGTTGGACTACAACCTCGCTTTAGTGGTCATTGATCGTGCATCACATGACAAAGGACTTTTTTTTACAAAGAGGGTGTCTGGAATTCTCTGCCCGAGTTTGTGGTGGAGGCAGAGACCCTAGACTCTTCTAAAAGTTACCTGAACCTGCACCTTAAGTGCTATAAGCTGCAGGGCTATGGGATGGGTGCAGGGCACTGGGATTAAAAAGGGCATCAGGGTGTCCTTGGGCAGGCATGGACAAGATGGACCGAATGGCCTCCTTCTGCGTTGTACATTTCTCTATAGTCTACTTCGTGCTTCAGCTCCAACTTCCAGCCCTTTTTACAGTCGTTTACTTTCCCCTGAATCCGCACCCGGCTCGCCCAATCAAGCACAGTGAGCATGAATGGTGGACAGGGGCACACAAATCAAACACAGAACAATTGAACGCAAGAACATGAGAACTGGGAGCAGAAGTAGGCAAGTGAACACAACAATGGGATTATAAAGAGAACGGCTGCATGGCTAAAAAAATTGCCAGAGGGGCAGACTGCTGGGAAGTGTGCAGTGATCAATATTAGGAGCATTTCTTTTTTGATACATATGAATGACCTGGACTTGACTGTTGTGAATGGAAGAGGAAATTAACAAACATCAGGCTGACAGAGGAGAATAGTAAGTTGGGCAGACACATCATAGAGAAGAGTGATGTGGTACATTTTGGTTGGAAGCATGAGGCAAGGCAATATAAATTGAATGGTACAATTTTAAAGGTGATGCAGGAAAAGAGACACCTGGGGTGTAGATATACAGGCCTTTGAAGGTGCTAGGACAAGATACGAAGGAGGATGGGATTCTTGACAACATTAATAGGCGCAGAGTTCAAAAGCACGGAAATGCTAAAATAGGAACAGAAAATATTGGAAACACTCTATAGGTCTGAGAAAGAAAGAATTATCATTTCAGGTGGGTGACCTTTCATCGTTGTGCTGTAACTTTGTGGAACTTTTGATTGGGCCTCAACTGAACTATTGGATCCAATTCTGGGCATCACGCTTAAGAAGGGTGTCAAGGCTTTGGAGAGGGGGCAAGAAAATATTGACAAGAATAGCTCCAGAGTTGAGGGACTTCAGGTATGGGAATAGATCAGAGAAGCTGGGGTTGTTCTGCCTGGAGGAGGCAGTTAAGAAGAGATTTGATAGAGGTGTTCAAAATCATCAGGTAGATAGAGAGAAACTGTTCTCAGTGACAGTAGCATCGAGAATCAGAGGACATCAATTTAAGATGATTGGCTAAATAATCAAAGGCAACATGAGGAGAAACACTACACAGCGAGTGCTTCGGATCTGGAGTGCACTGCCTGTGAGTGTAGTGGAAATAGAGTCAGTAGCGACTTTCAAAAGGGAAATAGGTAGAAACTTGAAGGGGAGAAAATGTAAGGCTATGAGAAAAGGGCAGCTCGTTAGACCGCTCTACCAATGAGTTGACATTTAACTATACTCTGAAATGGTCTAACAAACTCAGTTGAATCAAAACTGGCACAAAACAAAGAACAATACAGTGCAGGAACAGGCCCTACAGACCTCCAAGCCCGTCCCGGTCATGATACCACCCTTGGCCAAAACCCTCAGCACTTCCTAGTGCCTTATCCCTTCATACCCATCCTTTCCATGTATTTGTCAAGATACCTTTCGAACATCATTAATGTATCTGCTTCCACAACCTCCAAGCACTCACCACCCTCTGCGTAAAAAACCTGCCTCACACATCTCCTCTAAACTTTGCCCCACGGACCTTAAACCAATGCCCCCTAGTGATTGACACCTCCACCTTGGAAAAGAGTGCCTGCCCCTTCCCTCTATCCATGCCCGTCGTAATCTTGTAGACCTCTATCAGGTCACCCCTCAATCTCCATCGTTCTAATGAAAACAGTCCGAGTCTATTCAGCATCTCCACATAGCTAACGCCCTTCAGACCAGCCAACATCCTGGTAAACCTCCTCTGCACCCTCTCCAAAGCCTCTACATCCTTCTGGTAGTGTGCCGACCAGAATTGTACGCAATGTTCCAATATTCCAAGTGCGGCCTTACCCAGGTTCTGGGTAACGATAGCATGACTTGCCAGTTTTGATACTCGATGCTCTGTCTAATGAAGGCAAGCATTCCATATGCTTTCCTGGAAAGTCTAGGAAAAGGAAGGAAACGTGGACAGATTACCCGGCACCAACATAAGCGCTGGAAGCGACAATGGCAAATCCAGACATATTGACCCCGCAATGTCCTTCTTACTAACATCTGAGTGCTTGTGCCAAAGTTGGGAGAGCTGTCTCACAGACTAGTCAAGCAACAGCCTCACATAGTCATTCTCATGAAATCATACCATGACAGATAATGTCCCAGGCACCACCTTCACCATCCGTGGGTATTTTCTGCCCCAACAGGACAGATCCAGCAGACATGATGGCACAGTGACATTCGTTCAATAGGGAGTTGCCCTGGGAAGTCTCAGCATTGTCTCACAGGCAAGGAAACCTTCTGCTGATTACCAGCTACCCATTCCCACATCCTCCCACCCCCTCAGCTGAGCGAAGGGCCGAATGGCCTGATCCTGCACCTATTTACTATATCGTAAGTACTCCTCCATGTTGAACACCACTTGTAGGAAGCACTGAGTGTGACAAGGGTGCAGAATGTACCCTGGGTGGGGGACTGCAATGTAGCACCACTACAAACTGAGTTGGCCGAGTCTTAAAGAACCTAGTCACAGGACTAGGTCGGTGGCAGGTGTTGAGGGAGCCAACAAGAGAGAAAAACATACTTGACCTCCTTCCCCAAACTGCCTGTCACAGATGCATCTGTCCATGACAGTATCGGTAGTTCATGTGGAGACAAAATCTCATCTTCACATATTCTCCATCTGGCTGTATGGCACTACCGCTGTGCTTTTTAAAAAATCATTTACAGGATGTGGGCGTCGCCAGCTAGACCAGAATTTGGTGCCCATCCCTAAATGAAATTGATTTGGAACAGATCTAACAAGTCAAAATTGGGCACCCATGAGGTGCTGTGGGCCATCATCAGCAGCAGAATTGTACTCAACCACAGTCTGTCACCCCATGGCCCGGCATATCCCCCACTCTGCTATTACCACCAAGCTGGGTAATCAACCCACGTTCCATGAAGAGCAGGCATACCTAAAAATGCTGAAGCTACAACACAGGACTACTTATGGGGAAAGATCTGCTGGTCAAAATGGTGCCCCGATCTGAGAGCAGCCGTTCGTGCTGGCGAGATCAGCTCGCCGGCAGGAAATGACTCCTAAGTGCGGCCCCCAGCAACGAGAAACTCCCCAAGTCCAAAACGAAACGGCAAAGTGCCGTTTACTGGCAGAGTATTTCTCGGCGCTGCAGTCGCTGAGATTCAACCCGCCAAACATGCCCAAAAGCGGACTTTAACATTTGGCTGCTCGATCGCGCCCATGGAACACCTGCAAGCTCTCCTCCAGGTCACCCACTTAGAAATACACCGCCGTTTCTTCACACTCGTTGAGTCAAAATCCTGGAACTGCCTCCCGAATGGCACTGTGAGTGTACCTACACCACGTGGACTGCAGCAGATCAGAGACATGGCTCACCGTCGCCTTCTCAAGTGTGATTCGGGACGGGCAATAAATATGCTGGCCCAGCCTGTGGCACTCATATCCTGACAAAGAATGAAATAAAAATGCCCCCCACCTTTCTGCGATTTTATGGTTCCATGAGAAGAATGGAGAGTTTGGGAATGAATAGAGGCAATCTGGACTATTTCCTGTTTCACTTCATTGCTTTGGGGTATTGTGCACTACTTTCGACCTGGTCTTCCCTGTGAGCAGGAATTAAACAGCTCTAAAGAACCACTGGCCTAAAAGGTTTTCAGAAGGATGATTGAATGAGTAGTATGTGCTCCTCCAGCCTGACGGTTATTCGGTACTGCACTGCAATATTCCCAGACAGTCACCCCCAGCCTAACCCCTCAGCCTCATCATTCTTCCCTCTCCATATGCAGCTGTCTCTTAGCTGGCCTGGCCAATCTTTCAGTTAAATATCGCTCAGCCGCTCATAACCTCTGCTTCAGATGTTGACTCACAACAGAGACAGGGCTACGTGATACAGTGCGGTACTGAGGGAGCACTGCACTGTTGGAAGTACCGTCTTTCAGATCAAAGGTCTTGTCGGTCCCAGATGTGAGAGACTTCATGGCAGTAGCTGGAAAGAGAGCTGGAATGACACCGGAAGGCGGTGGCGTAGTGGTATTGTCACTGGACTAGTAAACCAGAGACCCAGAGCAATGCTCTGGGGACCCAGGTTCAAATCCCACCACTGCAGACGGTGAAGTTTGAATTTGATTAAAAATCTGGAATTAAAAGTCTTGAGGTAACCATGAAACCATTGTTGATTGTCATAAAAACCCATCTGATCCACTAATACTGGTCTGGCCTACATGGGACTCCAGACATACAGCAATGTGGTTGACTCTTAATTGCCCCAAGAAGGGCAGTAGGGATGGGTACTAAATGCTGGCACAGCCTGCACCGGCGCTCTGAACGAGCATCCTGGCTAAGCCCATCCTATCTCCGTAATCCCACCTAGCTTTTGGGCTCTAAAGGGCAGTCCACCTAACTTGCACATCTTTGGACTGTGGGACAAACCTGGAGGAAACCCACGCAGACATGGGTGCAACGTGCAATCTCCACACAGATAGTCACCCGGAATTGCACCTGTGTCCCTGGTCTGTGAGTGCTAACCACTGTGCCACCGTGCCACCATAGAGAGAGTGCAACGAACGTTCACCAGTCTTGTTCCCAAGCTAGGGAGACCGTCCTATAAAAAGAGATTTGGGAAACTGAGCCAGTATTCTCCAGAGTTCCGAAGAATGAGAGATTATCCCACTGAAACCTGCAAAATACTAAAGGGACATACAGGTTTGATGCAGGTAAAAATTATTTCCCTGCTTGGGGTGTCCAGAACCAGGGGACACAATTTCAAAACATGAGGGAGGCCACTTAGGACCGAGATGAGCGGGCTGAATGGCCTCCGTCTGCATTGTAGGGATTCCATGGACACCATCAAGATTTGTAATGCAAAGATTAAATTCTGAAAAACCCAAATATAACCTCCCACAGCTGCCAGCTGTTATCTGAAAGAAGTCACTGATGTATTAGGTGAAGAAGGCCGCTGTTTGCAGTTCTGAACTTTCTCATCTGGTGTGTCCGTCAGCCTTGTTAATATTTTTCAATACATAATAGATGCTATTTGCTGTGGGATTGTAAATAGTGGAGTTCGACCTTCCAATATGGCACAGTCGGATTTCGAAAAATTAAATTCATGCTTGAATTGAAAGGGATAAATGCTTTGAATATCAGGGTCTGAATTAGTGGTGGAGATTCATTGGTTTTAGCAACAATCTTTGTTTTTCTTTCGCCCTTTTCCAGCTTTCTACACTCCTGCTGTTGGGGGATTTTTTTTCTTTCTTCACTCTTGGGGTGTGGGCGTCGCTGGTTGGGCCAGCATTTGTTGCCCATCCCTAATTGCCCTTGAACTAAGTGGCTTGCTAGACCATTTAATTGAGCAACCACATCCTCTGAGCACTTTGGGTTTGAAACACGACCTAAACAATTGGCGGCTCACATCGATTGCATATGACAGAAAATGTGCATTTTTCTGTTCATGAAATGTCATAATCTTGGAGCTGATACATTGAATCATCTACCTGATCATAAACATAGCTTGCTAATGGAAAAGTAGAGTGGCTCCGTCGGCGTCCGACGGTGGTTAGCACTGTTGCTTCACAGAACCAGGGACCTGGGTTTGATTCTCAGCTTGAGTCATTGTCTGTTCAGAGTCTGCGCGTTCTCCCCGTGCCTGCGTGCGTTTCCTCTGGGTGCTCCGGTTTCTTCCCGTAAGTCCCGAAAGATGTGCTGTTAGGTGAATTGGACATTCTGAATTCTCCTTCAGTGTATCCGAACAGGCACTGGAATGTGGCAACTAGGGGATTTTCACAGTAACTTCATTGCAGTGTTAATGTAATCCTATTTGTGACACTAATAAAGATTATTATTGTTTACAAACATTCTTGCTGGGCACAGCAAATCCTAGTCCCTCTCACTCTGCCTCTGCTCTTCAATGATAGTCCATGTCTGATTTCTTCCCGCCTCCCTCCTTCTACTCACCCACTCTTTCTTCTACCTTTTCCCCGTCTCCACTTCTCTTTCTTTTCGTTTCTCAGGTTCTTCCTCAGTTCCACCCATTCTCCCTCGAATCTCCATCCAGCATTTCATATGTTGGGGAGAAGGTGGTGTAGTGGTTATGTCACTAGCAATCAAGAGGCTAATTGCTCTGGGGATATGGGTTCAAATTCCACCATGGCAGCTGATTGAACTTAAATTCAATTGATAAAGTTAGTAAAGTGTGACCACACCATTGATCAATTGTTGTGAAAACCTATCTGGTTCACTGATCAAATTTTAGGGAAGGAAATCTGCCCTCTTCACCTATATTTGACCACCATGTGACTCCAGATCCTCAGCAATTTGATTAACTAACTTCCCTTGAAATATTCAGTACCATGGCAAGGGAAATGACGGACGAGGCCAGATCCTATGTGAAGCGGGCATGGATGAGGGCCTCCCTGGCCCTCTTGTCTTGCCGGACCCTCGACGCTGGCACCTGTCCTCCATCCACCAGCTAGACCTCCCCGGGCCCATCCTCCAGCCCCACCCAGTCCGGTGCCTCCTCGTCCTCCTCGGTTGCCAGGTTGTGGAGGACACAGCAGGCCACCACAAAGTGGGTGACCTTCTGCAGGGTGTACTGCAGTGCACCACCAAAGTGGTCGAGGCATCGGAAAGCATCTTGAAGCATCCGATGCTCAATGGCAGCCCAGATGGGCGCATGGACCTCATTGTATTGGGTCTCCGCATCGGTAACCAGCCTCCATGCTGGCATCATTATAATTGCTTAGAGTCAGTGGACTAGTCAGCATTTAAAAACTCTGCGACCAGCCCGAACGAGTACGCCACTACAGTAACTGACTTCATTAGTAAGTGTGTAGAAGACTGTGTTCCAAAGAAGCAAATCCGCGTGTTTCCCAACCGGAAACCCTGGATGAACAGGGATATCCACTGCTTGCTGAAGGCTAGGACTGAGGCGTTCAAGTCGGCTCCAACGCACACCTCCTTGATGAGCTCAACGCATTCTATGCCTGCTTTGAGCAAGAGGTCAGCGCGAACGAGCCCTCCACCCCAGAAGCCACGGATGAACTTGTATCTGAGATCACCACTGCAGACGTCAGAGCAGCCTTCTCGAAGGTCAACCCATGGAAAGTCACTGGCTTGGATGGGGTACCCAGACGGGCACTCAGGTCTTGCATAGATCAACTGGCGGGGGTATTCGCAGACATCTTCAACCTCTCTTTCCAACAATCTGAGGTCCCTATCTGCTTCAAGAAGACGACCATCATGCCTGTACCAAAAAAAAAGTCAAACAGCGTGCCTTAATGACTATCGTCCAGTGGCTCTTACATCCATCTTCATGAAGTGCTTCGAAAGGTTCGTCATGGCACAAATCAACTCTAGCTTCCCAGATTGCCTTGATCCACTACAGTTCGCCTCCTGCTGCAACAGGTCCACAGCAGACGCCATCTCAATGGCCCTACACTCTACCCTGGAACACCTAGATAACAAAGACACCTATGTCAGACTCCTGTTTATCGACTACAGCTCAGCCTTCAACACCATCATTCCTACGAAAATCATTTCCAAACTCTGTGGCCTTGGCCTCGGCTCCTCCCTCTGCGTCTGGATCCTGAACTTTCTAACCCACAGGCCACAATCAGTAAGGATAGGCAACAACACCTCCTCCACGATCATCCTCAACACCGGTGCCCCACAAGGCTGTGTCCTCAGCCCCCTACTATACTCCTTATACACCTATGACTGTGTGGCCAAATTCCCCTCCAACTCGATTTTCAAATTTGCTGATGACACCACCGTAGTGGGTCGGATTTCAAACAATGACGAGACAGAGTACAGGAATGAGATAGAGAATCTGGTGAACTGGTTCTCCGACAATAATCTCTCCCTCAATGTCAACAAAACGAAGGAGATTGTCATCGACTTCAGGAAGTGTAGTGGAGAACATGCCCCTGACTACATCAATGGGAACGAAGTAGAAAGGGTCGAGAGCTTCAGGTTTTTAGGTGTACAGATCACCAACAACCTGTCCTGGTCCCCCCATGTGAACACTATAGTTAAGAAAGCATACCAGTGACTCTACTTTCTCAGAAGACTAAGGAAACTTGGTCTGTCAGCTACGACCCTCACCAACGTCGACAGATGCACCATAGAAAGCATTCTTTCTGGTTGTATCACAGCTTGGTATGGAGCCTGCTCTGCCCAAGACCGCAGGAAACTACAAAAGGTCGTGAATGTAGCCCAGTCCATCACACAAACCAGCCTCCCATACATTGACTCTGTCTATAATTCTCGCTGCCTCAGAATTAAGTTGATCTTTTCTCTACACCTTGCTGTAACTGTAACATTATATTCTGCAGTCGCTCCTTCCTTCCCTATATACGGTACGCATTGTTTGTACAGCATGCAAGAAACAATACTTTTCACTGTATACTAATACATGTGACAATAATAAATCAAATCAAATCAAAATCATTAGCCAGGTGTTCAGCGGGTATCCCTTATCCCCCAAGAGCCAACAGGTCATCTTGGGGTGGTCCTCAAAGAGGCCTGGGATGTCCGACTGCCCTAGGATATAGCTGATGTGGACACACATGCATGATCTTCATGTGGTTGTCGTACATGACCTGGATGTTCTAGGAGTGGAACCCATTCCTGTTAATGTCGGGCACTCCCTGATGGTCTGGTGAGCGCAAGGTGACATGCGTAATACCTATGGTGAAAAAATCATAGATCATAGAAATTACAGTGCAGAAGGAGGCCATTTGGCCCATCGAGTCTGCACTGGCTCTTGGAAAGAGCACCCTACACAAGCCCACACCTCCACCCTATCCCCATAACCCAGTAACCCCACCCAACACTAAGGGCAATTTTGGACACTAAGGGTAATTTAGCATGGCCAATCCACCTAACCTGCACATCTTTGGACTGTGGGAGGAAACCGGAGCACCCGGAGGAAACCCACGCAGACACGGGGAGAACGTGCAGACTCCGCACAGACAGTGACCCAAGGTGGGATTCGAACCTGGGACCCTGGAGCTGTGAAGCAATTGTGCTAACCACTATGCTACCATGCTGCCCACGGTATCTAACAACTTTCAGGTTTAAAATGAAGACTTGAGCTAACATCAATTGCTATTCGTGGATAAGTGTTATAAACATTTTGTGTGTTGAAGCGTTTCCCAATTTTACTCTTGGTAAATCTGGTTCTAGGTTTCAAGTTTGTTCCCTCGTCCTGACTCCGCACAGCAGAAATAGTTTCTCTCTATCTACCCTTGTCTGTTCCTCTGAATACCTGGAAAATGTGGATCAAATCAGCCCCTTGATCTTCCAAATTCTAGGGACTGCAATTCTAGTTTTTCTCCTTGAGATCTGACGCTTGAAGTCCAGGTACCAATGTTTGTAAATTGACACTGCGCTCCTTGAATGTGTGACATGTTGGTGACATTATCCAGAGCTGATGATTAATGCTAAAGAAACAGTTTATTTATGAAGCACATCTGAGGTAACACCCGAAGCAGGATTCTATGTTGAATACCATGGTTTTAAACTTTGCAGCATATATTTCATCTATCAGCTTCTCGTCTGAGTAAAAGTTCACAATTTTATAGCTAAGTGGTGTGTTGATGTATGCTTATGTGGCTGAACTAATTGGCATGCGTTCACGCATAGTAAAACTTATTAAAGCAGTGAGTAGTGGTATTGCCACTGGACTAGTAATCCGGAGACACAGGTCTGTGTTCGAATCCCATTATGGCAGATGGTGAAATTTGAATTCAACAAAGAAAATCTGGAATAAAAAGTCTAACAATAACGATGAAAGCATTGTCGATTGTTGTGAAATTTCATCACCAATGTCCTTTCGGGAAAAGTTTCTGTCATCCTCACCTGGTCTGGCCCAAATGTGACTCCAGACCCACATCAATGTGATTGATTCTAAAATGCTCTCAGGGGTGACCAATAAATACTGCCCCCAGCCAGCGACGCCCACATCCCATGCACAAATTTTTAAAAACAAAACAAAAGTGAGATGTGGAGAATTTCCTGCTGTACTTGTTCGACTGTGGAATGCATCACCTGAAAGGTTGGTGGAAAATATCAACTGTCTGATGTCAAGTAGTTGTTTCTTGCAGAACAACTTTCAGAAGGGAATTGGATGTAGGGGCTGGTTTAACACAGTGGGCTAAACAGCTGGCTTGTAATGCAGGACAAGGCCAGCAGCGCGGGTTCAATTCCCGTACTGGCCTCCCAGAACAGGTGCCGGAATGTGGCGACTAGAGGCTTTTCACAGTAACTTCACTGAAGCCTACTTGTGACAATACGTGATTATTATTATTATGTATGCTTGAAAATGGCAAATGTTGCAGGGCTCTGGGGAAAGAGGAGGGTTGTGAGAGTAATTGGATGGCTCTTTCAAATCATCGGCATTGACCCAATGAATTGAATGGCCCCCATCTGTATTATGTAATTCTATGATTTAAGACCGATATATTCTTCCTCAGGTGTAGTGCAAAAAGTGCTCACAGTATTCCAGGTGTGGTTTAACCTGGGTTTTGCACAGCTCAAGCATGACTTCTATCCTGTTCTTTCTCATCTTTGAGATGTAAAGGCCCTGAGCCTTTTTTGATTATTTTCTGTACTTGTTTATGATGCTTGACAAGTGTTGTGGCAACATTTATCACATAAAAGGCTGGTTAACAACTTTGAGGCTCATAGAATGGGAGGGACAGTGTCAAGCTGGATAAAACACAACGGCTCCAGGACAGAAAACAGTGAATCACTTTAAATGACTGGAGAATGTTAGACAGTGCCATTCTCCAAGGATCAGTCCCACTCTATCTTAATTCGTTCCCTGCCAATCTTTTGGTTTCCGTGTCTGCTCTCTTCTTTTTTTGGCTTACTTTTCCTGTCTTTCTCTCCTTTTTGCTCAGTGGAATTCTTCTTTTTAACTACATCCGCTCCGACTGTCTCACCCGTGAAAGGGTTAAGGAACTGCCGCTGTAGATTTCTGTGCTTCAATGATTCACTATTGTGCGAGTGTTACACGCATATCTACTTTGATATCAGGTGGACCGCTGCTGATGACAGTTTCAGATACTTCAGAAGAGAGACAGTTTGAGTTCATAATTCCAATAGCCTGAAGGGGTGAGCAGTTTGCAGAAGGAACATGGTTTAAGACAAGTTGTCTTCATCGGTTGCCTCTGTCAAAATATTTTTGCTTAATCTTCCTACTCGGTGCAATGCCCAGAGCAAATATTGCACATACTGACGTCAGCAAAAAGTCCACATCGACCAGATCCCAATAATAAACTCTTAGACGATATATAAACTGGATTATATGGTTTAAAGATATTCTGTGGCCATCTTGATGGCCATTTACATAGAACATACAGTGCAGAAGGAGGCCATTCAGCCCATCGAGTCTGCACCGACCCACTTAAGCCCTCACTTCCACCCTATCCCCGTAACCCAAAAACCCTTCCTGACCTTTTTGGTCACTAAGGGCAACTTAGCTTGGCCAAAACACCTAACCTGCCCGTCTTTGGACTGTGGGAGGAAACCGGAGCACCCGGAGGAAACGCACGCAGCCACGGGGAGAAGGTGCAGACTCCGCACAGCCAATGACCCAAGCCGGGAATCGAACCTGGGACCCTGGCGCTGTGAAGCCACAGTGCTAACCAATGTGCGACCGTGCTGTCTATTTGACATCAGACACTTGATGATATTTTCAGAATGCAGACTATTTGCATATCTGGAGGTTGATGCACAACAGTGCAGTGCTGAGGGAACACTGCATCATCAGCAGTGCCACAGGCTAACTCCATCACCTACTCTCTCAGCTGGGCACAACTGTTCCAAGGAGAGGAGAGTTCTTAAAATTCCAAACTGACTGTTATTACTCAACTAATGCCAGAAAAACAGACTAACTGGCCATTCATTTATTTTCCTGTTTTGGTGGACTTTGTTGTGGACAGAGCTGACCCTGTTTTTCTTTATAACAACAATGACCATACTCCAAAGATACTGCAGCTCTCCTGGCCCTTTATCTTCCACCCTCATCAAACTTGAGCTCATCCAAATATTCCTATGTCCCTTTCCCAAGCTCGCACAAAGTCCTTGCACACATTGGCAGAGTTTAATGTCAACAATGGGAATCTCACCTTCCTGGGGAGAGCTGGTGAGATACCCTTGTCACTCACCTTTGGGAAAACCCACCACATCACGTCCCAACCAGGCACCAAGCTGGGCAGTGATGGGCCTACCCCGAGCTCAAAGACCCGGAGCGGGTGGTCTGGGGGCCGAGACCTTGCTGCCCGAGAGCTATGGCTAATCAGAGGCCAGCAGCAGTGCTTGTGGGAGAGCCACTGAGGTGTTAATGACTGCTGCCATTACTGTATCTACCTGAGGCCTAGGATCATCGATGACCTGGGCCATGGGTGAGTGAAGGCGGGAGGGGGTTCACTGGATGTGGGTAACAGGGAAGGGAAATCAAAGCAAGGGCAGGGGTGGCTTTCAGGGGACTCTCCCTTCCCGATGCCAGATCCCTAAGTCAGGCACCCACCTGAAACCAGAAAGCAACCCCAACATGATTTACCTTTTGAATTTCTCATGTGGCCAGTCCACTTCCTAAGGGCTAGGTGAATACCAATGGCAGTGGAATGGGACCCTTAAGTGGGTCACCCAAGAGTCTCGATTTGTGGCAGGGAAGGAGACCACCCACGGGCTTTCCTGCCCTCAATTTAATTAGGGCAGAAGTGAGAATGGGGCGGGGTCCCCCAGCACCCCTCCTGCCTGATTACGCCTCTGCCACCAAATTCACCTCAGGGTATGTATTTAACTCTGTGCTGACTAACCTATATGTGCTGAGGGTCCAGAAATACTTTGATTTAAAAATTCTCATCCTTGTGTTCAGATCCCTTCATTGTCCCACCCCACATCGGTAACCTTCTCCAAGCCTACAGTCCTGCAACATCTTTTCAATTCCTCCAAAACACCGCCTTCGCCCAATCATCTTTTCTTTAAATTTGTTCCTGGGATGTGTGCATCACTGGAAATTAGGCCAACTTTGTTGCCCAGCCCTAATTGCTCTTGAGAAAGTGGCGGTGGCCGATCTTGCTCGGCCTGCTAAATGCCCACCAGATTGCTGTGGATCTGGAGTCGCATGTCGGCCAGACTGGGTAAGGATGGCAGATTTCCTTTCCAAAAGGGGCATTCGTGAACCAAATGATTTTTTTTATGGCCATCAAGTAGTTTTGTGGTAATCACCAGTGAAACTAGCTTTTAATTCCATATTTATTAATCAATAGAATAAAATTTCCTGTTGCCATGGTGAGATTTGAACCCATGTCTCCAGACAATGAGTCTGGGCCTCCCGATTATTAGCCCAGCAACACCACCACCATGTCATCATCCCACCATTTGTGGCCATGCTTTCAGAGATATGGGGCGTAATTCTCTAAAAATGGGGCTATGTCCCCACACCGGCGTGAAAACCGGCGCAAACGACTCCGGCATCAACAGCCCCCGAAAGTGAGGAATTCTCACCTTTCTTGGAGGCTAGGTTGCCGCCGGAGTCATCCCCGCAGCTCCAGTCGGCGGGGAACGGCCCGCGCGAGTCCGCGCACGCACGAAACGGCTGACATATTTCCACGCATGCGCAGAACGGACGGCGAGTTACCCGCCCGGGCAATATGGCGGAGCCCTACAGGGGCCCGGCGCAGAATAAGAAAGGCCCCCATGGAACCAGTCCACCCTTGGGGTCAGACCCCCCCCCCCTTCCCCTCCAAGATGGCCCCTGCACACTCACCTTCCAGGTCCCGCCGTGTGGGAGGTGAGTAATCCACGCCGGCACGACTTGGCCAAACTCGTTGGCTACTCAGCCCAGCGGGAGAATCGCCGGGGGGGGGGGGGGCGCTGTTAACGGCCCCCGACTGGCATGGCAGCGATCCCACAAGCGCCCGAAAAACGGCGCCAGAGAATGGAAGCCGGCGGCGGCGCGCGAGGACCCGGTGCAGGGTCGGAGAATCCCAGCCATGAGTCCTACATACTAGAATTCTTTGCCAAAATGTCACATTTCTCGCACACTCTAAAATATTGCTCAAAACCAGTGTCAGATTTTGGCTGATAATGCTTCCATGAAGCACCTTGGAATGTTTTAGCATGATCTTAATTCCAATCCTGACATGCTTCATAAAAACCTACCTGCTCTCATTCGTGTGCTTAAGGTATAGAAATGTGTTGTCTTTCATCAGTCTGGCCTACATCTGACTCCATGCCTCCATGTAAGCACTCGGCCTCATCAAAACAAAATGGTGACCAGGGATGACCTTTCCAGTGACACCCACATGCCTAAGAACAAATGAATCTATTTTCAATAGCAGCGCAACAAAAAATGGCCAGGTGCGTGCTAAGGAAGCAGGTGTAGCCGAGGGCAATTTTCTCATGACTAATGTTTCATGCTCATTATTGGGACAGAGTGGAGGGGCTTTCACTGTACATTTGTCCATGTTTCACTTGGGACATTTGTTGCTCACATTGAGTACAAAGAAACAATGTAGAAACAATTCTGTCCTCTACCACTGGTGCTCTCTCACGTTGAAGAACTCAAGACGATCAGCTTTCAGAAAGGTAAAAAGGAAATTGAAATTCAGACCACATCTGCACTCGCAGTATTGACCCACAAGCTTTCACATGACATTAAATAGTTCTGAAGAGGTTTCTGCTGCCTTAATATATACCAAATTTTCTAATGTTTAAGGGAAGTGAGGCTTGATAATTAAATCATCATTTCAATTTGAAATCAGGTCATGTGCCTGCAAGCTTTGATAGAACCAAAACCTTTAAGACAATGTGCAGTTTCGACAAGCAAATAGCTCTGTACACCAGCACACAGGTTAGACAATGAATTCCTAATTTTGAAGGAATGTTAGTGCGATGGTATGTTACAGTTCACTTCAGGAATCTTGAGTTGCTGTGGCAACGTGCACTTTTACATGCATGTTGTAGTCTGGAGCAATGGATACTGATGGCAAAGTCTCCAACGTTCCTTCCATCAGATGGCTAACCAGGAATGTCTCCTGCTCTTCCCGCCTGCCATTGGCGTGTATTGGAAGGGTTTGCAGTTTTATATCGAACCTTTTTGGCTGCATTACGTGCACACTTCCTTGGTCATCAAGTCTTGGGGTTAAAGTTCAACACAGAAGACCTGACACAGAGATATAGGGACACTGCCAACTGCACAACGATACCTTGGTGAATGTTCAGTATGAAGTCTGTATAGAGTAAAACAGTTGGGTGTTACAATTGGCCTCAGTATCGTTGAGGCGCTAAGGCAGGGGAACCAGGGGGAGTTTTGTGTGAGTTGCCTTTGTTGATGGCTCATGCTGGAATGTGAATTATAGAATGCCTACAGTGCAGAAGGAGGCCATTCGGCATATCGAGTCTTCACTGACCCTTCGGAAGAGCACTCAACCCATGTCTACCCATTCTTAGGGTATGATCACGGCAGACAAAGATGCTGTTTGTTGCACATTTCATAGAATCATAGAATTTACAGTGCAGAAGGAGGCCATTGGGCCCATCGAGTCTGCACCGACCCACTTAAGCCCTCACTTCCACCCTATCCCCATAACCCAGTAACCCCACCCAACCTTTTTGGACACTAAGGGCAATATATCATGGCCAATCCACCTAACCTGCACATCGTTGGACTGTGGAAGGAAACCGGAGCACCCGGAGGGAACCCACGCAGACAAGGGGAGAACGTGCAGACTCCGCACAGACAGTGACCCAAGCCGGGAATCGAACCTGGGACACTGGAGCTGTGAAGCAACTGTGCTAACCACTGTGCTATCCCTTGAGGAGGTGGTGCAGGGCATTTTTCTTGAAAGTGTGTGTGTGTGTGCAGGTGTGTCCACAGTGCTGTTTGGGAGGGAGTTCCAGAATTCTGACCCAAAAAGATGGTGATTTATGCCGAGGTTGATGTGTTGGGTGTTCTGGATCACATACAGGTCACCAACACTTGAAATAGTGCAACACTATTTTATTGAATCATTAACTGTTTAAACATACTCAGACTGTGGGTTAATACGATACTAGCTTTAACTAAAGACCTTTGCCTTGTCCTAACCAGTCAATGCACTCAGCACATGGTGAATGTCTGTGTTGCAGGCTGTGAGCTCTGTGCCCCTAGCTAGCTGCTACTCGAATGAGCGGGAACTCTGATGCCCCCTGTCTTTATAGTGCGTGTGCTCTTACTGGTGATTGGCTGCGGTGTTGTGTGTGTTGATTGGTCCCACTGTGTGTCCATCAGTGTGTGTCTGCACCATGATATACTGGTGTATATTATGACACAGGTCAACAGGGTGTGTGACTTGGGACAGAACCTGTTGGGATGGTGTTCCTTTCCTTTGCCACCCTTATCAATTTAGGTAGTGGAGATCCCAGATTTAGGAAGTGCTGTCGAAGAAGCCTTGGAGAGTCACTGCTGTGCATCTTGAAGCTAATATATATCGCTAGCACAATGCACCAATGGTGGAAGGATTTGATTTTTTATGTCACTTGAGCTCATCCAAAACTCTTCTGACCCTGTTCTTACTCGTGTCACGTCCTGTTCATCTACCACCCCTGTGCTCGCTGTCTTACATTGCCTTGCAATCAAGCAATGCCTCGAGCTGTGACATTCTCTTTCTTGCTGTTTAGCACAGGGCTAATTCGCTGGCTTTGAAAGCAGGTCAAGGCAGGCCAGCAGCACGGTTCAATTCCTGTACCAGCCCCCCCCCGAACAGGCGCCGGAATGTGGCGACTAGGGGCTTTTCACAGTAACTTCATTTGAAGCCTGTTCATTTTCATTTTCAAAGTTTTAAATCCTCCATTGCCCCCTTCCCTGGGTGGGATTCTCTGATCCTGAGGCTAAGTGTTGACGCCGTCTTAACGCCATCGCGTTTCTTGACGGCGTCAACATGGCCTCAGGACAAGCGATTCTGACCCCAACAGGGGCCAGACAGCACTGGAACGACCCACGCCACTCCAGCTGCCGATCCTGGCATCAGAGTGTGCCGCGGGTCTGCGCATGCGCAGTGGCTCCCTTCTCCGTGACGGCCCCGACGCAACATGGCGTAGGGCTACAGGGGCCAGCACGGAACAAAAGAGGCCCCCAGTCCGAGAGGCCGGCCCACCGATCAGTAGGCCCTGATCACGGGCCAGGCCACAGCAGAGGCCCCCCTGAGGGTCGGATTCCCCTCCTGCCTCGCCAGGCCGCCCCCGGGTGCATGCACGCCGAGGTCCCGCCAGGTACGACCAGGTGTGAACAGCGCCGGCGGGACTCCGATTTTTTGTTTGGCCGCTCGGCCCATCCAGGCAGAGAATTGCCGGGGGGGGGGGGGGGGCGAGAGCGGCCCCCCAACGACGCCACTGATTCTCCGCTCTCCGGAGAATCGGCGGACCTGCGTCGCGCGATTCGCGCCCGTTCCGCCGATTCCCCAGCCCAGCCTGGGCTGAGAGAATCCTGCCCCCTATC
The DNA here is from genome assembly GCF_047496885.1 of Scyliorhinus torazame. Classification (NCBI taxonomy): domain Eukaryota; kingdom Metazoa; phylum Chordata; class Chondrichthyes; order Carcharhiniformes; family Scyliorhinidae; genus Scyliorhinus; species Scyliorhinus torazame. Next base: position 335,822,366 of record NC_092709.1, read on the forward strand.
TCTGTTATCTTTTTCACTCCCACAACTTCCAAGATTTCTGCACCCAACTAATCCTGGCCTCTTGAGCATCGCCAATTTGAATTATACCACCATTGACAGCCAAGCAGCTAAGCCTGAAGCACTTGAATTTTTTCCTGAAATCTTTCTATCTCTCTTTCCTCCTATAAAACACTCCTTAAACCTACCTCTCTTCACTAACATCCCCCCACCTGCGCTATTATATCCTTACGTGGATCGGTGACATATTTTGTTTTATAAATCCTTATGGAAAGCTTTCGAAACTGTTTGTTAGGGAGAAACAAGTTGTTAAGCCGGAGGTTCATGTGTTTGTTCCGCTGAGTCCTGTCGGTTTTTTCCTTGTGGTTGCTACATTGTCCTCAGTGAGATGTGATGATCACATCGGGGGGTTTGGCTGAGAGGAGTTCCTATGCCCACGGAGTGTAGAAGCTGCATTAACATGATCAGATCTAATAATTAACACAGGGCGGTGCAGCAAATCCTGTAATCTTTGCTGTGCGTACAAGCTAACTCAGCTGTGTCACACCATGTGGCAGTGTGCAAGCTCGGTGATGCTAGCAGCATTTTCTGTTCAAACAAAGATATGCTCACAGTGAAGAAGAAAAAGACAGAAACAACAGATTGTTTAACATTGGCCAAGAATCATCCTTTAATTGTGATGTTCTGTGTGTAACGTGTAATTTAATCCACGTGTTTCTCAGGGTAGTGTACTAACCATCTTTAACTGTTCCGTCACCTGCCCTCCACGGTGATGCCGAAGTAGGAATGTTTGCACTCATTTTCATCAACATCCTGGGGGTCGCCATTGACCAGATACTGAACTGCACCAGCCATATAAATAATGTGGCTACAAGAGTAGGTCAGAGGCTGGGAATCTGGCAGTAAGTAACTCACCTGCAGATTCGCTAGAGCCTGTCCACAAGGCATAAATCTGGAGTTTGATGGAATACTCTCCACTTGCTCGGATGAGTGCAGCTTCAACAGCACTCGAGAAGCTCCACACCATCCAGTACAAACCAACCCGTTTGATCGTCATCCCATTACCACCGTAAACATTTATTACTCGCACTGCACAGTGGCTGCAGTGATGCGCTGCAGATGCATTGCAGCAATTCACCAAGGTTCTTTCGGCAGAGTCATCCACACGCGTGACCACTACCACTTTGAATAACAAGGGCAGCAGATGCAAGAGAATGTAGCTCTGTATATCAATATGCATGATCAATGTATGTAAAACGAGTACAGTCAATTCAACACTAGGGGCGGGATTCTCCAACCCCCTGCCGGGTCGGAGAGTCCCCGGGGGGCGGCGCGAATCCCGCCATGCCATCCCGACGCCGGCTACCGTATTCTCCGGCGCTGTTTTTCGGGCGGTGGCGGGACTCACGCCACGCCGGTCGGGGGCCGTTGGCAGCGCCCCCCCCCCCCCAGCCCCAATGGGCTGAGCGGCCGTCCATTTTTGGCCAGTCCCGCTGGCGGAGGTCACTTATGGTCCCACACAGCAGGACCCTGGCAGGTAAGTCGGCGTGGGCGGTCCTCGCGGGGGTACGGGGGGGGGATCTGACCCTGGGGGGCCCCCACACGATCGGGGCCCACCGATCTGCGGGCGGGCCTGTTCTGTGGGGGCACTTCTTCCTTCCGCCCTGGCCCCTGTAGGGCTCCGCCATGGCCGGCGCGGAAAAGAGAACCCCCTGCGCACGCGCCAAAATACGAAGGCTGGTCTGCGCATGCGCTGAATCATGCCGGCGGGACCGCGCATGCGCGTGATCACGACGGCCATTCTGCACATATGCAAACTCGCGCCAACCCCTGCGGCATCCACCTAGCCCCTTAGACAGGTGGGAATTCCTCACCTCTGGGACCCGTTGACACCAGAGTCGTTGGCACCAGTTTGCCTGCCAGTGTGGGGACTTACTCCCTGGAAGGGAGAATCCCGGCCATGATGTCTCACTATCAGTTGATATAAAGAGGACTTTCCCACTCTCTGATAGAGTGAGCTTCATGAGAGTGAACAGACAAGACATAGAATAGTGAGAGAGAGAGAACTTATAAGTTATTTCATTATTACATTTTATAGTTAGTTAGTTATCTTTACTATATTTTATTTCTTTGCTTGTTGAGTATTAAGTAAAAAAGACTCACAAATATTGTTTGTATTATTCAATGAATTAGTTTATCTTTACAAGAAGACTATAGTTCATTTCATCACCTCGGTTGGTTCAAAAGAGTAATGTGCTATATTACACAAGGTAATACAACATGGTACCAGGAGTTAAAATATAACATGGTACCAGAGTGAACACCATCATCTGCACGTTTCCTCCAATCCATACATCAGCCTGACTTGAAACTATGTCGCCGTTCCTTCACTTTCATAGGGTTAATATCCTGTGGGTGTGTCTGCACTACATGGACTGCGGGGTTCAAGAGGGCAACTCACTGCCACCTTCTCAGGAGCAATTAGGAATGGGCAATAAATGCTGTCTTTGCCAGAAGCACGCATGCACAAAATTTAAAAAAGAACAGAATTTGTAACACAGGAATGAATTAAGTTTCCCTGCTAGCTTGGTGAGCCAAACAGAATGATTGGTGTGTAGCTGAACCATCAAGGGATGGAACCACCCACTTATGGCGTTCGCTATTCACAAAGTGGACAGTGGTGGGTGTACTCCATTGGTCGGAGCATCAAGTTTCTGAAAATGGGATGAGATAGATGCAAGCCAGTGATCTATTCATGATTTTCAACCCGTGACTTGCGAGAGTGGGTGCAGTGTTTTTTCCATGGTAGCACAGTGGTTATCACTGTTGCTTCACAGCGCCTGGGACCTGGGATCGATTCCCGGCTTGGGTCACTGACTGTGCAGAGTCTGCACGTTCTCCCCGTGTCTACGTGTATTTCCTCTGGGTGCTCCGGTTTCCTCCCACAAGTCGCAAAAGACGTGCTTGCTAGGTGAATTGGACATGCTGAATTCTCCCTCAGTGTGCCCGAACAGGCGACTCGGGGCTTTTTACAGTAACTTCATTGCAGTGCTAGCGTAAGCCTCCTTGTGACAATGACAAAGATTATTATTATTCTTGGAATGTGCGTGTCACTGGCAGAGTCAGCATTTATTCTCCAACCATAGTAAAGGAAAATTTGCACTCCTAACGCGCTTCCACAAACCTCAGGATGTCCTGAAGTACATGACAGCCAATGAAGTAGTTCTGAAGTGTATTCAGGGGTTGGCCATTCATAAACAAATCCTGTCCAATTGCTCCCTCACACATTAAAATGAGCTGCTCTGGTCTCAGTATATTAGTATGTGCAGCCCCTGAACATTTTCCGAGAGCCCCCCCAGTTACCAAGGACAAAAGCACAAATACAGATTTAATTATCAAACATCTCCATCGTCTGCACTTTTTACTTCAACTTCCCCTTACCCATTCACATTGTGACGCTATCTCCATCTAAAAAGCTACAGTGAAGAAACAATGTATAAACAAGTTAGGGAAATAGGAATAGGTGTTGGCCATTTAGCCACCCCAGCCTTTTCTGCCATTTTATTAGGCCATTCTGTTCCCTCAATTCCATTTATTCACCTTTGCTCCACATCCCTTGATACCGTTACTGAACAAAAAGCTATCACTCTCAGTCTTGAAGATTTCAAATGTCCGCAGACACATTTCTAGATATGGTTTGAAGAATTGCTTCCTGATTTCATTCCTCAATAGTTTCGCTCTTATTATACGATTATGTCCTCTTGTTTCCTCCACTAAATGTTTCTCCGCATCCGCACTTTATAATTTCAAACACGGTAGAGCAGCACGGTAGCATAGTGGTTAGCACAATTGCTTCACAGCTCCAGGGTCCCAGGTTCGATTCCCCGCTGGGTCACTGTCTGTGCGGAGTTTGCACGTTCTCCCCGTGTCTGCGTGGGTTTCCTCCGGGTGCTCCGGGTTCATCCCACAGTCCAAAGATGTGCAGGTTAGGTGGATTGGCTATGATAAATTGCCCTTAGTGTCCAAAATTGCCCTTAGTGTTGGGTGGGGTTACTGGGTTATGGGGATAGGGTGGAGGGTGGAGGTATGGACCTTGGGTAGGGTGCTCTTTCCAAGAGCCGGTGCAGATTCGATGGGTCGAATGGCCTCCTTCTGCACTGTAAATTCTATGATAAACTATGATAAGAGCGGGTGCAGACTTGATGGGCCGAATGGCCTCCTTCTGCACTGTAAATTCTATGTAAAAACACCTCAATTATAGTGCCCCCTCAATCTTCTGTGATCAAGGGTATATAAGCCAAGATCATGGAACCCTTTCTTCACAGTTGAACCTCTTGAGCCCCGCTTTCATTGTGTTAAATCAACATTATGCCCCCTAGGGCCAACATACCTTTCCGGAGGTGCTCAAGAACTAAATGCATTCCTCCAGATGGAGACTGAACCATGCTCCACTCAACTGAAACATCCCTCCACTTTATATTTCAACCCCCTTGAGATGAAGGCCAAACATTCCATTAGCTTTCTTGATTGCTTTTCGTACCTCTCTGCCTGAAACATAAAACCTTCCCTTTCTCCTTTTCTTGCACGCAATTCACTTCGGCGAGTCTCCTGTTGTTGCTCAAGTCGAGGATATTTTTGTTGATGAGTTATCCGTTCTTTTCTCCGCAGGGTTTTCCTACGTGCCATCAGCCAGTACGCGGAGACGTTGAATAAAATGTTTTTGAACAGCAACTGCTTTGAGCTCCAGGTACGTTCAGATGGAACAAACATATTCACAGGTAGAACGAGGGGGAATGCAGACATTTAGCACTGGGTTTACACAGAGCAGGTCCATGGGCAGGTTCACCTCACTGCTCAATAATTAAAAAGGCAGTGTTGTCTGGTAAATTGCTGGTGAGTTTTTTTTTAAATGTATGTGTATCTTTATCCGCTGAGAAACACGCAGCTAGGGAACGGAATAATCCCACCCGTAGTATCAGTTATCACAAACCCATCTCCCTCACCACTGTGGCGGTTTTATAAACCTTTCTTCATAAACGCTGCCAAGAATTGTCTGCCTTGAAAATTGCTGAGGTGATACTACTGTGTTAAGAATCGGAAAAATTACATTAGGTCCAATGATCCCACTCTTCGTCAATAAGCCTTAATTCCACTCACTGAGACCTTGTGACGTGGTGATGTTACGTCTGCCCTTTGTTTAGAAGCTCCAGATTCAAGTCCCACTTCAGGAGCTGATAGCCATGGAAGGTGCAGGCATAACATGGCCAAACAGGTTCCAATACACAGGTGATAAAGAGCAGGAGAGATTCCTGGTGAGCCATATTATCGACGGTGACAGCATACCACTTCAGTAGTACTTGTCAAGCATAATCATGGATCAATCCAATAAAAGCCCGTGGTTGTCTCTGGCCTCTTAGGACATGGTACCTGAAGGAGGAGGAACCCTTAATCATCCACTTCTTTCTATCTTTGGAAATTACCTAATTGTCTGCTTAAAGCCTTTATGTCATTCAATTCATTCTATTTTCCACAATTCTACTTGCTTGAGATGAGGAAACAATTGGATAATTTGGTCTTCTGACTTTTCATTCAACTTTGCATTCCCAGTATTTGAATCTTTCTAAGCAGCAAAAGGTTTGCTTCGGCTAACCCTTGTCAACCCTGCTCATATTATCTGGTCATTGCTATTTGACAGAGCCCACTTTGCATAAAATGGCTGCTGCATATATTTCAGAAATATTGTATCATGGGTAAATTGCTTTGGGACATCCTGTGGCCATCAAAGATGCTAGATAATTGCGTGTCTTTCATGTCTTGTCCATGATTTTGAGAGCTTAATAATAACAATCTTTATTCGTGTCACAAGTAGACTTACGTTAACACTGCAATGAGGTTACTGTGAAAAGCCCCGAGTCGCCACATTCCGGCGCATGTTTGGATACACTGAGAGAGAATTCAGAATGTCCAATTCACCTAACAAGCACGTCTTTCAGGACTTATGAGAGGAAACCGGAGCACCCGGCAGAAACCCATGCAGACTCCGCACAGACAGTGACCCAAGCTGGGAATCGAACCCAGGTCCCTGGCACTGTGAAGCAACAGTGCTAACCACTGTGCTGCCATACTGCTCTTCGAATAGCAGTGGGATTTTCTGACCCTCTCTTGCCATGTTTTCTGGCGGCAGAGGCAGCTCGACATAGGCCGCCAGTGGCACCTTCCAGTCCCACCGATGTATGTGGCCATTTGAGTGGCTCTTCCGTTCTGCCGACAAGGAACCAACCGCAGGGGTTTGCCTTTGATGGGTCCGGAAGATCCCGCTGGTAGGAAGGGCTGGAAAATCCCACCCTCGTTCTCTTCAAAGTTTCCTTAGTTTTCACAAATTTCCTCAACCTTCGCTCCTGCCTTAAATTTCTGATTCTTGAAATTCAGTACGAGATGTCTGTCAGTGGTCCTGCATGGATGTGGTGTGAAGGACTTTCCTTGCACGGGCAGTATGTTAAGTAGAAGCTGAGAGTAAATTCAGATTCTGCGAAGGGGGAGGGGTTGTGAATTTCCTCTGCAACGCGAAGATGGGCTTAGAGTGGCTGGGGGCTGAAAAGCAGCGGAAGACCCTGTCAAGTCCGCTCTGGGCTGCTGTCGGACCTCTGAATTCGTTTTCCAGAGGTGGGCTGCCACTGGAATAGGTAGTTTGCTTCCTGGAGAGGGACAATCAAGGCCATTATGGACCCACGTGAGGCAATTTCTTCGCAGCAGTGGATATTTCTTGGTGTCGCCTGGGCTCGCTGCTGCGTTAGGAGCCTGGCAAGGATTCGGAGGCTAAATCTGAGCAGCGGGTCAGAGGGTTAACATAGGTTGAATAAAAAGGTAGTATCAGGTGACAGAATGGCACTGGACTAGTAAACCAGCGGGCCAGGCTAACGTTCTGAGTACAGGGGTTCACTCAGCTTAATAAATAAATTAATATAAAATCTGGAATGTAAAGCTAATCTCAGCAGTCGGGTCATGTGATTACTGTTGTTACAAAACCCCATCTGAGTCATTGATTTCCTTCAGGGAAGGAAATCTGCTGTCCTTACCCAGTCTGACGTGCATGTGACTCCAGACCCACAGTAATGTGGTTAACTGTTAACTACTCTCTAAAATGGCCGAGCAAGTCACTCAGCTCAAGAGCATTAGGGATGACAAACACCTAGGGCAGCACGGTGGCTCAGTGGTTAGCACTGCAGTCTCACGGCGCCGAGGTCCCAGGTTCGATCCCGGCTCTGGGTCACTGTCCGTGTGGAGTTTGCATATTCTCCCCGTGTTTGCGTGGGTTTCGCCCCCACAACCCAAATATGTGCAGGGTAGGTGGATTGAACACGCTAAATTGCCCCTTAATTGGAAAAGATGAATTGGGTACTCTAAATTTTGAGAAAAAGGGATGACAAACAAATGCTGGCCTTGCCAGTGATGTCCATTTCTCATGAAAGAATAAAAATAAGTTTTTTTAAAAAGGATGTGATGGTAGCAGGGTTGCCCCACTACACTAAGCGCACTAATGGCTCTGGCTCTATTTTATTTGTGCCTGAATAGGGAACTTTTCTTGAGTATCTCTCTTTTCAGGCATCCCCCTTGGCCAACCTCTTCCTTAACAATGCTCACCTTTCCCTGTGGAGCTGCTGACTGGACTTTGCTGTGGGTCCTCCCATTGGGCCTCCTGCATGAGTGTCCTGTCCACCATCCAGTGCTGGACGGCAAACATGGTAGGTCACCAATTGGGAGGCCATTGTGTGTAGAAGGACTGCAACGAAGCGCGGGCACATATGGTCCAAATATCGGGGTACTGTCGCTCGCTGATAATCCCAGCACCTGCAAATTGTAACATTTCACTCTTGTGTTTCTGTTTTCACCTCAACGCAGCTGTGGAACAATTATTTTCACCTCACAGTGGCCTTCCTGACCCAGGAATCTTTGCAGCTCGAGAATTTTTCCAATGCCAAGCGTGCGGCTATCATATGCAAGTGAGTAGCTTCCTTGTAACTTTACGTTGTCAGTATGCAAAGATTCAGCTGGATTTCATTTACCTTTGTGGGTGGGTGGAGCCTGAGCAAAACCTCTCCACAGAGAGCTGAATCTGAATACACTGGGGGCTGAATAGCAATGAATATCCTGCGTGGTCTTCGAAAGGAATGGATTTGGGGGTCAAATTGTCGCTGCTTGTTCCAAGATTCCTCCTGTTGGGCAAAATGATAGAAATGTGAAAAGTAATATTACTTGAAACTATTCATAACTTTCTTTAAATAAACTGCAGGGAGCTTTCACATTCTCCCTGTATCTGCATTTCCCTTCAAGTCACTCACCATCATGACTTGGAAATATATTGCCATTCCTTCACTGTCGCTGGGTCAAAATCCTGGTACTCCCTCCCTAACAGCACTGTGGGTTTTTCTACACCACATGGACTGCAGCGAGTCAAGAAAACAGCTTACCACCACCTTCTCAAGGGCAATTAGGGATGGGCAACAAATGCTGGACTAGCCAGTGAAGCACACATCCGGAAAAAATGAATAATGAATAAAATTTACACCTCCCCAACAGAGAGGGAAGCAGAGAGGGCAATGTACCCAGAGAGTAGTGGGGGCATGGAATGCACTGCCTGTGGAAGTAGTTGAGTCGGAAACATTAGAGACCTTCAAGCGGCTATTGGATAGATACATGGATTACGGTAGAATGATGGAGTGTAGATTAATTTGTTCTGAAGGGCAGCACGGTAGCATTGTGGATAGCACAATTGCTTCACAGCTCCAGGGACCCAGGTTCGATTACGGCTTGGATCACTGTTTGTGCGGAGTCTGCATATCCTCCCCGTGTGAGCATGGGTTTCCTCCGCGTGCTCCGGTTTCCTCCCACAGTCCAAAGATGTGCAGGTTAGGTGGATTGGCCATGATAAATTGCCCTTAGTGTCTAAAATTGCCCTTAGTGTTGGGTGGGGTTACTGGGTTATGGGGATAGGGTGGAGGTGTTGACCTTGGGTAGGGTGCTCTTTCCCAGAGACGGTGCAGACTCGATGGACCAAATGGCCTCCTTCTGCACTGTAAATTCTATGATAATCTATGATAATTCTATGAAAATGATCCTTCCCTCTCACTGACAGCACCAGGGAGCTGGGTTCAATTCCGGCCTAGGGTAGCTGTCTGTGTGGAGTTTGTACTTTCTCCCCATGTCTGCGTGGGTTTCCTCCGGGTGCTCCGGTTTCCTCCCACAGTCCAAAGATGTGCAGGTTAGGTGGATTGCCCCAATTTTGTCTGACATGAACAAGTCATGAACGGGCAGTGAAGGGGCAATGGATCCTCACCCTTGCGGCACAGGCAAACCTCGCTGTCGATGACTGCTCTCTCCTCAGTCAACCCCGCAACCTCCAGGGCCCGTTCCTCTTAAGGGCTGAGGACATGGATCGTGGTACTCTGCTTCCCGTCTTGGCCCTTTGCCACTTATTTTGGTCTATCTTCTCCAGGGGGCAAAGAGTGGGCATTGTGAGCTGCATGCTTGATGGGTCGGGGGGTGGCATGTGTGGGCACTGCAACTGGAGGTGGAGGGGTTGTGCTTTTGGTTGCCAGGGTGTGCTGAGGAAGAAGCACTAAGGTTGGATGTGGGGAGGGTGTGAGGCGTCAGCCAGTGATTAGTGGGGTGGGGGGGGGGGGGGGGGGGGCTCTTTCCGACACTAAGTGCCGTTGGATATGGGCCGCAATCTCGTCAACGCGCCCGTCGAGAACTACCCAGCCAATCGTGCCCGAAATGGCGCTTCAAAATGTTTCCGTTAAAGCACGCCCATTAACTCTGCTGCCAGACCTGCTGTGTTCTTTCCAACACTGTTTTTATTTGGGGTGCATTCACAGAAATCTGTGAAGGCGGCAGGACAAGTGATAAAGCTATTAAAGTGTCACATGACTTTATATGGAGAGGAATAGGTCAAAAGCTGGGATGTTTTGCCCAACCATTGTAAAGCCCTGGCTAAGAGCCAGTTAACCACACTTTAGGAAGGATTTGAAAGCCTCAGAGAGGATGTAGTGGAGAATTTCTCGCTACACTATCAGTGATGGGAGAGTTCTGTTGGGGGGCGGGGGCTAGGTAAATTGTGACTGTTCTCCTTATAGCATGGAAGGTTAAGGGATAATTCAGAAAGGTGTTCAAAATCATGAAATGATTGGATAAAATAAAGAAAGCGATGCTCTTTCCAATGGCAGAAGGATTGGCAACTTCGGGCAACATTTGGTGGAGTCACAGGTATTTCCCCCTCCCTGCCCGAGAACCCACTTGTTAAATCTCAGCGAGGTTAGAGGGTAGAGTGAGTAGGCAATGGGAAGGTCGCCCACAGAATTTTACAGGACCCTCCCCACTCTCCCAACCCCCACCGCCTGTCGACCCACCTACGGAGGGGACGGGGGAGGGGCACTAAAATCTACCCCATGGGACAGAGATTTGCAAAGAAAATGCTGAGATGAGATGAGGAAAAGTAATTATCCAACTAGTTAGCACGGTAGCATTGTGGATGAGTTAGTGGGCAGCACGGTAGCATTGTGAATAGCACAATTGCTTCACAGCTCCAGGGTCCCAGGTTCGATTCCGGCTTGGGTCACTTTCTGTGCGGAGCCTGCACATCCTCCTCGTGTGTGCGTGTGTTTCCTCCGGGTGCTCCGGTTTCCTCCCACAGTCCAAAGATGTGCAGGTTAGGTGGATTGGCCATGATAAATTGCCCTTAGTGTCCAAAATTGCCCTTAATGTTGGGTGGGGTTACTGGGTTATGGGGATGGGGTGGAGGTGTGGGCTTGGGTAGGGTGCTCTTTCCGGGAGTCGGTGCGGACTCGATGGGCCGAATGGCCTCCTTCTGCACTGTAGATTCTATGATAATCTATGATAATTATCACCTGGTTGCACCTTGAATGCTGCGGAAACAAATGCAGTGATAACCGTCAAAAAGAGGAATTGGTTAGATATTTGAAGGAGAAAATGTTGCAGGGCCTCTGGAAAAGAGCAGTGGAATGAGATGAACTGGATAGCTCGTTCACAAAGCCAATATAGACCGCGTGACTTCCTTCACTGCTGTTCCAACCCGTGGCTGCATTACTCTTTTGTCTATGGAAGTGAGGCCGGATTGCTTGCATGACCTCTTCACCTCTTTGCAGTGCTATCATCTTACATGGAGCGCAGTTTTAAATCTCATCTCACAGGGTGGCACAGTGGCACAGTGGTTAGCATCGCTGCCTCACAGCACCCAGGTTCAAATCCAGCCTTGGGTAACTATCTGTGTGGAGTTTGCACTTTCTCCCCGTGTCTGCCTGGGTTTCCTCCGGGTGCTCCGATTTCCTCCCGCAGACCAAAGTTGTGCTGGTTGGGTGGATTGGCCATGATTAAAAAATTGCCCCTTCGGGCAGCATGGTGGCACAGTGGTTAGCACTGCTGCCTACGGCGCTGCGGACCCGGGTTCAAATTCCGGCCCCGGGTCACTATCCGTGTAGTGTTTGCACATTCTCCCCATGTTTGCGTGGGTTTCACCCCCACAGGTTATGTGCAGGTTAGATTGATTGGTCACGCTAAATTGCCCCTTAATCGGAAAAAAAATAATAATTCAGTAATCTGAATCTGTAAAAACAAAATTGCCCCTTAATGTGCAGGGCTGTACAGGTTAGGTGGGTCTCTGGGGATAGGGAGTGGGCCTAGGTAGGATGCTCTTTCAGAGAATCGATGCAGACTCAGTGGGCTGAATGGCCTCCTTCTGAACTGTAGACATTCTGTTCTATTTTATTCGAAGCTTTATCATTCATGAGCATGAACTCTTGAAACGTGCCTCTTTATGCGGATCATAGTTAGAGACAGCAATCGTGTAGGGAAATTGAAGAGCAATTTCACTTTGCATCAAGTTCTCCAAGGTCGGTTGCAACATAATTCATGAGCAAAGCAGAATTTACCCATCTTTCCCCAATAGAACTTCAATCACCGTCATATTCAAAATTATGTCCAGTGCATACACAGTGGGAAGCTGCCAATGTTCATATTCTGTTTCATTGATTTTTGAGTTAGTGTCAATTAATGGCTAACGCGAGGGCACTTTTTGCGCCATGGACCTGTGCTTGCCGTAATTGGATTGGGACTGACAGAACTCATTTTGTTTTAAGATCCTACAACAAAGGGACCATCTCCATCTGGATTGGATTTTAATCCAGGTTTATTGAGCAAAAGCACAATATGTTTCACCAGCATGTCCTCTGTCAAGGAGATTTACCCATCATTCCAATCTGCCTGAGTCATACTGAAACTCATTACCCCTCTGTTCCTGATCTTTTAAAGAAATAAACCCATTTAATATGTTCAGGAAGGATTGGAAAGAGGAGTCGCATGAACACTCTGTTCACCGCAAGAGTCATTGAATTAACCTTTCTCTTGTAAAATTGCAAAGTGGACGCTGTTACCTTTTGAGTTTAGTTCAGGTGTTCAGAAATATGCGGAAATGTATTATCAAATCGAGCGATTCAGAGATTAGCAGCTTTAGATCTCCGTAATCTACTCCAGCCCAAGAGATTGGTGCCCACCTCCAATTCTGGCAGCTTGCCCAACCCCACATTTCAATCCCCCACCCCCGCACCATTGGCGGCTCTTCCTTCAGCCTTCCAGGCCCCAAGCTCCAAGCCACAATTCCGACACTTAAACCTCTCAGCCTCTTTTTTTTTGTTTACAATACTCTTTATGTTTATCGTGTGTCCTAATATCGCCTTACACTGCTTGGTGTCGAATATTTTTGTTTGATAATGATCCTGTGAAGAACCTTAGGATGTTTTCCTATGTTCGGGTGCTGTATTAATACAATCTGGTGCTTTAGGCTATGTGCAGCGACATTCGCTTGCTTAGCAATCTTCTTTCAGTGCTATGGGTGATTTCCTTGGGTAGAACTTTTCGGATGGTGGGGTTTCCCGCCCTGTCGCCAACGAGTCACCAGGAAACGCATTTCCTGATACTGGCTCCCCCTTAGCCTTTCAGCACTCTGAACGTTCATTGGGTAGAGGCGGAACATCCGTCCTTTACTCAGGAGGCGGTTCCAAAGAACAAAGAACAAAGAAATGTACAGCACAGGAACAGGCCCTTCGGCCCTCCAAGCCCGTGCCGACCATGCTTCCCGACTAAACTACAATCTTCTACACTTCCTAGGTCCATATCCTTCTATTCCCATCCTATTCATGTATTTGTCAAGATGCCCCTTAAATGTCACTATCGTCCCTGCTTCCACCACCTTCTCCGGTAGCGAGTTCCAGGCACCCACTACCCTCTGCGTAAAAAACTTGCCTCATACATCTACTCTAAACCTTGCCCCTCTCACCTTAAAGCTATGCCCCCTAGTAATTGACCCCTCTATCCTGGGGAAAAGCCTCTGACTATCCACTCTGTCTATGCCCCTCATAATTTTGTATACCTCTATCAGGTCTCCCCTCAACCTCCTTCGTTCCAGTGAGAACAAACCGAGTTTATTCAACCGCTCCTCATAGCTAATGCCCTCCATACCAGGCAACATTTTGGTAAATCTCTTCTGCACCCTCTCTAAAGCCTCCACATCCTTCTGGTAGTGTGGCGACCAGAATTGAACACTATACTCCAAGTGTGGCCTAACTAAGGTTCTATACAGCTGCAACATGACTTGCCAATTCTTATACTCAATGCCCCGGCCAATGAAGGCAAGCATGCCGTATGCCTTCTTGACTACCTTCTCCACCTGTGTTGCCCCTTTCAATGACCTGTGGACCTGTACTCCTAGATCTCTTTGACTTTCAATACTCTTGAGGGTTCTACCATTCACTGTATATTCCCTACCTGCATTAGACCTTCCAAAATGCATTACCTCACATTTGTCCGGATTAAACTCCATCTGCCATCTCTCCGCCCAAGTCTCCAGACAATCTAAATCCTGCTGTATCCTCCGACAGTCCTCATCGCTATCCGCAATTCCACCAACTTTTGTGTCGTCTGCAAACTTACTAATCAGACCAGTTACATTTTCTTCCAAATCATTTATATATACTACAAAGAGCACTGATCCCTGTGGAACACCACTGGTCACAGCCCTCCAATTAGAAAAGCATCCCTCCATTGCTACTCTCTGCCTTCTATGGCCTAGCCAGTTCTGTATCCACCTTGCCAGTTCACCCCTGATCCCATGTGACTTCACCTTTTGTACTAGTCTACCATGAGGGACCTTGTCAAAGGCCTTACTGAAGTCCATATAGACAACATCCACTGCCCTACCTGCATCAATCATCTTAGTGACCTCCTCGAAAAACTCTATCAAGTTAGTGAAACACGACCTCCCCTTCACAAAACCGTGCTGCCTCTCACTAATACGTCCATTTGCTTCCAAATGGGAGTAGATCATGTCTCGAAGAATTCTCTCCAGTAATTTCCCTACCACTGAAGTAAGGCTCACCGGCCTGTAGTTCCCGGGATTATCCTTGCTACCCTTCTTAAACAGAGGAACAACATTGGCTATTCTCCAGTCCTCCGGGACATCCCCTGAAGACAGCGAGGATCCAAAGATTTCTGTCAAGGCCTCAGCAATTTCCTCTCCAGCCTCCTTCAGTATTCTGGGGTAGATCCCATCAGGCCCTGGGGACTTATCTACCTTAATATTTTTTAAGACACCCAACACCTCGCGTTTTTGGATCACAATGTGACCCAGGCTATCTACACACCCTTCTCCAGACTCAACATCTACCAATTCCTTCTCTTTGGTGAATACTGATGCAAAGTATTCATTTAGTACCTCGCCCATTTCCTCTGGCTCCACACACAGATTCCCTTGCCTATCCTTCAGTGGGCCAACCCTTTCCCTGGCTACCCTCTTGCTTTTTATGTACGTGTAAAAAGCCTTGGGATTTTCCTTAACCCTATTTGCCAATGGCTTTTCGTGACCCCTTCTAGCCCTCCGGATTCCTTGCTTAAGTTCCTTCCTACTTTCCTTATATTCCACGCAGGCTTCGTCTGTTCCCAGCCTTTTAGCCCTGACAAATGCCTCCTTTTTCTTTTTGACGAGGCCTACAATATCACTCGTCATCCAAGGTTCCCGAAAATTGCCGTATTTATCCTTCTTCCTCACAGGAACATGCACAGGAACCTGTATTCCTTTCAACTGCCACTTGAAAGCCTCCCACATGTCAGATGTTGATTTGCCCTCAAACATCCGCCCCCAATCTATGTTCTTCAGTTCCGACCTAATATTGTTATAATTAGCCTTCCCCCAATTTAGCACATTCATCCTCGGACCACTCTTATCCTTGTCCACCAGTACTTTAAAACTTACTGAATTGTGGTCACTGTTACCGAAATGCTCCCCTACGGAAACATCTACCACCTGGCCGGGCTCATTCCCCAATACCAGGTCCAGTACCGCCCCTTCCCTAGTTGGACTGTCTACATATTGTTTTAAGAAGCCCTCCTGGATGCTCCTTACAAACTCCGCCCCGTCTAAGCCCCTGGCACTAAGTGAGTCCCAGTCAATATTGGGGAAGTTGAAATCTCCCATCACCACAACCCTGTTGTTTTTACTCTTTTCCAAAATCTGTCTACCTATCTGCTCCTCTATCTCCCGCTGGCTGTTGGGAGGCCTGTAGTATACCCCCAACATTGTGACTGCACCCTTCTTATTCCTGATCTCTACCCATATAGCCTCACTGCCCTCTGAGGTGTCCTCTCGCAGTACAGCTGTGATATTCTCCCGAACAAGTAGCGCAACTCCGCCTCCCCTTTTACATCCCCCTCTATCCCGCCTGAAACATCTAAATCCTGGAACGTTTAGCTGCCAATCCTGCCCTTCCCTCAACCAGGTCTCTGTAATGGCAACAACATCATAGTTCCAAGTACTAATCCAAGCTCTAAGTTCATCTGCCTTACCCGTAATACTCCTTGCATTAAAACATATGCACTTCAGGCCACCAGACCCGCTGTGTTCAGCAACTTCTCCCTGTCTGCTCTGCCTCAGAGCCCCACTGTCCCTATTCCCTAGTTCTCCCTCAATGCTCTCACCTTCTGACCTATTGCTCCCGTGCCCACCCCCCTGCCATACTAGTTTAAACCCTCCCGTGTGACACTAGCAAACCTCGCGGCCAGGATATTTATGCCTCTCCGGTTTAGATGCAACCCGTCCTTCTTATACAGGTCACACCTGCCCCGGAAGAGCTCCCAGTGGTCCAGATAATGGAAACCCTCCCTCCTACACCAGCTGTTTAGCCACGTGTTTAGCTGCTCTATCTTCCTATTTCTAGCCTCACTGGCACGTGGCACAGGGAGTAATCCCGAGATTACAACCCTCGAGGTCCTGTCTTTTAACTTTCTGCCTAGCTCCCTGAACTCCTGCTGCAGGACCTCATTCCCCTTCCTGCCTATGTCGTTAGTACCAATAGGTACAACGACCTCTGCCTGTTTGCCCTCCCCCTTCAGGATGCCCTCTACCCGTTCGGAGACATCCTGGACCCTGGCACCAGGGAGGCAACATACCATCCTGGAGTCTCTTTCACGTCCACAGAAGCGCCTATCTGTGCCCCTGACTATAGAGTCCCCTATTACTATTACTCTTCTGCGCTTTGACCCTCCCTTCTGAACATCAGAGCCAGCCTCAGAGAGCTGATGGCCAATGTGATTGGCCAGCAGATCTGTTGTCCCAGCGGCATGGCGGCAGGGACTGGGGAACCAAAGCAGTCCCCAGAGTTTTTTTGTTATTCTGGAGTCCTAAATGTTGGCGGTCTCTTGGCAAGAGATGAGGCCCAGGGAGGTGGGGAGAGAAAAGTGGAGGTCTTGATGTCGAAGACTTTGGAAAGTTAAGGGTGCGCTCACAGAGACCAGACCTAGTTTTGTGTGTGTGGGGGGGGGTCTGATGTGGAAGACAGGCCAGTGAAGAAGGTTCCCCCTTTCACTGCCCCACTGAGGCCTGACTGAATAAGGTGATTATTCAGTGTTTCCCCTTCCGCTGCTCCTCCCATATGTGGGAAACGAACCTTCGGTGCTCACTTAAGGACCTCTGTTGTGGCAAGTGTGGGCAGGCCAGCCTACCCCTTACCTGTCCCACCTCTTAATGACAGATCAGGACAGGAGTGTAGTGGGAAGGCTACCTGGGGAATTTTATGGAAGCACCGCCATCCATGGCCCCCCTCCCCCCTCACTTACCCCTCCCACCTGCAACCTAGCTAGCGAGGGAACATAAAATCTCGCCCCTTGTTCCAAAATGGCATTGCACACCACATGCACACTTCTGGGGGGCGATTCTCCGAGTCCCGCGCCGGGCCGGAGAATTGCCGCAACCGCGCCACGGCGCCCCGACACCGGCGCACGATTATCCGAGTTGCGGAGAATCGGCACCATTTGCGCTGGAGCGTTTCATGCGGCGCCGGCCACGGGCCGCTGGAATCGGCGGGGCGCCAATTCTCCAGCCTGGATGGGCCGAGCGGCTGCGCGGATACGACAGAGTCCCGCCGGTGCTGTTCACTCCTGGTCGCTGCCAGCGGGAACTCTGTGCGAAGGGCCGGGGGGTGGGGGGAGTGGGGGGGGGGGGGGGGGCTGTGGAGTGGGGAAAAGCGATCCTTCACCGGGGGGGGGGCCTCCGATGGGGTCTGGCCCGCGATCGGGGCCTACCGATCAGCGGGCCGGCCTCTTCCCCCCCCCCCCGGGCCTACGTTCCGGCGAGGCCGTCCCCTGAACACTGACGCCGTGTTGAGCCGGGGCCGGCACGCAGAAGAAGTCCCCCGCGCATGCTCAGGTTGGCGCGGCCCAACTGCGCATGCGCGGGTTGGTGAGGCGCCCATTTGGCGCTGGGGAGGGAGGCTGGAGCGGCGTGAACCGCTCCAGCGCCATGCTGGCCCCCTGTGGGGGACAGAATCGGTCGTCCCCGTGCCCGTTTCGCGCCGTCATGAAACGTGACGGCGTTCACGACGGCTTGGACACTTGTGCTCCATTATGGAGAATCGTCCCCTGGTCTTGGCTACATCAGACTCCATCTTGGTCAGGGGCAGGAAGCTTCCATCAGTAATGAACAGAGTAGGCCAGTAGATGCCAGTCATTATGGGATGTTGTTCAGATATCGGCGTGGCTGCTATTTTAGAGCTCAATGCTCCTGCTATATCCCTCACGACTGATGATCCAGATTCACAGTAGATTGCTAAGAATTTAATCTCTAAGAGATCTTTGATCAGCCGGGTGGCAGAGCTCAATTGGTGGAGCTCCTACTGCTAATTTCCCATGATCATATGACCCAGGAAGCCTTGTCTCACAGGCATGCAGGGGATCTTCTTCCTCCCGTGACCTCTCAAACTCAGTGTTGATGTCCAGGAAATATGTTCGGTCTTCTGCAGTTAACTGACCTTCTCCTGCCACTCCTCTGTGCTCCAGCCACCGTCAGAGGCTTCACTCTGCCCTATTCATCACTGGGCCTCCTCAACACTGTGACTCCCAAGTCAAGGACTTCTACTGTTGCGCCTTGCTGCTGCCAGGCGCTCTCTCTCCTGTCATGATATCCATATTAACATATCATGGTGCAATCACACACACACACACTGATGGACAGGTAGACGGACCAATCAACACACACGCAACATCACAGCCAATCACCAGCGAGAGCACACGCACTATAAAACAGGGAACACCACAATTCCCGCTCATTCCACCAGGAGATAGCTCAGAGCACAGAGCTCACAGCGTGCCACTCAGACATACACTATGTGCTGAGTGCCTCTCCAAGATAGCGCTAGGGCTGGGTCCACAGGTTAACTGGTGAAGTACGAACCACAGCCAGAAGTTAACAGTTGTTATTATACAGAATAATAAAACAGAGTTGTACCATCTACAACCATGTTGGTTCGTTTGTGTATCGGAACACCCAACACGACATGATACCAGGATTGGAAAGTCGCCAGCAACTGTGAGACCTACCTGCGCCTCTTCAGAGATCCGCCATCCTGCTCCATGGACACCATCAGCCCGCCGCAGCCACTCCAAATCGTTGGAAATCTCGGCGTCAACTGGAAGCTGTTTAAACAGCGCTTCCAGCTCTTCCTAGAAGCCACAGACAGGGAGAATGCACCGAACACCAGGACGATCGCCCTTCTCCTCTCCACGGCGGGGCAACACGCCATCCACATCTACAACTCCCTGGCATTCGCGGAAGGTGAGGACAAGACGAAGTACAAGATGGTCCTTCTAAAACTTGAGCAACACTTCAGTGTGAAGTGAATGAGAGCTTCGAGAGGTACCTCTTCCAGCAGCGCCTGCAGGGTAAGGATGAGCCTTTTCAATCCTTTTTGACACACCTCCGTATCCTCGCGCAGTTCTGCGGCTGTGAGGCCACCTCCGATTCCATGATGCGGGACCAGATAATTTTTGGGGTCACCTCGGACACCCTACGCCAGCAGCTCCTCAAAATAAAGAGCCTCACCCTAGCCATCGCCATTGAAACCTGCGTCCTCCACGAAAACGCGACCAGCCGGTACTCCGAATTCCAGGCGGCCGAATCGGCACAGCAGGGGTCCTACGAGGCCGAGCTGGTCCAGTCGATCGAGTTCCTCCCGGCCCGCGGCCCGGATGCGAACGGCCATTTTGTGCACTTTCCGAGGCCTCCCGCGCTTGTATGCGCCAAAAGTGGGGACGTCGACGCAGAGGGACGTGACGCGCAGGACCGAACTGCACATGCACTTTTACCAAGCTTGATGCCTCAAAGGGTTTTTGGCAGATTCAGCTGGATCAACGAATGCCATGACGTCACGACGTGCGGCAACTGTGGATCCGCACACTTAAAGCGGCAATGTCCAGCCAAAACTCGACAATTCCTCCGTTGTAGCAAGATGGGCCACTACGCTGCCTGCTGTCGAGCAGCTCAACCTGCCAACGCTCTGCAATTCCGCCAGCCTCGCAGGGACGTGCGGGCCATTCAGCTTCCATACACCGAGTCATACCCTGACGACGTACAGACCGGCGATACCGACGACCGGGAAGTCTTCCGCGTTGCGGTAATAGACAGAAATCGGATGTCCCCAAGTAGGACCCACCAGCCGATGCCAGTGCACAGCATTGATCCGGGCGATGAATGGTGTGCCACCCTAACGGTCAACCGATCACCAATCACATTCCGCTTAGACACTGGTGCCTCCGCCAATCTCATTGCATGGTCAGCCTTCCACACCTTGAAGGTCAAACCACCGATTCGGCCATCCCACTGTCAGTTGGTCGATTATAACGGTAATGTTACCCCGGCCATGGGGTCCTGCCAGCTCGAGGTTGCACACAATTCATACACAGCCACACTGTCTTTTGAGATAGTTGGATCCTCGAAGCACAGGCATGCAAGATCCTCCACCTCGTTCAGCGGGTACACACTCTGTCGCCGGAAAGCACGTCCGATTTCCCGGATTCAGACTTTAGGGCGCAGCTGCACTCGCTCCTCACCCACAACCAGCAGGTTTTCGAGGGCATGGGCTCACTGCCCTACACTTACAGAATACAGCTCACACCGGACGCCACCCCGGTCATTCACGCACCTCGTAGAGTCCCAGCACCACTCAAGGACCGCCTCGAGCAGCAGCTGCAGGATCTGCAGGACCAAGGAGTGCTTTCCCGGGTCACGGAGCCTGCGCCATGGGTCAGCTCCATGGTGTGCATAAAAAAGCCCTCTGGCGAACTCCGGATCTGCATCGACCCGAAAGACCTGAACAATAACATCATGAGGGAACACTACCCCATACCCAAACTGGAAGAAATCACGAGCGAAATGACCCGGGCTAAAATTTTTACCAAGCTTGATGCCTCAAAGGGTTTTTGGCAGATTCAGCTGGATCAGTCCAGCAGGAAGCTGTGCACTTTCAACACTCCCTTTGGCAGATACTGCTACAATAGGATGCCGTTTGGCATCATCTCGGCATCCGGGGTGTTTCATCGAATCATGGAACAGATGATGGAGGGCATCGAAGGGGTGCGCGTCTATGTTGACGACGTCATCATCTGGTCCACCACACCACAGGAGCACATCAGTCGCCTCCAGCGCGTCTTTGCTCGGATACGAGAACACGACCTGCGCCTCAACCGAACCAAGTGTTCTTTTGGCCAAACTGAGCTAAAGTTTCTGGGGGACCTCATATCCCGGTCAGGGGTGCGTCCGGATGCCGACAAAGTGACAGCTATTGCAGCCATGACGCAGCCGGCACACTAGAAGGCAGTGCTATGCTTTCTCGGGATGGTCAACCTCCTGGGGAAGTTTATTCCCAACCTTGCCTCCCACACAACAGCTCTTCGCCACCTGGTGAAGAAGACTACGGAGTTCCAGTGGCTGCCCGCACACCAGAAGGAATGGGAGGAGCTCAAGATCAAGCTCACCACCGCCCCGGTATTGACGTTCTTCGACACTACTCGAGATACAAAGATCTCGACTGATGCCAGCCAGTCCGGCATTGGGGCGGTACTCCTGCAACGGGACGACACTGCATCATGGGCCCCGGTCGCCTATGCCTCGCGGGCCATGACCCCCACAGAACAGCGCTATGCGCAGATTGAGAAGGAGTGCATGGGTTTGTTAACCGGCATAGATAAATTCCACGAATACGTGTATGGTCTTCCGCAGTTCAACGTGGAGACCGACCATCGCCCCCTGGTCGGCATCAAACAAAAGGACCTCAGTGAGATGACCCCTCGCCTCCAGCGCATTCTGCTCAAGTTCCGGAGGTACGACTTCCAACTTGTCTACACCCCGGGAAAGGACCTCATCATCACGGATGCCCTGTCCAGAGCAGTGAGCACACCACCCGAATCGGGGGGGTTCGTCTGTCAGGTCGACGCACATGTCGCCTTCACATATGCCAATCTGCCAGCTACTGATGCAAGTCTGGCCCACATTCGCCGTGGGATTGCGGCTGACCCCCTTCTACAACGTGTGATATGCCACATGACGGGAGGGTGGCTCAAGGGGCAGTGCCCACAATTCTACAATGTCCGGGACGACTTGGCATTCATTGACGGTGTCCTCCTAAAGTTGGACCGGATTGTGATCCCACACAGCATGCACAGGCTTGTCCTCGAACAATTGCACGAAGGCCATCTCGGGGTTGTAAAGTGCAGGCGGAGGGCCCGAGAAGCTGTGTACTGGCCGGGCATCAGCAACGACATCGCCAACATGGTGCTCAACTGCCCCACCTGCCAAAGGTTCCAGCCGGCGCAACCCCCTGAGACACTTCAGCCCAATGAGTTGCCCCCTGGGCAAAGGTGGGTGTGGACCTCTTTCATGCGCTCGGCAGGGACTACGTCATCATAATTGACTATTTTTCCAATTATCCGGAGGTCATACGCCTGCACGACTTGACATCATCAGCTGTAATCAGAGCATGTAAAGAAACCTTCGCTCGCCATGGCATTCCGCTTACTGTCATGTCGGACAATGGGCCCTGTTTTGCGAGCCATGAATGGTCTTCTTTTGCCGCTTCATATGGCTTCACACACGTGACGTCCAGTCCTCTGCATCCCCAGTCAAATGGCAAGGCGGAAAAGGGCGTCCATATTGTGAAGCGGCTCCTCTGCAAGGCTGCTGATGCCGGATCTGACTTCTGTTTAGCCCTGCTGGCCTATCGCTCGGCCCGACTGTCCACAGGCCTCTCACCAGCCCGGCTGTTGATGGGTCGTGCCCTCAGGACCACTGTGCCGTCCATTCATGTTCCTAAACCCGACCATGCTCCTGTACTGCAAAGGATGCGACAGCAGCGTGCTCAGCAGAAGGTGGCACATGACACTCGGGCAACTGATCTTCCTGTCCTGGCGCCTGGAGACAACGTCCGCATACACCTACCAGAGGGTGGCTGGTTGGCAACTGCCGAGGTTCTCTGCCGCATGGCTCCCCGCTCGTTCCTGGTTCGCATGCCTGATGGCTCCATTCGCCGGCATAATCGGCGGGCCCTTCGGCTGCTTCCGCGCTCGCTACGTGATGATGCACCGGTGCCACGCTCTCCTGTTGTCCCTGATGTCGACTTCATGGAGCTTCCTGCCACTCTGCCTATTCCTCTATCGCCCGTGGCCAGGCCCATTCCTCAGCCGGTGTATCCTGGCCCACCCTTGAGGCGGTCAACCCAAATTCGTCGCCCACCTACTAGACTGGACTTATGAGCCTGTTCGCACATTGGACTCACTGATTTGTTGCGCAACAATGTTAACGTGTTTCTCTTTTTGTCGTTCCAGGAGTTCTCTTTCGATATTTGTTATTGCACTTGTTTTGTCTGTGGTGCAACCTCTTTGCTATGTTGCACCTGACACCTTCCTATGTATATAGTTTAGCCTCATGTACATGTTGTAAATATTGCACACACATACTCAGCCACACAGCAATATTTATTACCATGTAGGCACATATTCTTGTGAAAAGGGGGATGTCATGATATCCATATTAACATATCATGGTGCAATCACACACACACACTGATGGACAGATAGCGGACCAATCAACACACACGCAACATCACAGCCCATCACCAGTGAGAGCACACGCACTATAAAACAGGGAACACCACAGTTCCCGCTCATTCCACCAGGAGATAGCTCAGAGCACAGAGCTCACAGCGTGCCACTCAGACATACACCATGTGCTGAGTGCCTCTCTAAGATAGTGCTAGGG